>NW_023270827.1:202762-327175 GCF_011800145.1 Mirounga leonina | reverse complement strand
CTTCTTCTTCTTCTTCTTCTTCTTCTTCTTCTTCTTCTTCTTCTTCTCCTTCTCCTCCTCCTTCTTCTCCTCCTTCTTCTCCTTCTTCTCTGTCTCTGTCTCTGCCCTCTTCAGTGGTACCTGGCATGTGGTAGGCAATCAATACATATTTATGGCAAGAATGAATCAACACCGTGCACTCAGTAAGCATTTACTGAATTTATGTAAATAACAGAATTGCTGTTTCTGCTGTCAGTTCAGGAACAGTAACCTGTTTTGGGGTTGGGGGTGGTCACCAGAGGAACAGAGAAGATGATAGGAGGACAAAGAAAGGAGAAACAATGCTTAACAGGGGCAGACCAGAATGTAAGCAAAGCCAATCCTTTACTTTGCAGGTTTTGATTCATAGGGATGGGTTTTTCAGAGTTTAAGGCGGAATTTTTTAAATCCTTTATGTTGATCTATTTCAACTGTGGATGTAAAATTGCTATTAGGGTCTTAAAATATCAGAATATTGCATATGGTTGAGATAAGAACAAAGATGCAAAGACTAAGAGAAAGGGGAAAGAAAAAGAAAAGTAGGCTTTATTAAACATTTCCATGATTTATCCATGAAAATGAGCATAAATTGTGGTCACCAGAGACTCAAGCAGAAAGATAAACTTGGAGGCTACGGTTAGGGCAATTTATTCTGTCCTCAATCTATTACTAAGGATATTTTCATATACCACTTACATGTTGTCTTTCATATATTTTTTCCTATTTGCTGTATCATATCCCAATTTTCTGCTGCAAACAGCTTGACAACAAAAAGACCTTTAGGCAGAGCTATTTATGTTTTCTACAAAATTAATCTCGGTTTCCTTTTCTATTACTTGTGTTCTTTTTTTTTCTTTTTAAGCCTCTTTTCCTTACTTGTACCCCACCTAAACATGGATATGTTGTGCATGTTTTTCCTCTGCAAAGAAAAATTCAAGATGTGTTATTACATTGATGGATAGCCAAAGAATCTGCATTTGCTGAAAAAAATCAGTGAAATTCTGGGTGGTATAAATTAAAACTGTTCTTGGAAACTTCTATAAAATAATTTCAGGAAAAGTGAAGCTGCTTGTTTGTAGAACTGTTTTCCTCCTACGTTCTCACCCATAGCAGTAGCCCTGTCCAAAGTACAATGAAATATTTGATTACCATAAATTCTTTTTAATTCAGCAAAGAAGAGAGCTGTAAGAAATTTTGCCAAAATTATGTTTAAAAAACCATACTTTGCTCAGTAGGAGCTTGTTTCAATGACAGTCTTACCATTTTTTTTTTAAGTTTACAAAAATGTATTCAGTTCCTACATGCATGACTTGTATGTTTGTATCATCAAAGGGACAAAGCATGCTTGTTTTGAGGAAGCACTATAATAGAGTGGGAAAATTAGTGAATTATTTAAGGGATTTGGGTTCCAGTTCTAGTTCGTCTCAGCATCAGTTTTCTCATTTGTAAAATCATGGTAATAGTTTTGTACAATTCAGGGTTTTGTAAAATTCAGGAAATAATACACTATTTTCAATCATGATCTTTAGAATTAGATAGCTCTGAATTAGACATTCCACTTCAGGATTTACTTGCTCTGGGATCCGTGGCATATAGTTTAATCTCTCTGAGCCTCATTTTCCTCATATGTAAACCACATCCATAGTTATGATAATTAGGTGAGAAATGGTATCGAAAGTTACTTCTATAATGGCTGCCATATTATATAACATTCTTTTTTCCTTCATACATTTGTAATAGAGCAATTTGTGTAATTGTTTATAAAGATTTGCTCTCCCACTAGACTACAAACTCCCACAGGAGAGAGAACATATAGCTTGTGTTTAAAGCTGTACCCCAATCTTCTTGCAAAGTGCCTGTTATAAAATGTGCTCAATAAATATTTGTTGAATTGAAGAATGGATGTTAAGTTCCCACCTCTTTCTCTTGCACAGGCACTCAGTAAACGGCAAATGAATGAAATAATTTTAGAAAATAAAAAATGTAGCATATCATTAGTAATCGTTATATGTCTGGCATAGCACCAAAAGGAAATACCATTGTAAAACACACTGGTGTAAGTGTAATTTCAATATAACTGCCTGATTTTCTTTTCCCAATGATGTAAATACTAAAATCCTTTGAAAGCATAAGTTCTCCCTTCTGGAGACATATTTATTATGAAAAGAAAACCCCAGAAAATTCTCTTTGAAATATGGCTTGTGAAAACTAGAATTTAAAACTTGAGTTTAGGGGCGCCTGGGTGGCTCAGTTGGTTGGGCGACTGCCTTCGGCTCAGGTCATGATCCTGGAGTCCCTGGATCGAGTCCCGCATCGGGCTCCCTGCTCGGCAGGGAGTCTGCTTCGTCCTCGGACCCTATCCCCTCTCATGTGTTCTCTCTCTCTCATTCTCTCTCTCTCAAATAAATGAATAAAATCTTAAAAAAAAATAAAAATAAAAAAATAAAACTTGAGTTTAAAACCATGTACATCCCAAGAAATCAGTCTCCCAAATGCGAACATGTTACATTACTAGATCAGTTTCAGGTTTATAGCAAAACTGAAAGGAAGGTACAGAGATGTCCCATGTATTTCCTGCCCCCACACATGCACAGCGTCCCCCATCATCAACATCTCCCACCAGAGTGGGACATTGTTACAACTTATGAACCTACATTGACACATTGTTATCACCCAAAGACCATAGTTTCCCTTAGGTTTTACTTTGGGTGATACACTTTTTATGGGTTTGGACAAATGTATAGTGACATGTGCTATTGTTATAGTATCACACAGAATGTTTTCACTGCCCTATAAATCCTCTGTGCTCCACCTATTCACCCCTCCCCCTAACCCCGGCAACCACTGATCTTTTTACTCACTAGACTTTTTTTTAATAATTTTTTAATTTACAGGAAAATTGAACCAATGATATGAAGAGTTCCCATATGTCCAACTCTCACACAGTTTTCCCTACTATTAACAGTTTATGTTAGAGTATTTATTATAGTCAATAAACCAATACTTATATGTTATCAACTAAATTCCATAGTTTATTCAGATTTTATTTTTTATCTATTTTCCATTCCATGATCTTATTCAGGATACCTTGTTACATTTAGCTATCCTTTCTCCTTAAGCTCCTCTTGGCTGTGATAGTTTCTCACATTTTTGTCAGTTTTGATGACCTTGAGAGTTTTGAGGAGAAATGGTCAGGTTTATTGAAGGATACTGCTCTATTGAAATTTGTCTGATGTTTTTCTCATGATTAGACCAAGGTTGTGGATTTTAGGGAGAAAGATCACAGAGTCTAAGTGTCATTTTCATCAGATCATATTAATGGTACATACTATCAGCATGAGTTATCACTATTAATGTTGACCTTGATCACCTTGCTGAAGTATTTTTTGTCAAGTTTCTCCAATGTAGAAAAAAATTTGTTTTTGGTTTGCCTTTTCCCTACCACACTCTTCAGAGGGAAATCATTATGTGCAATCCTGATTTCTTAGTTGGTTGCATTTGATTATATAACCTTGTACGTTTACTTCTATTATGTTAGACATTGTATCTGTTTTAGTTTCATTACTTGTGAATGAGAAGGCTGAAATGCCACCTGTGTTGCAATGGTAAGAGTAAGAGAAGCATTGCTTACCAAGTGAATCCTAATGAAACACAAATGGCAAAGATCTGAAGTTAGCAGTTAGAAAATTAAGAACCCAAAGAAGTGATCAAGAGATAGACCAGCAGTTCTTAGAGCTTTTGGTTTCAGGATCAGAATTATTGAGGACCACCAGGAGCTTTTGCTAACCTATTACATTATTAAAAATTAAAACCAAGGAGGGGTGCCTGGGTGGCTCAGTCGGTTGTATCTGACTCTTGATTTTGGCCCAGGTCATGGTCTCAGGGTCTTGCGATCAATCCCAGAGTCAGGCTCCCTGCTCAGCTCAGAGTCTGTTTGTTGTTCTCCCCCTGTTCCTTGCTACCCCTCTCCCCTGCTCGTGCTTGCTCTCTCCCTCTCTCTCTCTCTCTCTCTCTCAAAAAAAGAAGATAGTCGGATACTTACTTATGATACCATATATTCTTTTGATTGAAGTATATGAGAAAAATTTGTGGCCTCATACAGATATGTAATTGGAAAAGGGAAATATTTATTATTATTATTTAATTTAAATTCAATTAATTAACATATAGTGTATTATTGGTTTCAGAAGTAGAGTTCAGTGGTTCATCAGTCTTATATAATGCCCAGTGCTCATTACATCACGTACCCTCCTTAATGTCCATCACCCAGTTACCCCATCCTCCTACGGCCCTCCCCCAGCAACCCTTGGTTGGTTTCTTATAATTAAGAGTCTCCCTCTCTGATTTTGTCTTCTTTTATTTTTTCCTCCCTTCCCCTATGATCCTCTGTTTTGTTTCTTAAATTCCACGTATGAGTGAGATCATATGATAATTGTCTTTCTCTGATTGACTTATTTCACTTAGCATAATACACTCTAGTTCCATTCAGGTCATCACAAACGGCAAGATTTCACATTTTGATCGCTGAATATTCCATTGTATATATATGCCACATCTTCTTTATCCATTCATCTGTCGATGGACATTTCCATAGTCTGGCTATTGTGGACATTGCTGCTATAAACGTTGGGGTGCAGGTTCCCCTTCAGATCACTACATTTGTATCTTTGGGGTAAATACCTAGTAGTGCAATTGCTGGGTCATAGGGTAGCTCTATTTTCAACTTTGTTTTTTTAAGATTTTATTTATTTATTTGACAGAGAGAGACACAGCGAGAGAGGGAACACAAGCAGGGGGAGTGGGAGAGGGAGAAGTAGGCTTCCCGCTGAGCAGGGAGCCCAATGCGGGACTTGATCCCAGGACCCTGGGATCATGACCTGAGCCGAAGGCAGATGCCTAACAACTGAGCCACCCAGGCACTCCTACTTTCAACTTTTTGAGGAACCTCCATACTGTTTTCCAGAGTGGCTGCACCAGCTTGAATTCCCACCAATAGTGTAAGAGGGTTCCCAAAAAGGGGATTATTTTAATAGATTTTTCAGATAATTGTCAACAATACACTAAAACTAAGCTAAAATCAACACGTGGTAGTTTCTTAAAGATTAGCTGCAATGTGGAACATGAAAGCATATCAGTAAACTTTTTGTATCTGTACATTAAACTCTTGCACTTTAAATGCATTTTCTACCTAGACATAATTTTGTAATATTATGCAATTGCTATGTGGAAAATAGCATTGAGTTATGCAGATACTTCAAATATCAATTTGAAGTTCAACAGTTCATTAAGCAATATAAATCTTTTTTAAAAATCACATACATTGGAAAATCTTTTAAGGATTGGATTCTAGGGGCGCCTGGGTGGCTCAGTCGTTAAGCGTCTGCCTTCGGCTCAGGTCATGATCCCAGGGTTCTGGGATCGAGCCCCGCATCGGGCTCCCTGCTCAGCGAGGAGCCTGCTTCTCCCTCTCCCACTCCCCCTGCTTGTGTTCCCTCTCTCGCTGTGTCTCTCTCTGTCAAATAAATAAATAAAATCTTTAAAAAAAAAAAAAAAAGGATTGGATTCTATGTTCACCCCAGTGGATAAAAGTTTTCCAAATTCCTAATTTTCATTTGGAAGCTTGAATTTTATCTTTGGAAACCAACAGTGCCAACTGTTTTACTAAAAGGAACAGTCTCACTTTGTTTATTTGATTTTTGTGAAAATATTTGCCAGATATCCAACTCTGAATAATGTCAGCTTGTCCGTTCATTCCAGGAAAAATGCCATTCCTTGAATCATGCTGCTAGGTCAGATCACAACTCAATTGCACAGGTGTTTTTCCTTAAGACCACCACTGCACTTCAGTGTGCAGCTTTCGTGCTTGATGCTACTTCCCGTTTTGCCAAAGAAAATGTTAAAAAGAGGTGTGCTCTCTACTTGGGATTTCATAAAGAATAATTTTTACTCCTTCATCAAGGATGTTTGTAAGTGAAATCAGCAGTGAAGAATGCAAAGAATATTAGTACACTTTGGTGCCACTGTCTTTATGCTCAAGTCCCAAGCATTTTGACCATCACTGCTTTTAAACCATCAGTTCCAAAGTCAATGTATTTTGTACTCTCTTTCTGTTGTAATTTCATAGATTATGATTTAATTTTTAGAGAAAACAGGCAACATTCACACATAAGTCAAGAAGCATTAGAAGAAATATTATAGTGGCTCAGGTCATGATCTCAGGGTTGTGAGATCGAGCTCCGTGCTGGGCTTCGAGCCTGCTTAAGATTCTCTCTCTCCTCTGCCCCTCCCTTCTCCCTCCCCCCCCCCAAAAAAAAATAAAGAGAAGGGATATAAGTAAACTATATCCTATATCCTGTCTCTCATTTAATTCATTACTAAGTTTTGATTGTACCTCCCAGCTATTTCAAATTTGTCCACACAGCCTCTGCCCTGTCTAAGCCACTATTATCCTACCTCAGCATCTGATTGATTTATTTCCTTCCCTTATTCCTATCCAATATATTTTCCACTAAGCATCCCAGTGATCTTTTTCAGATCTGATCTTAAAATTAATGTAATCTTAACAAGAATCTAATCATCTCTTCCTATAAACTTCCCAACTGGCAGCCCACTGCATTTTGATTTTTAAAAACTCCCTACCCAGCCCTGTGAGGTGTGGCCTTTGCCTATTTTACCAACCTCACCTCATGCCATTTTCAACCTTGAACACCAATGACCATCCACAGTGGTTTCTTAATTCCTCAAACATGAACACTCTAAGCACTTTCCTCCATCAAGAACTTTACATACTGTATTCCTTCAGCTTATAATATTCCTCCTTTCCCTCCTAGCTGGGCTAACCCCTACACACTTCTCAAGTCTTGCCTGAAATAGAGAGGCCTCACCTGACACTCCTCATCTTAATCAGGTCTTCATGCTTTATACTCCCATAACACCAACAGAAAGCATATCTCAAATTGTATAGTGAATTCTTAATATTTATCCCTCCACTTTGCTGTAAGCTCCATGCAAGCATAGGCTGTATCTGTTTTGTTTACCAATAAATCTCTTGAAACCAGCACAGTACCTAGTGCTGGTACATTAGATAGTTAACATACGAATGAATATGAGGGGGGACTTTTAACAAGAATAGATAAGAAATTACAACGGGATATTTAAAAATATTCATGGCGGGGCCCCTGGGTGGCTCAGTCGTTAAGCGTCTGCCTTCAGCTCAGGTCATGATCCCAGGGTCCTGGAATCGAGCCCCACATCCGGGCTCCCTGCTCAGCGGGGAGCCTGCTTCTCCCTCTCCCACTCTGCCTGCTTGTGTTCCCTCTCTCACTGTCTCTCTCTGTCAAATAAATAAATAAAATATTAAAAAAAATAAAAAATAAAAATATTCATGGCTTCCATCCAAAACACATGCATGTTTTAAATAAAAATTTAGTTGTTTTAGTCCAAACACTTTTCAGCTGTATGTGCCAAACAAAACCAAGCGAAACAGCTTCAGTAAAAAGAGGAATGTATTGGTTCATGTAACTGAAACTCTAAGGATTAACACTGAACACATACAGATTCAGGCGTTTAAGTCATGTCAGCCCGAATCTTTCTATTTCAGCATTGCTTGTCCTCTATGTTGGTTCCCATCCCTGCTGCCCTGTTCCAGTCACACATGGAAGGAGAAATGGCCCTAGAAAACTTAAGCTCATAGGCATAATAGAACTTTTAATTCCACAGGACAAAACTCCTTCCTGATAACTCCAATAAAAGTTCTGGCAATGCCCATCATGGCCTAGGTTTGTCCACATGTCCATCCCTGAACTAGGAGAATAGAATATTCTGATTGGTCACCTGAGCCATGTGGGCTGAATGGAGCAAAGGGGGTTTTTGAAGGGAAAGTTGGGAAGCTATTCCCTCAGAAAGGGGATGGATGGTGGGGAGACCAAAACAAAAGATACCCACTTTATACAGAAAAATTATCTTTAGAGGAACAATGTAGATTAAAAATAAAACTGCAGGGCGCCTGGGCGGCTCAGTTGGTTAAGCGACTGCCTTCGACTCAGGTCATGATCCTGGAGTCCCTGGATCGAGTCCCGCATCGGGCTCCCTGCTCAGCAGGGAGTCTGCTTCTCCCTCTGACCCTCCCCCCTCTCATGTGCTCTCTCTCTCAGTCTCTCTCTCTCAAATATATAAATAAAATCTTTAAAAAAATAAAACAATAAAATAAATAAATAAATAAATAAAAATAAAACTGCATACAAACTATTTACTCTTGAGAAAAATCTTAGAGAAAAATAAAATTTCTCTACTTAAAAAAAAAAGGATATTGCCCACAGAAAAGAACATGATAATTTGAGCCATGAGACAGTGGAATAATAATAATAGCATAAGTAGGCTAACAGAAATGTCATCAAATTTATACTTGAACTAATCCCAGAATTAATTTCTGCGAATAGAGAATTAATACAAGACTGGGTCCTATGCCAGTGAACAGGCTATTTCAAGCACCTTTAGGGGGTTTCATTCTTAAGCAGTTGAAATCATGGTCTCATATAATTGGTATAATCATAATTTGGTATCTGCTATTTGTCAATGTAGGTCCCTAAAACCCCTTTAGTTTGAATGATTAAAATGTTTCCCCTGGGGGTGCCTGGGTAGCTGAGTCAGTTAAGCATCTGCCTGTGGCTCAGGTCATGATCCCAGGGTCCTGAGATTGAGCTCTGCATTGGGCTCCCTGCTTAGCGGGGAGTCGGCTTCTCCCTCTCCCTCTGCCTGCCCTTCCCCCAGTTTGTACTCTCTCTCTCCGTCAAATAAATAAATAAATAAATAAATAAATAAATAAATAAATAAAATCTTTTTAAAAATAAATTTAAAAATAAAATGTTTACCTTGATTTGAGTACTAGCTGTTAGTTGTAGCCTCTGGTGTTCTGCCTTTGTTTTTCCAGCTACCAGTATCTGGCCAGAGTCAATCAGTAGGGACAAGGTTTGTGGATTGTACCTTGATATCTCAGCTCCACCATGTGGTGACAATTGGAATTAAGTTTGCCTCCCCTTGGAGGCAGGATCTCCTGATTAAAAACAAGCACAAGAACATGAGGGTGAAACAGAGTAAAAAAAAAAAAAATGGACTTCTAGCTGCATCTGAACATCTACTTTATTCCAGACAAAGATGAAATTGAAAATTATACAAATGGAAGTTTTAATATTTTCTTCCTGTCCTCCAGGATATACTCCCTGATACCCACGCCCCACTGTGGAGACCAGTGACCTAGAGAAATCCTTACACATGAGGCCCAAAAGATACATACAGCAATATTCATTGAGGCAACTGTTTTTAATAACAAAACATTTTGAAGCAACCTAAATGTCCATTAACAGGTAAATGATAAATTTTAAAATATTCATTCAATGGAATATATGTAGTCAATGGAATACCTTACAGCAGGTTAAAATAACTGGATTGGAGCTAGCCATATCACAGAGGATAAATATCACAATATTGATGAGGAAAAAGGAAGTTGTAGGATGATGTGTAGTGTATTACTTTAAAATATGAGCACTTTAAAACATGTTAGATAATCTTATATATTATTTATGGATACATACATATACAAAAATAGTATGTACACGTGGATGGCCATCAAAAGCACCAAAGTTAGGATAATGGTTCTTTTGGAAAGGGAAGGGGAGACTTGGGATTGAGGAGGGGTCTGGAGCAAATGTGGTAATATATAAGATTTGAGAAAGCTTAGAGATGGGTACCATGTTATACATATAATATGCTGAATAATTTACTATGTGTTTAAATTATAATGTAATATTAAAATATTCAATAAAAAGATTTTAAAAATTTTATTTATTTGAGAGAGAGAGTGACAGCAAGAGACTGCCAGCTGGGGGAAGAGAGAGGGACAAGCGCAGTCTGTGCTGAGCGCAGAGTCTGACACGGGGCTCAATCTCCAGACCCTGAGATCATGACCTGAGCCGAAATCAAGAGGTGGATGCTTAATCGACTGAACCACCCAGGTGCCCCACAATAAAAAGATTTTAAAAAGTTACCCCAAAGAAGATATGGGAGGAAGACTAGAAGGATAAAGTCAAAATTATTTTATGTCTACTGTATACCAAAGCAAACCTAATAGGAAATGAAGTGGTATAAAATTATCTATTTAAATACTAAAATGACCAAGAATTATGACAGGCATTCCATTAGAGAGAATGAGCTAAGAGCTAAAATCTTCAAAAAACGAGGGGGTGGGGTTTGACCTTGAGGGTATGCAGATGATAGCCACAAGTAGAGATACTATTTGGTATCCTGATGAAAAGCTAGGGGTTTTTAGGGAGAGGAGAGACGGATCATCCGGAAGGAACAAGGTGGACAAAGAGCATATCTACTCCATGACAAGGCTCAGTTGGAGCAGGGGTGCAAAGGAAGCAGGGTCTTAGGGGAGAGCCCTGTTTCCTTTAGAACAAGAAAGTTAAGGGTCTGTTCAGAGGAGAGGATGAAGAAAGAGTGGATTTTGCTGATGACAATAAATGAATAAGTATGAAAGGATTAATGAAAAGTGAGACTTAGGATGTATCTAATGATTGTGTAAAGGCCTATGTAAAAGGCAAATTGCTACCTAAATGTAAAATATCATTATTATCTCTTTAACTGCCTTGATTGAGGAAACCTCATTCTGCTTTCCTAGCTTTCTTTACATTAATTTGTCCTTTCTAAATGGACAATATTCTTGTCCAGCCTTATTAATTTTTGTTTCTTATAGTTCCTCTTATATTCCCTACACATCTTTTCTAAAATCTCTTTGGGGAGTGGGGAGAGAAACTCTCCTTTTAAGCAAAACACCATCATGTAACTCTAATTGCATAATGTCCTATTATTCTGTCTGCCTTAAACCCAAATGTAACAATGACCAGAACTTTAGAGCTGGAGGAGAACTTTAAGATAACCTAATACAACCTTCTCATTTTACAATTGACCAGAGATTATGTGGTTTGCCAGATTTAATTGGTTGGTGACTAGCAGAAGCAGGGCTAGAATCCATGCCCCCTCTCCAACTTCCGTTTTTTTCTTTAAACAGCAGAAACAGAAAGCACCTGCTAGAGGGGCACTGTATGCTGGTGGGTAAGTACAGGCTCTGATGGCCAACTCTCCAAGTTCAAACTGTAAGTCTGCTACTTATTAGCTGTGTGACATTGGCCACACAATCTAACTGCTCTGTGCCTCAGTTCCCTCCTCTACAAGATGGAAGGCATAACTGTATCTCCTTCATAAAGTTGTTATAACGATTAAATGAATTAATGCATGGAAAGAGTGACCAGAAATCTAAGCTATTGTTTCTATTTAACACACACTCTCCTAGCTGCTGATAGAACAGAGATGAACAGAGGCCAGGGATTTTTTTTTTTTAAGATTTTATTTTTATTTATTTATTTATTTATTTATTTTTTAAAGATTTTATTTATTTATTTATTTGACAGAGAGAGACACAGCGAGAGGGAACACAAGCAGGGGGAGTGGGAGAGGGAGAAGCAGGCTTCCCGCAGAGCCGGGAGCCCGATGTGGGGCTCGATCCCAGGACCCTGGGATCATGACCTGAGCCGAAGGCAGACACTTAACGACTGAGCCACCCAGGCGCCCCAAGATTTTATTTTTTAAAGTTATCTCTACACCCGACATGGGGCTCGAACTCACAACCCCGAGATCAATAGTTTCCTGCTCTATCTCCTCAGCCGGCCAGGCCAGGGATTTTACCCACAGCTGTTTTTGTTTGGTCTGGGGTTTAAGAAACCAAACCAAACCAAACCATCACCACCAACAATAACAAAAAACACACCTGAGAAAATGTTTACAAATCTGGATAGTTCACATAGAGATCTAAATACCTAGTCTCTCTCAAAAATTGGAAGGTCCAGCATCTAAGCCAGAATTCTGATATAATAACAATTGGCTGGAGCTAAAACAGCTGCCCCTTTTTAGTCCACACCACTTACATAATGTGCATGTATGTACTAGCACCCTTCCAGCTATCTTTTAACTTTACCTGCCTTTACTTTATGCCTTTGAAATCTCATCCCAGACTAAGACAGTGTCTGTTCTCAAGGAACTCACAATCCAATAGGTGAGATGCAGCCGCTAAAAAATTCACAATACAGTATGATAGAAAACAAATACAAAGTTGCAGAGTACAAAATACAGCAGCAGTCTGAAGGAACACCAGTGCCTACTGAATGGTGGAGGTGCTGGGTTGGTGATGCATGTTGTCAAGAAAGTGTCTTTGAAAAAGAAAGAGTAGAAGAGGATTGCAGAGAGAACAAGGTGTGCAAAGACATTGGAATGGGAAACAGTTTTGTGTGTTTAGCAACTGAAGACTTCAGTTTTGGAGAACATAGAAGAAGAGAAGTAGGCTGACGCTAGATAATAAAAGCCCCTTAATTTGGATTTAACCCTGTAGAAATGGGTAGAACTTGAAATGGTTTCTGTCATTAAATTCTAAATCTAATTTTAATGCAATTATGCCTTGATACCCTTACCATTCTCCTTGAAATGTCTTTGGACCTTGTTGGAGAAATAAATGCTGTACAATGCACAATATTCTATGAAATATTTTAATAGCAAACTGCCACTTCAAGAAGAAGCTCTGCCTTCTGAAGAGTGGCTAAAATACAGTTTTTAGATTTGTCTGCAAATTAAGTTTCCTTATCTGTAAAATGGGGATAATAATAGTACCTACCTCAGAGCTATTAAATTAAGAATTAAACTCATTATGATTCATGTAAAGAGCTTACCAAGGTATCTGATACAGGGTAAAAGTAGTCAGTTAATATGAGTTATAATGTATTATGATACTTACTGAGTCTTCCTTGTCTATTTTACCTATCATTGAGAAAATCTAACATTTCATTGAGTCAAATATGTATTTTTCATCGAAAACTGAAGTTAAGGGCACCCGGGTGGCTCAATCTATGTCTGCCTTTGGCTCAAGTCATGATCCCTGGGTTCTGGGACGGAGTCCCCTATAGGCTCCCTGCTCAGCAAGGACTCTGCTTCTCCTTCTGCCCCTCCCCCCCGCTCGTGCTCGCTCTCGCAAAAATAAATAAATAAAATCTTAAAAAGAAAGAAAGAAAGAAAGTTGAAGTTAAATTAAGCCTGGTGGCATCTTCATTCTGTCTGTAATAAAAAATGAATGCAAAAAATACTAGATGAAAATGCCAAGATAAAACTTCCTTCCCCTCTATATTATTGGTTGCAAATGTTTCAAGAACGACTTAAAGATTTTTCTGCAACATAGAAAGTGCAAGTTATCGTCCGCAGTTATTAATTAAATATAATAGCTTATTAGTGGTATAATTAAGGTGCTTAGGTAGCAGTTTCTCCAGTTCCTCCAGGCTCATCGAGGAGGAAAACCCTCAGGCAAAAGACCTTTTCATATCTGACAGTAACATCTTGGATAGCCAGGGAGCTCGGACAATCATTTGGCGGGAAAAGAATAAATACAGACCAAATTCACACAATCTGTTTCTGTTTAGTTTATAAACTGCGATCGAGTCTGTCAGGTTTTGTGCATTGTGGGACTTGAAGTCCACAAGCAAGAAATGAACAGGGCTGTCAAAGCTTGGAAGGCGGCAGCCCCTGCAGGTCTGAGCAGTAAGGACTACGACTCCCGACACACATTGCAAGGCCGCGCCGTAATTACGGGCAACCAACCATACCCGAGCAGGGCAAGCCCCAGCCCCCCGGCTCGTAGGACTGCCTCCACCAATGGCAGAGCTCCCAGCGCAGAGCCTGCGGGTTAGGTTGTGAGGCTCGGGCCGGGGGCGGGGAGGAGCTGAGGGGGTTCAGAACGCGCTCGGCCGCTGGGTGGGTCGGGGCGTTCGGCGCGCCCTTCATTGAAGCGGCGGTGGCTGGGCTGGGCGCCGGGAGTGGGAAGCGACGGCGCGGCTGGAAAATGCCAGTCCATTCCCGAGGGGATAAGAAGGAAACGAACCATCACGATGAGATGGAGGTGGACTACGCCGAAAACGAGGGGAGCAGCTCAGAGGACGAGGACACGGAAAGCTCCTCGGTCTCCGAGGATGGAGATAGCTCAGGTGTGCAACCCACCGGGGCCGGGACCCTGAGTCCTCGCGCCGGGCGCACGCCAGGCCGCTCTCCGC
Source organism: Mirounga leonina (assembly GCF_011800145.1). Classification (NCBI taxonomy): domain Eukaryota; kingdom Metazoa; phylum Chordata; class Mammalia; order Carnivora; family Phocidae; genus Mirounga; species Mirounga leonina. The sequence goes on along the minus strand of NW_023270827.1, from coordinate 313,013 downwards.
ACGCCGGGCAGCTGCGTCCTGCTGGGAGTGCGGGGCGGGGAAGAGAGGAAAGGGGCGGAGACTGGCTCCCGGCCCTCGGCAGCACCCGGACTCGTCGTGGGGCGCTGCCTGGCTCCCGGCAGGTCCCTGCTGGCGGGGCGGGACCCGGCGCGGGCCTGGGCTCGCCCAGCTCCGGGACGCCGCGCGGTCCTGCTCGCCGTCGGACCCGCCCTGGGGACCTCCGGGCAGTGCCCGGGGCTGTGGACCAAAGCCGGAATGCCCCAACTTGTTTAGGAGACCTCGGAAATAACTCTTAGCCCCAGACCAATGACTTCTTTCCTTATTTTTATCTTTCCAACCCCTCTCAACATGGGTGGGTTGTCAGGGCCGAGGTTAGATTTGTGCCGGCTCTTGGCTGGTTTAGAATTTGTTAATCTCAGTTTCCAAGTCAGCCTGTCAGTCAGCACTTGACATCAGCGCTCCTGCGGGGGCTGACTTGTAGCTGTCCCATTTACAGTATCTCTCTGAACTTTGCAAGACTGAGAAGAGCGCGACATGAGGGGTGATTTTGGATCTTCATATGCATATAAATTGGCTGATTTGGGGCAGCTCTGAAATTTTCCGAATCTTTTCTTCCCTGTGATCTTTTCTAATTTTGGGCTCTTTCAGGTTTTTGCGGTTGGAGGGCAGATTAACATCATAGGTCAATTCTGCAAACTTTTAGGATGGTTATTTAAAAAAGAAATGGAATATGTGATTGCCTGGATTCTTTTTCTTTTATTCCATATGATGAGGATGAAACTTAAACTTCTTTGTCTTGGCCTGATTTTGGCCATGTAAAGCAAGGATTTGATGACAGTCTGTTATTGCCCTGATACACTCTTTTTCAGGTTTCTCTTTCAAAGCAAACCTTCATGGAAGTATGTAATTTCAATCAATAAATTGCCATCCCCAAATAGGCATTTATGAGTGATTTTCTTGAGCTGCACTGGGCACCAGTCAGTGTGAGGTATAAATAAATAGTTATGATCTGATCTCAATTAAACAGCTGTCATAAATCAGTACTTGAGTAAACTACCAAATGAATACTTAACTGTAAACAATGCTATAGGATTTCAGAGACAGGAAATCTTTTCAGAATACGGTGGCCAGCAAAGGCTAGTTGAAAAAGGTGGGATTATTTTAATTATCTTGAAGAATGGCTAGAATTTGGGTTGGGGTGGTATGTTGGATTGGGAGGAATATAAGAAAAGCAAAGGCTAGAGTTTAGGCTTATTCAAAAGAGTGAGAAACCAGTTTTGTTGGGAGAAGGATTTGAGCTAGAAAAGGAAAAGAAGGTATAGATGTGAAAGATTTTTAAAAAGCACAAAACAAGATTGATGTATGCAAGTTTATTAGGAGTGAAGGTAAGAGGAAAACCCCAGATACAAGGTGAATGGAAATAGCCTGAATAGAAATAGAAAAGTGAAAGATTTGAGATGAAGATGGAAGTTAGAATATTTCAGACATGTTGCTTTTGAGGTGATGGTGGTATATTTAAGTCAGGGTGTCAACTGACAGATGGAAATGTGGCATTGGAACCTGCCTGGGATAGGAAGCATAACTTGGAAGTCATCTGCCTAGCCATGAAAGCAGGTGAGATTTCGTAAGTGAGCAATACAGAGAAAGAACATCTAGGCTGTATGTGAATATATTTTCTAGATCTGTAAAATGCTTGCTCTTCAAGTGTTGTTTTTTTGATGGGAGCTAGGATCTCACAAAATGACATCAGTTTGTTAATTTTTATGCTGACTTTTGTGATTTTTCACTGATTTTTATTCCATCCCAGAAAATAATGGACAACTTAATTTTGAAGAATGTAATAATAATTTGAACTACAAAAGTCAAGTTTTTTAAACGCAAAGACATTAAATAAATTATGCAGTTTTGCTTCTTGGGAAAGCATTTCTTTTCTGCCATATGTCTTTCATGTTAAACTTCCACAGTTTTATTCTTCTCAAACCTTGGTACTGAGCAGGTCCTAAAGCTACAAAACAAAATAAAACAAAACACTCTACTATCCAGAGATACTGGGAAGTGAGTCATCTTGAGGGACCAAGTTTTAAATAGCCAAAAACTAAGCTATTAAGAGCCAGAAATAATTTTAATCTGTTTTGGGAAAGTTAAAAAAAAATGAACCCTATAGTTCCTTGCTGTATGAAAATAACTGAACATAATTTAACTCTTTCTCATAGTTTGACCTTTATTTGATGCAGATCAAGATGCAGATCATCTTGTGCTTCACTTAATCTGAAGTGTTGAATATATGTGATGTAAAAATAGAAGATATGGAAAATAGGAGAGAGCTGGTAATTAACAGTTGCTTTCCTTCAAAAGTTTGCTTGTTTTTCTCTTCATTTTCCTTTTTCTCACTTACTGACAGTAATTTGGGGGAGAGGGAATAATGAGAATATGAGTAGGAGACCAAGATATCTTGTGGAAAACAGAATGAGATTAGTTTTCTTCTTTATGTGACTGGCAAATTAGTCATGTAAGCAGTTCTGAAATAAGAATTCCAAAAGTGTTTTTGAGCAATGTCCTTTAATGGACATAATCATTTTAGTGCTTAAGTTCTGTTGAGTTGATGAAAAATAAACCAAAAGTGGATTAATTACTTCATATAGTATAGTTTGATGTCAGCCCTTTAAGATGATTTAAAAATGAATAAAAATAAGAAGGTCTAGAGATTGCTATAGCTCTAATTCTCATTTGTATTTTACGTTAAAACCTGCAGTGGAAGTTACTTTGGGTAAATGTTTATTTTTTCTTAAGGCTTAATATAGGTCTTGCATATCTAACTTCATATTATAGTTTGGTGTGTGTTTTTTGTTTTGTTTTGTTTTTTACCATTTTAATTAACATTCAGATAACTTGGAACATAAAATTAATTTTTTCTTTGCTCTTTGCCTTTTATTAACAGAAATGGATGATGAAGACTGTGAAAGAAGAAGAATGGAATGTTTAGATGAAATGTCCAATCTAGAAAAACAGTTTACCGATCTCAAGGATCAGTAAGTAGTAATGTCAGAAGGTCACTGTCACTGAATCTCAATCATGTCACATGTATATTAGCACAAGAGAAATTATATTCATTCTGAAGTATTTTCCTTTTTGTATTTTATGGGACTGACTGATCTGAAAGAGGCTTCAACTGTGGTTTGCCTGCTGAAGACCTCGTTAACTCAACTAAGGGTTTTGAGGCAGGTTTTTTGGGGGGTATAAAAACATTTCTATATGGATGTTGGTAATTAAAATGTTTTCCCTGGGTTGTTGCACCCTTGGTTCTAATCTGCTTCATTCATTTCTTTGTTAAGTAACTGGGTAAAGATAGCATTTTTTAAAATTTTAGAGTAAGAAAATATTTCCCAAAAATGGCATAGTGAATTTTGTTTATATCAACATTGGATAGTGCATACATGTTTTCACATTATTTAGTTTGCTTCTTGCAGCAGCTCTGTAAGGTTGGAAGATAACCTTATCTCCATTTTACCTGTGAGAAAATTGATGCTCAGAGGAGTGAAGTGATTTGCCCATAGTTCATCTGGAAGTGATAAACTAAGCCAGGCCTTCTGCCTCCTAGTACTATGGCGTTCCTTCCACTAAGGCACATTACTTTGGAGGAAATATAGTGGAGTAGAAAAAGCATAGGCTCTGAATCCAGGCCTTCTTCACAGATTAAAAAGGTATAATAATAGCTTTTTTATTATTAACCGTAAGGATTGTATGAGCAGTATGTGAAATTCTTAGTTTTGGCTGGTACATAGCGGGTGCTTATTAGATACTCTTTTCTCCCCCTCTTCATAAAACCCGAACTCTTATTAGCAGCTGCTTACACAAGAATGGGCCCCAGTGATTTGAGAAAACAGAATAGATGCAGATGCAGATAAAAAAAAAATCTTAAAGGTGAGCTTTTACTTTGAATCTTGCTGGCAAGGTCATGGGGCATAGCTACATATTAAGAATTGTAAATGAAAGAAACTTCTGAAAGTATGGACACCCTAATTTATTCAGAAGCTGGCTCTTCATAAATTCTTCATAATTTTGCTGCTTATTCTGTTCTCCTACTTCTTCCCTAGAGAGGCCCAAGGAAGAGATGAAGACATGTTTAATATATGGAATTGCTAGGCTAAAAGGGGACAGATTTGTTTACTAAATGAATCCTGTTTATGCCACTTCTGGTCTTAACTTTCATTGGTATGAGAGGTGAATATATAAATGTTTCAAGCTAGTGCAACAAAGTAATATAAATAATCCAAAGTTTAAAATTTTGGCTTTAAAAAACATGGTATCATTTTTTTTTATTCTAAAGATGTACATTATTAATTTTAAATTAAAATTAGTTTGGATCCCCAAAGGATCCATTATTTGGGCAGCGTGGAGAGTTCATCCAGGATCATTCTGAAAAAGAGGAAGCAAATTTGTGCTTTTGTATTTTAGTACAGGTAAGCCATGAAGGAATAATTCTCATACAATTAATTAAGATATGCCTATTGAGCTTTTAAAGTATATTTTATGGTTTCCCAAGAAGTGAAAATTACTGTATAGTTCTAGTATAAAATACTACCAAGGAACACTTTGCAGCTAGTTACTCGTTAAGCCTAATCTTGTTCATCATGGGGCTGGCAGTTGCCTTGATTTTTGCTTTTTCATGGCTCATTATGACCACAAGCCAGGTCCCCCCACCAGCCTCATTCATCTCAGGAAGTATTAAAAGTAGACCCATTACCACTGTTAATAGGATTATTTCTCAAGGAATTGGTATTCAGAAATATGTTTTAGAAATAATTAATCTTTGCACCAGGTTTATAATTATCTTTTCATCTGCCCCACTTGCCTCATTGCTATTTTTATTCTATTGTACTGTATATCTCTGTAAGCTGTCTCAAATCCTCTTTAGAAGAGGTGGGAAATATAACAATAATAATAATAATAAAAAAAACCAAGAAGTTATCCTGCTTCAACAACAACAAGTTATCCTGCTTCTCCTGTTCTAGCACCATAGGGCATAATAGCACTCCTTTCTTTTTTTTTTTTTTTTAAAGATTTTATTTATTTATTTGAGAGAGAGAGAATGAGAGAGAGCAAGCACATGAGAGGGGGGAGGGTCAGAGGGAGAAGCAGACTCCCTGCCGAGCAGGGAGCCTGATGCGGGACTCGATCCAGGGACTCCAGGATCATGACCTGAGCCGAAGGCAGTCGCTTAACCAACTGAGCCACCCAGGCGCCCAATAGCACTCCTTTCATAGGGCAAAAATACACCATTTGCAGTTTGTATACTAGTGGAAGTTTCTTCTACCTCCTTAAAAAGATAGAGGAACTTACACCACCTAAGTTTCCATTTATTTCAATGTCTGTAGCCAATAAACATGAATTGGGATTCTACTCTGTGAATAGTATTGTGGTTGCTGGTGAGGAACTCATGATTCTTGCCTTTGATGATTTTGTTTCTGAATTCCAAGGTTGTTGAAATGATACTGGTTTTGAGGAATCTATTCTTTTAAAAGGGTTGTTAATTGAATGTTGTTAATTCACATATCCTGTTCATTCAAGCTGCTGTTCACCCTTTAGGGATACCTTATCAATATTTTAAGTTTGATGTTTTTCAGGGGTTCAGTCATCATTTTCATAAAATTTTTAGCATATTGCCCAAAGTTGTATTTATGATTTCAAAAATTATAAGTATCATGTTGTAGTTTTCTGACTTTACACATTCGTTTATCATTGTATCTTGAGTTTTAGAAAAATTTAACCCAGATATGATAATGTATTATTGGCAGTTAACTCAGATAATTTTTCCATTTTTGTTTTAAAAAAAATTTATTGTATTAACACCCAAACTTGCTCAATTCCTTCAGAATCATCATATAAATCTTTATGCTAATTATAATTATTATAAGCACCAAGATTGATTATCTTGTTTTTTTTTTAAGTTTCTATTTTAATTCCAGTTAATGTACAGTGTTATATTAATTTCAGGTGTACAATATAGTGATTCAACAATTCCATTTGTCACTGGTGCTCATCACAAATGCACACCTTAATCCCCATCACCTATTTAACCCATCCCCATCCTGCTCCCTAATTGTCCTAATTGTATTGGTTTATATTTTCAAGAGGAAAGAGGAGAATTTTATATGAAAGCCAGGTACTGTAATATTTTCAAAAGCCAACTGCTAGTTATAGTAACACCTACAAGCATAATCAGTGGTTTCTTTTTTTTTTTATTAAAAAAAATTATTTGAGAGAGAGAGAGACAGATAGTGACAGAGATGGAGAGAGAGAGCACAAGCCGGGAGGAGAGGGAGAAGCAGGCTCCCCACTGAGCAGGGAGCCCGACGCGGGGCTCGATTCCAGAACCCTGGGATCATGACCTGAGCCGAAGGCAGACGCTTAACTGACTGAGCCACCCAGGCATCCCAGAATCAGTGGTTTCTTTTAGCAGTTACTACATGCCTTCCTTATGACACATTCTTCACCTATGAGAAAGTAATGAATGGCAAAAAAAGAGTTTACAAAATGATCTTAAATTGTGTTTTGTTTTGAGAGAGAGAGTGCACGCGCACAAGCAGGGGATAGGGAGAAGGAGAGAGAGAATCTTAAGCAGGCTCCATGCTCTGTACGGAGCTCAGTCTCACGACCCTGAGATCATAATGACCTGAGTGGAAATCAAGAGTAGGATGCTTTACTGAGTGAGCCACTCAAATACCCCAGTGATCTTAAATTGTTAATCTGCTTTGAAAGTTTTAGGATATCTTTAAAATGCCACAAAGCCAGGATTAAAAGTACCTTTCATAAAGAATGACAATGTAAACATCTTCCTGTTAAAAAGCGTGCTATCCTGCAGGATTATTGCCAAAAATAAACAATGCGTTGTCTCAAGTACTCAGTCATTGATAATCAAGGTAAAGTTACTGGTGTGACAGCTGGCAAATTAGAGTAGTTGTATGTACATTCATAAATACAGCAGCAGGGGTCTCCTACCCCATTTTTCATTTTCCCATCCACCGAGCAACTGCTTTTGTTATAGTTTCTTCATTTGCAGTCCAGACAAACTGGTAATGCTAGATCACAAGTTCAGTAGCCATTGGTTTTTACCTCCATCACTCTATTTCCTCTTTGTAAAAACCATGTAGGCCGAATATAACACGCATTCCTTTTCAAGAAAGATGGAGAGAAGCCAGGGAATTACTTATTTTGACGACCAGTAATTATTCAAAATGATTTCTTTGTTTCTTTTAAGCACAGTGTTTAAATGACCTTTTCTCCTAGAATTGATTTATTCTGCAGTTAAAACAAAACCAAAATCTAGACTGCAAAAAAAGTAGTATCTTAGTTGTATTTTTTGTACTGTGAATTAATCGTTAAAGAATGATGTATCTAAAAAAAAAAGAAAAATATCTACTTTGTGATTACATGCATAAAGTCAAATAATGTAACTGAGTTTTTCACTTGAGATTAAGGAAAAATACATTTGGTAGGTTGTTAGAATATGAATGATATTAGGAAGAGAGAATGTATAGAAATGGTAAATTGTTAGCCTTTGTTGGGCTTTTAAAATTAATATTTTAACTTTTGCTTTGTTAAGACTTTATAAAGAACGATTAAGTCAGGTGGATGCAAAACTACAAGAAGTCATAGCTGGAAAAGCACCAGAATATTTGGAACCACTGGCAACTTTACAAGAAAATATGCAAATTCGTACAAAGGTAGCAGGTAGGAAAGTGAAACATCTTTTCCATATAGTAGAATATGAACTCTTCACTAGATTTGAAAGGTATTTGTCAAGTGAGTGTTTCTTGTTAATGAAATCACAAATTTACAGTGAGCAGAGTATTTCACTCAATCAGCCCACAGTTATTAATTCAATGCCTCTTGCTTTCCTCTGTTGCTGTGGGGGGATCAAAAAAAAGTCCTAAGATCGCTTACAGTGTTGTTGAGAAGATACTTCCACATGTAAAACAATTAGAAACATGATGCTTTTATTAAGAGCAACTGTTACTATTTAGTTTAATTTCTTATTAGATAAATTGAGATTCAATTTAAGTACTCAGTCTTTGGTTTGTAATTGGGATCCAGCCTCAGAATTGTGTCCTAGCACTGATGACAAGGGATATATCTATTTGAAGATGACTTATGATTTTTCATAGTTAAGACTAAAACTGAATTTTAACTAATGAAGATGCTGGTTTTTTTCTTTTTGGGGGACACTGATGTTCCTGCACCTATTATGTAACGTCTAAGGCATTGTTCATTGTAAGTTCTTTTTGTACTAAATCTACCTTAAGCCAAATTTTATTCTCGAATGCTTAATATTAAATATGTAGATGATGTGATACTTGCTGTCTTTGCATATTGGCTTATTAGCACACCCTGAAAAGGAAACAAGTCCTTAATTTTCTTTGGCATTCTAAAAGGACTAAGTGAGACTTATTGGATGTTTAGGAAATATTACTTGAGTCACTTATTCACTTTTCTACTGTGTGGCCTCATTTACTTTTTGATTGTACAAAGAATAGTGTGTATGTGTGAATGTGTTGCTAACGGCCTAGTTCTAGATATCTGTCCCATGCCTTTACTACATAAGAAAGAATTACATTTCTAGAGTCAACTATGGCATTGAGTTTGGTATATATCTAAGGCTCTGTGTTTGCTATTTTTTGATGGTGTATTTGCACAGCCATGTTGCCTATTTTATACTTTTGTCTTGGTAGCTCTAAGTAACCTCTCTTGAGCATCCATTCTCTAGATAAAGCTCTGTCACAAGCACTCAAACATCATATCAGTTTATGCATTTTGTTGTTATCGGTTTATACATTTAACCTTCTTGGAAGCTTTGGACTCTGAAAATAAATAATAGTTAAAAAATAGTTGTTTTGTTGGTTATTACTTATTACTTTGAGAAGATATGATTAATGAAACCAGAGTTTATTGACTATTTCCATTATGAGTCCTAAGAGATTATTTTACACAGGAAAGGAGTTTTATTTTCATTTTGATCATTCTCTATCAAACACTTGTAGGAGGTTCTTTAGAAGAATGGAGTAAGAACTAAAATTTGCAGTGCAGTTTCTTCCTAGTTCTTAAATTCTTAGTTCTCCAGTCTGCTTTGATATATATTTCAACTGAGCCTTTTTGTTTTTAAAGATTAAGCTAAAATCATTTGTCAGTTTCTTCCTGATTCATCTTATAAAAACAGTTGGACAGAATTCCTGTAAGGAAGTGATAATGAATCTCATTACTGCTAACATAATCAGAGTGATTGTGTTTGGTTGCAGGAATCTATAGAGAGCTCTGCTTAGAATCTGTAAAGAACAAATATGAATGTGAAATTCAAGCCTCTCGCCAGCATTGTGAGGTACTGTTATTTTACTTAACTTTTAAGCTAATTTCAACTCTTCAAGTCTTTTTCTGAGTGCAGTAGTTAAAAAGGTAAATAAAATAAATGAAACAAAATTCAATTGTACTTTAGCTTATCACTTGTGAATTTTCTTTTTTAAATACAGCTGTAATGGAAGCTATATTGGAAATAGGACACAAAGAAGGGACGATAGAAAAGAACTAAGTGAGAGAATTTTAGTTTTGCAACGGTTACCTTAAAAAGACTTTGTAATGATCATGTCATTTGGCATTGCTGAAAATATTAGTGCAATTAGTATACTATTCAAATTAAGACTCAAAAAGTGTATATCCAGTGGTACAGTTAGAATGTTGGGCTTAGGGGCGCCTGGGTGGCTCAGTTGGTTGAGCGACTGCCTTCGGCTCAGGTCATGATCCTGGAGTCCCGGGATCGAGTCCCGCATCGGGCTCCCTGCTCGGCAGGGAGTCTGCTTCTCCCTCTGACCCTCCCCCCTCTCATGTGCTCTCTCTCATTCTCTCTCAAATAAATAAATAAACTCTTTAAAAAAAAAAATAAAAAGAATGTTGGGCTTATTATTAATCTGGCTCTCTAGATCTATTTCCACATCTTAGGGCAGAATTCTGTATTTATGGTGAAAAAAATAGATGTATTTTTCTCTATGTTCTCTTTATTTGAATAGTGTTTAAAAAACCTAATTTTGCAAATAACTTTTCATATAACCTAGACAAGATCATAAAAACACTCGTGGAAATAAGAGAACAAGTTCTATAATGATTCTTAATTTGTTCTTATTTTACTATATCTTTGTAAATTATTCAAATACTAAGAGTAGATAGATATAAAAATGATGGAATGTGTTGTTTCATTTTCTTGATTACTACTGAGATGAAACATCTTTTTGATGTTTACTGGCTGCTTGGATTTGTTTTCCTAAGAAGTGCCTATTCAAATCTTTTGCCTTTATGCCTTACTTACACCTATTAATGTTTTTCTCATTGACTGTAGAGGTTCTTTATGTATACTGGATACAAATACTTTGCTGGTTATATGCTTTGCAAATATTTTTACCCAGGCAATGGGATGCCTTTTCACTCTTTTTGACGATTTGATGAACAAAAGTTGTACATTCTAATGTAGCTGAATTTATCATATTTCCTTTATGATACGTGCTTTTTGTGTCTTTCCCACTTTGAGGTAAAAAGACACATTTTCCTTTCAAAGGTTGAAATTTTGCTTTTTAATATTTAGATTGCTACCTTTACCTTTAATTTTTGCATATGATATAAAGTATGGATCTATTTTTTTTTGCATATAGATAGGTAATGACAACAGCGTTTATTCTGTACTCCATTGTTTTACCATGAATCAGCAATTCCATCTTTTTTCTCCCCATCTCTTATGTCAAATGTCCACTTATATGGCAGCTTGTTTCTAGCTGTTTTAATTTGTTCCATTCATCTGTTGGACTATTTATGCACTGGTAGCATAATACCTTCTTTACTGCTTTTAGTCTAGTAAGCCTTGATATCTCAATAAACTGATAATTTTACTTTGCTCTTCTTACACTTGCTATTGTTAAAATATTTTGTTGTTTAGTAACATCTTTTTTTTTTTTAAAGATTTTATTTATTTGACAGAGAGAGACAGCGAGAGAGGGAACACAAGCAGGGGGAGTGGGAGAGGGAGAAGCAGGCTCCCCGCTGAGCAGAGAGCTCAATACGGGGCTCGATCCCAGGACCCTGGGATCATGACCTGAGCTGAAGGCAGCCGCTTAACCGACTGAGCCACCCAGGCGCCCCTAGTAACATCTTTTAAAAAATTACTATTTCCTGCTGCTGTATAAAAAAGTATTTTTGTGTATTGATATTATATCCAACCATATCTACCTCTCTTCTTAATTCTAATGATTTAATTACAGATTCTTAGATTTTCCATGTAGATAATGTCATTTGTGAAAAATGGCAGTTTGTTTCTTCCATTCTGATCTTCCTCTTATTTGTTTTACTTGTCTTAATGACACTGGTGGAACATCATGGAATAGAAGCAATGAAAGCAGATCATGGTTGTGTTCTTGATTTTAAGGGAATGCTTCTTATGGTTTTCCAATAAGTATGATATTTACTATTGGGTTTTGATAAATACTCTTTTTACCAAGTTAAGGAAATTTTCTTTTGTTTCTAAGATTTTTTTTTTTTTTTTAAACCAGGAATGGTTGTTAGGTTTTAGGTTTTATTAAATGCTTGGTCTATATCTATTGAATCAGTCACGGTTTTTTGCTCTTAGTGTATTTTCTAATGTTAAGCCATCCTTGAATTTCTGAAATTATTTTTCTTGTGAATTACCAGATTCAGTTTGCTAATATTTTGTTTAGAAGCTTCATTTCTATGTTTGTCAATGAGATTTAATTTTTAAGTCTCATACTGTCCTTGATTTGATTTCAAGATCCATAAAATGAGTTAGGAATATCCCATATTTTTCTCTTTCAGAGAAATATATATTTAAGATTGCAGCCATCAGTTCTGTGAGTGCTTAGTACATCTTGTCATTATGATATATATATTTTTAACAGTCTTATAGAAAATTTGCAAGAAAGTACGAAAGAACTTTTCTGGTGAACATGAGAATGAGTTGGCAACATGATGCCCCATCACCCCTGAATACAACAAGTGAAGGACATTCTCTTGTATAACGATTCTACAGTCATCTTAATCAGGAAATGTACATTGATGTTACTGCCATCTAATGCTCAGACCCCATTTAAGTTTGAGCAGTTGTCCCAACAGCGCCCTTTATAGCAGAGATCCATTCAGAATCACTTAGTGTCTTTGTCATTGCATTTAGTTGTCATGTTGTTAGTTTCCTTCAGTGTGGAACAATTCTTCAGTCTTTCCTTTCATGATCTTTACAAATTTGAAAACTGCAGTCCAGTTATTATGTAGAATGTCAGTTTTGAATTGGTCTGCTATTTCTTCATGATTAGAAGTGGGTTTTGCCTCTCAGTAAGAATATCACAGTAGTGATGTGTTCTCACTGAATTCTCTCAGGCAGCACACAATTTTGATATGTACCATTATGGTGATACACACTTTGATCACTCGATTTAAGTGGTGTCTTCCAGGTTTCTCTCAGTACGCTTAATTTTTTTTTTTCACATTGTGATTAATAAGTATTTTAGGGAGAAGTACTTTGAAACTATGCAAGTATCTCATTCCTCGTAACTCTTTCAGTTCATTTATTTATAGAAGTATGGACTTACTGTTTCTTATTTTTTGTCTTCCTCATCTTTCAATTACTGAGGAAGGTATGTTGGAATTCTGTGTGATGGTGGATTTGTTAATACCTCCTTTATTATTATTTTTTTTGTTACTAGTTTTCTTCTTTATGTCCTAAGAAAATCCACATATTGTTCCTTTCAAAATAGTAAAGTCATTCATCATTTCAGATCTGGAGGCCAAAGGTACCGATGATGAAATGCCCCATAAGGCACGTCCACTGTCATGGATTCCTTTGATCAAAAAGGATGGTACAGTCCTGGAGACTGAATGCTCATGATTCCAGAGCTCCCAGAGAAACTTATCTCCTATGGAATTTCTTTTATCTTTTTCTTTTTTCTTACTTTCTTCTTTAAAAAAATTTTTTTTAACTGTGGTAAGAACACTTAACATTGAGGGTGCCTGGGTGGCTCAGATGGTTAAGCGTCTGCCTTCAGCTCACGTCATGATCCCAGGGTCCTGGGATCAAGTCCCGCATCAGGCTCCCTGCTCAGTGGGGAAGCCTGCTTCTCCCTCTCCCTCTCCCGCTCCCCCTGCTTGTGCTTGCTCTCTCTCTCTCTATCAAATAAATAAATAAATAAAATCTTAAAAAAACCACAACAACATAACACTTAACATTGAGATCTACCCCTCTTAACAAATATTAACTGTGCAATACAGTATTGTTAACTATCAGTACACTGTTGTAATACAGACCTCTAGAACTTAATCATGAGGTTTAACTGAATCTTTATACCCACCCAACAGCAACTTCCCAGTTTCCTTTCTCCCTAGCTTTTGGCTACTCTCTGTTTCTATGTGTTTGGCTAGTTTATATACCTTATATAAGTGGTATCATGCAATATCTGTCCCTATGTGACTGGCTTATTTCATTTAGCATAATGTCCTCAGGGTTCATCCATGTTGTATTGTATGACAGGACTTCGGAATTTTTTAAAGATTGAATAATATTTCATTGTATGTGTATATCATATTTTCTTTATCCATTCATCCTTCATTGTGCATTTAGGTTGTTTTTCACATCTTGGGTATTGTGAGTAGTGCTGCAGTGAACACGGGAGTGCAAATCTCTTTGAGATCCTGATTTCAGTTCTTTTGGGAATATACTCAGAAGTCAGATTGCTTGGATCAGATAGTTCTATTTTTAATTTTTTTAAGGAAACTCCATACTATTTTTCATGGTAACCACACCATTTTACATTCCTATCACCTGTGCACAGGGTTTCAATTTCTCCATATCCTCACCAACACTTGTTATCTTTTGTTTTTTGATAATAGCCATACTAATAGGTGTGAAGTGATACCACACTGTGACTTTTTTTTTTTTTTTTTTTTTTTACAGAGAGAGGGTTAGCGAGAGCAGGAACACAAGCAGGGGGAGTGGGATAGGGAGAAGCAGACTTCCCACCCAGCAGGGAGCCCGATGTGGGGCTCGATCCCAGGACCCTGAGATCATGACCTGAGCTGAAGGCAGACGCTTAACGACTGAGCCACCCAGGCACCCCCTGTGACTTTTTTTTAAAAAGATTTATTTATTTGAGAGAGAGGGAGCATGTGCATGCTTGAGTAGGGGAAGAAGCAAAAGGAGAGAGAGAGAGAATCTTAAGCAGACTCCCTACTGAGTGCGGAGCCCAGCGCCAGGCTGGATCTCATTACCCTGAGATCATAACCTGAGCCGAAACCAAGAGTCAGATGCTCAACCCACTGAGACATCCTGGTGCACCCCCATGCTGTGATTTTAATTTCCATTTTTCTGATGAATAGTGATGTTGAGCATCTTCTCATGTATTTGGCCATTTGTATGTCTTCTTTGGAAAAAGGTCTATTCAAGTCCTTTGCTAATTTTTAAATTGAGTTCCTTGTATATTTTTTATATTAGCCCTTTACCAGATACATGATTTTCAAATATTTTCTCCCATTCTGTAGGTTGCCTTTCCACCCTCATTGTTCCTTTGCTGTGCAGAGCTTTTTAGTTTGATATAGTCCCACTTATCTCTTTCTGCTTTTGTTGTCTGTGCTTTTGTGTCATATACAAGAAATCATTTCCTAGAGCAATTTCATGAAGCTTATCCTTTATATTTTCTTCTAGGGGTTTTCTAGTTTCATTTAAATCTTTAATCTGTTTCAGGGCACCTGGTGGCTCAGTCGGTTGAGTGTCCGACTCTTGATTTCAGCTCAGGTCACGATCTCAGGGTTGTGAGAATGAGACCCATGTCAGCTCCACACTCAGCAGGGAGTCTGCTTGAAATTCCCTCTCTCTCTCCCTGCCCCCACTTGTGCATGCATGCTCTCTCTCGCTCAAAAATAAATCTTTGAAAACAAAACTTTAATCCATTTTCATTTTTGTGTATGGCGTTAAGGTAAGGGTCAAATTTTATTCTTTTGCCTGTGGCTATCCAGTTTTCCCAACAGCATTTGTTGAAGAGACTAGCCATTCCCCATTATGTATTCTTTGTACCCTTGTTGAAGATTAGGTGACCAGGTATGCATGGGTTTATTTCTGGGCTCTATTTCTATTGGTCTATATGCCTGTCTTTATGCCAGTACCATACTGTTTTACTTATTATAGCTTTGTAATAATTTTGAAATTAGGACATGTGAGGCCTCATTTTGTTCTTTTTTTTTTTTTAAAGATTTTATTTATTTATTTGAGTGAGAGAGAGAGAGCACATGAGAGGGGGGAGGGTCAGAGGGAGAAGCAGACTCCCTGCCGAGCAGGGAGCCCGATGCGGGACGCGATCCCGGGACTCCAGGATCATGACCTGAGCTGAAGGCAGTTGCTTAACCAACTGAGCCACCCAGGCGCCCCTTGTTCTTTTTTTTTTTTTTTTTTTTTTATTTGACAGAGAGAGAGACAGCGAGAGAGGGAACACAAGCAGGGGGAGTGGGAGACGGAGAACCAGGCTTCCCCGCGGAGCAGGGAGCCTGATGCAGGGCTCGATCCCAGGACCCTGGGATCATGACCTGAGCTGAAGGCAGATGCTTAACGACTGAGCCACCTAGGCGCCCCTTGTTCTTCTTTCTCAAGAATTTTTTTAGCTATTTGGGTTTTTGTTGTGGTTCCATATTCATTTTAGGCTTTTTTTCTATTTCTATAAAAAAAATTCCATTGGGATTTTGGTAAGAGATTGCATTGAATTTGTGAATCACTTTGGGTAGTATGGACTTTTTAACAATATTAAGTCTTCCAATCTAAGAATATGGAATGTCTTCATTTATTTGTGCTTAATTTCTTTTATCAGTGTTTCATAGTGTTCAATATGCGAGTCTTTCATTTCCTTACTTAAGTTTATTCCTAAGTATTTTTTTCTTTTTGATGCTATTATAAATGAGATTATTAGTTTCTCATCTTTTCATATTTCTACCAGTTTTTGCTTTATATAATAATTTCTCATATCTTTTTATATTTCTATCAGTTTTTGCTTTATATGTGTATGAAGTATATAGAGGCTGTATTATCAGATTCATTTTATAATTTCTGTATCTTCTAACGAATATAATATTTTATCCTTTTTATTTATTTTTTATTTTTTTTAAAGATTTTATTTATTTATTTGACAGAGAGAGACACAGCGAGAGAGGGAACACAAGCAGGGGGAGTGGGAGAGGGAGAAGCAGGCTTGCCACCGAGCAGGGAGCCCGATGTGGGGCTCGATCCCAGGACCCTGGGATCATGACCTTAGCCCGAAGGCAGACACTTAACGACTGAGCCACCCAGGTGCCCCACATTTTATCCTTTTTAAATGTACTTTCCTCTGTAACAATGATTTTTGCCATAAAGTCTATTTTGTCTGATAATTAAAAGTAGCTATTCTTGTTTTATTTGGCCTGGCATTTGCCTGATAAAAGTTTTTTTTAATTTTAGTTTATTATTATTTTTTAAGATTTTATTTCTTTGTCAGAGAGAGAGAGCACAAGCAGAGGGAGTGGCAGGCAGAGGGAGAAATAGATCCTTACTGAGCAAGGAGCCCAATGTGGGACTCAATCCCAGGACCCTGGGATCATGACCTGAGCCAAAAGCAGATGCTTAACTGACTGAGCCACCTAGGGACCCCCAATTTTTTTTAAAGATTTATTTATTTTAATGGGGGATGGAAGGGCAGAGGGAGAGGGGGAGAGAGAGAGAGAATCTCAAGCAGACTCCCCTCTGAGTGTGGAGCTTGATGTGGGGCTCGATCTCACAACCCTGAGATCATGACCTGAGCTGAAACTAAGAGTTGGACGCTCAACTGACTGAGCCACCCAGGCACCCCTTGCCTGATGAGAGGTTTTTTATCCTTTTTCTCCAACTTTTTTATGGTCTATATTTTAGGCATATTATTTGTAAATAAATAGGACATGTGTTGATTTAAAAACTTTTAAGAATCCCTGTCTTTTAATTGGTAAATTTAGTCCAATTATATTTGTAGTGATTATTTTGCTATGTAATACTAACCTATTTTGTGTTTTCTATTTTTTCTGCTTTATCCTTTTTTATTCTTTCCTGACCTTTCCTGGGTGTGTGTGGTTTATTGAGTTTTAAAAATTTCATCATACAGGGGCACCTGGCTGGCTCAGTCAGTTAAGCGTCTGCCTTTGGCCCAGGTCATGATCCTAGAGTCCCAGGATTGAACCCTGTGTTAGGCTCCCTGCTCAGCGGGGAGTCTGCTTCTCCCTCTGCTCCTCCCCCTGCTCATGCTCTCTCTCTTGCTTACTCGCTCAAATAAATAAAATCTTTTTTTAAAAAATTGCATCATACATTGGTACGCTCTATATTTTAATGATTAGCTTAAATTTTCAGTATGCATATCTACATTAGAATCAAATATTAATAATTCTGTCTTCCTCCTGAATTATAAAGGACCCTTGAACTCTCTAACTTTAGTTCCTCCCTCCCAAAGTACAAGTTATAGTTGTCAGTCCTTTAGTTCCATTTTGCCTTTTTACCCTTCAAATGAAGCATTATTCTTTTTTTTTTTTTTTTAAGATTTTATTTATTTATTTGAGAGAGAGAGAACACATGAGAGGGAAGAGGGTCAGAGGGAGAAGCAGGCTCCCCGCCGAGCAGGGAGCCCAGAAGCATTATTCTGATCTCATTGATTTAGTTCTTTTTAGGTTTTTGCATATTTTACTAGTTTTTTGCTCATTGTTTTTGAGTTGTAACCCTTCCTTGCAAGTTCCTTTTCTGCCTCTTGAAGAACATCCTAAAGATTTCTTCACTGAGAGTCCGCTGATGGTAAACTCAGTTTTTACTTGTCTAAAATAGCTTATTTGTATAATTATTTGTATAATTCTGGAATGACAGTTTAGGGGGATAAAACATTGTAGGATGATAATTATTTCCTCTTAACATTTTTAGGATTTTACTTTCCACAGTCTGCTTAGAAGTCTAATCATTTGTAGATAGCTTTTTTCCTTCCTTTTACTAGCTATTTTTACATTCTTTTCTTTGCTGTTCTTCAGTTTCTTTATTGTGTGTCTCCATAGAGATTATTTTTCTGTCCTTACTTGGATTTGTTGTGCTTTCTGAATCTGAGAATTTGTTTTCCATTAGTTCTGGAAATTTCTTAGATATTATTTTTTCTGGTATTGCCTTTCGTTTTCTCTGCTTCCTTCTGGAACTTGAGTTAGTCATATGTAAGTCCTCATTTTGTCTTCCATATTTCTTAATACTTAATTCATATATTTTTTTTTAAAGGTTTTTATTTATTTGAGAGAGAGAGCGAGAGGGAAAGTGAGAGGGAGAAGCAGACTTCCCGCTGAGCTGGGAGCCTGATGCAGGGCTTGATCCTGGACCCTGAGATCATGACCCGAGGTGAAGGCAGATGCTTAACCAACTGAGCCACCCAGGCGCCCCTTAATTCATATTTTTTACTCAGTATATTATCTGAAGTTCTTCAGAGTCTAATTCTGCTGGTTTTTTTTTTTTTTTTCTTCAAATTTCTGCCAAACCTCACAGCTTATTTCCTTATTTCATAATTCTGGACTGTAGCAGGCTTTATTGGTTGGAATTCTGTGCACCTTGGACAGAGGATGTAGTTCTTCAGATAGTATCTGCTTTTATTTCTGCTAGGTTGTTTCAGCTAGGCATCCTGGTATGCCAAAAGCACATGACTGCTTTAATTTTTTGGCTTGGAATTTCCTAGAAGATGCAGGTAATCTACATTTGAATCTCAAATATGTAGAGATCAGGCCTAAGATGACGTAGTTTTGGGAAAAACTTCCATTTATTGCCTGAGATTCATCTGAATTTCCCTCAGGTGAATCTTTTCTAGTCTGCCTTTTCTTTGAAGATATAACCCTTCAGGGCTATGCAGGGATCCCAGTTCTTGTTCCTCACTTTGCTTAGGCCCAAGATCTTTCTCTTTTTCCCAAATAGCCACTAAAAACCATTCCTCTAGGTTACCAACACCAGCAAATACCCTCAAGGAAACCATAGCTTCAACACCAGGTTAGCATGCTGGTTTCCTGCTCCTTGTTTATTTTTGGTTCTTGGAGATCTCTCTTACTTTTTTAAGAGCTTAACTATACCTTTAAAAAGATGTTTGTGGTATTTTATTTAGAATATCTGTGTAGGTGTGTTGGGAGGTTTTGTTTTGTTTTGAGATTTTCTGGGTTATGTTTTGAGGATATCTAGTCTACTGTATTGTCAGACATAAAAGTCAGCAGTGTATTGTCAAGTAATATATTTTACTTAGACAAATATATTGATATTCTTTCTCTTCCATCTTTTTTTTTTAAAGATTTTATTTATTTATTTATTTGACAGAGAGAGACACAGCGAGAGAGAGAGCACAAGCAGGGAGAATGGGAGAGGAGAAGCAGGCTTCCCGCTGAGCAGGGAGCCTGATGCGGGGCTCAATCCCAGAACCCTGGGATCATGACTGAGCCGAAGGCAGAACTTAATGACTGAGCCACCCAGGTGCCCTTCTTCCATCATTTTTTAAAGATTTATTTATTTTAGGGCGCCTGGGTGGCTCAGTTGGGTAAGTGTCTGCCTTCGGCTCGGGTCATAATCCCAGGGTCCTGGGATCGAGTCCCACATCCGGCTCCCTGCACAGTGGGGAGTCTGCTTCTCCCTCTCCCTCTGCTCCTCTTCCAGCTCATGCTCTTTCTCAAATGAATAAATAAAATCTTAAAAAAAAAGATTTTAGAGAGAGAGCAGTGCGTGTGAGAGTGTGGGGGCAGGGGCAGAGGGAGAGAGAGAGAGAGAGAGAGAGAGAATCTCAAGCAGACTCCCTGCTGAGTGTGGAGTTCAATGTGGGGCTCGATCTCAGCACCCTGAGATCATGACCTGAGCCTAAATAAGAGTTGGCCACTTAACCAACTGCGCCACCCAGGCACCCCTCTTCCATCATTTTTCAGCTTTGAAAGTCTTCCCTCCTCCATAGAGATGCTAAATATTTACCTAAATTTCTTCTAATTTAGTTATGGCTTGGTTTTTTAATACTTAATATAGAATTAGTACTATAAATGATCTGTTTACTTATATAATTAATACTCTTCAGTAGTTCAAGGGCATTTTAGACATGAAATAAAGGCTGGAAGGAAACTTACATTTAGAGTGTTATCTATTTTATATTCACACTCATTTTAATCCTTACCACAGCCTAATGAAATAGGAATTATCTTGATTTTATGAATGGGTTAACTGAGGGGCTCAGAGAGCTTAAGTAATTTGCTTAGGGTCACATGTTTAAGGAGCAGCAGAACCAAGACTGAAATCCTTTGATCTTTCTAGTCATTCATGCAATTTACCATTAAATCTGAAACTTTGTTATTCAGGGCTTTTTATCTGCTTATTACTTAGTTCTACATTTGGCTCATATAGAAATAACTGAGAGGCAGGGGAAGTGGGAAGAAGGGAGACACACTGCCAGTTGTCAAAGTAAGTTTGATTAGCAGCAGATAGAAAGAGGGGCCAGGACCAGAGACTAGAAGACATGTTCATAAGGGTATGCGTACAAAGAGTATGCCAGCACACCACAGAGGCAATCGAGGCAGCAGATGGTTTGTGTCAAATTAAGGAAGGAAATCACATTTATAGAATACAGTGTGCCAGACACTGGGACAGGTGGTGATGCTTTATTTAGGTTATCTCATTTAAGCCTCCCCACGGATCTGGAGATGAGTGTTAAGATCGACAGCAGGTGGTAGCAAGGTCTCAGGCCCTGAGGGCTCAGGGTTAGGATTCCAGTTCCTGAGGAAATTGAGACTCTTCAGGGGTCTGATCTTGGTTATCTATTCATTTATTTATTTTTTTCTGATTATAACATTAATAAGTATTGAGAAAACTTGAGAAGTAAGTCTAAAGAAGTAAATACAATGAACCATAATCTACCAAGCAGTGGACATTTGTTAATAAGTATGTGCATGTTTGTATAATTGTTTTTCACATAGCTGGTATAACTATACATACTATTTTATATCCTGTTTTACGATCACCATTTTGTGAGGATTTCCCTATAGTTCTAAATACTCTTTTAAACCTTTGCTTTTAGCAGGTAATATGTGTACATGTTTCCTAAGGCACCGGCTTATAATGAAACACAGCAGTCCCCTCTCCCATCTCTAAATTCTACATTCCAGCAGCAATGATCTAACTCTTGTAGTTACAGCTTCTGGAATTTGCCCTCATATTTCTAAATAATATCAGTTTTAGATATTATCTATTGGTTTCCTGTTATGAAAGCTGAAGATTCTGTAATAGTTTCCCTCATCCCATTTTTCCAATACTGTTATGTCTCAATTTTTGTTTTCGTTGTAGCTATAAATATTGTTTACTGAGCCAAGAGTTACACTACACTCAAACTTCCCTTTTTATACAAATCTATTTGTAGCCTCGGAATTAATAATTGCTTCGTTTATTCTTAGTTTTGTCATTTCTTCTCAGAGATTCCAGCAGATTTATGAAAGCTTCCTAATGCTGTTTTCCATGTGATCAAATGCATCAGATAATCCCCGAGGAGCATCCCCTGTTTCCCCAGAATCCCCTGTCCTGCTCCATCCTGTGCCCTCCTTCAGATGCTTTCTAGGCCATCTGCATCGCTATCTTCATGGGGTGTCTTTTCACCATCACTCTAGAAGTTCCCTTTACGTCTTTTCCACTAGATCTTGTTCTCATTTTCAGTTGGGTAGAGTAGCTTCTTGGGAAAAGGTGTATAGAAATAAGCTTGTTGAGAGCTCTTGTATTGGTTATCTGTTGCTTTGTAATAAATTACTTCAAAACTTAGTGACTTGAAACAAGAATAAAATTTATTATTTTGTAGTCTCTGTAGCGAGGAATTTGGGAGCAACTTAGCTGGTTGGTTCTGGCTCAGGGAGTCCCATAAAGTTGCAATAAAGAGGTCAGCCAGCCGAAGCAGTTATCTGAAGGCTTGACTGGGGGCTGGAGGATCTGCTTCCAAGGTGACTCAGTCACAAGGCTGGCAAGTTTTTGCTGGTTGTTGGTTGGAAGCCTTAGTTCTATGGGCCTCTCCAGATGCTGCCTGAGGGTCCCCAGGACCCAGTGACTGCATCTCTCAGAGTGAGTGATCCAAGAGAGCAGGATGGAAGCGATGATGTTTTTTATGACCTAGATTTCTGCCACATTCTATCCATTAGAAGTGAGTCAGTAACTCCTATCCACATTCAAAGGAGTAAGTATAGGTTTGGAGATTGGAGGGGTATGGGATTTTGAAGCCAAATATACAATTATAGTAAGTACTTTAAAAAAGCTGAATTACCTATTAAAGAAGCCTGTAGAGGCACCTAAGAAGGGGAGGTTGGATGCCCATTTCTTTTCCAGGTGTCCTCTCGCTCCTGTGTTAATGACTTTCTTTCCTACTCAGGAAAGGTTTTTGAGGATCTTACGGGGTTGAGGATAAGAGAGAGAAGGACAAAGAAATAAGACTGTGAATAGATTCAAGGCACTTCTATCTGTACACCTTATACTTTTAATATCTTTAGAGGTGTCTTCAAAGCTTTAAATATTTCAGGCTCATTGTGTTTTGTTTTGTTTTTTTAATTATAAAGAATGATTAGTGGACTTATTTTAGCATTTTGGTTGACCTAGGGCAATTTTATCAATAGAAATGAAAGGGACTGCAGCAGTTAAATTTTCATAAGCTTAAAAACAAAAGCTTTTATCTACATAACATGTAGATAAGGCTGGAATAGTTCATAAGGCTTTACCAAAGGTAGGCGAACAAGTAAAAAGAAATAAGCATAGAGGGTAGCAAGCAAGGAGATGATTTTTCATATGAGATCGAGTTTTAGTCTTCAGCTTTACTTTCTCAAGCTCCTGGCTTGCCTCAAATGGACAAAAGCCGTCTTCTCTCTACCACTCAGGAGAACCTTCAAGCATGTGTAGACTCTAAATTTCAAACCCAAAAGAGAGGATTTCATGATTTACACTGGGAGTGCTGCCAAATGGCTGTGGCCTGTGCCTTCCACAAGAAATCCTATCTAACTGTATTCCAGTAGTTTCTATGAGACGACAGTCATATCTAACTATGTATCAGTAGTCTATCCTCACTAGAGGAAGGGTGTGGTGGATGGGTTGGGGATCTGTCATAAGCTTTTTATATAACAAATCTAAATATTATACTTATGTATATTTTATCCCTTTGAAAATAAGGGATATAATGTTTTCTAATTAAAAGAACAAGGGGCTAGAACTAGTAGACCTGAATTCTAGTCTGATTTGCTAGTAGTAAATAGTCTCTTTTAGCAAGTCCCTCAATCTTTCTATAGTTTTGTTGAGAGATCTGGATATAGTCTGTAGTTTTATGATTTTGACTCTCATTAGATTTAAAATGATTACAGAATTCGTACTTGAATCTTTCTCTTTGTGATACAGTAGTCTATTTTGTATCATATTGAGATGTTAGTGAGGAATAAAGGCTCAATTATTGTTGTGATGAGAAAACATGAACCATTTTATAATGATCTACTTTATAGGACAGGTTCTCTATTATAGTGACAGGTAGGACCTGCTTATATTTAAAAGGGGCCATTGGAGCTTACTATGAATTGTATGTAAACATTTACCCTCATATCACATATAAATTTAGATGTTATTAAACAATTTAATTGCATGTATTTAAATCTATACTTAGATTCTATATTTTCTAGTTTTCTTTCATGTTTTTGGCATTTTATCTTAAAAAAATTTTAAGTTAGCAGACAAAAGCATCGTGTTAAAGTACTTTAAGAGTAAGTTATTTAGTACTCATAGTTAAGACCAATTTTTTATTTCTACTTATGCATAATCTTTTTTTTTTCCAGAGCGAAAAGCTTTTGTTATATGATACAGTCCAGAGTGAACTGGAGGAGAAGATAAGAAGGCTTGAAGAGGATAGGCACAGCATTGATATTACCTCAGGTAACGGGAATGATGTGATGGTGATGTTTACTTTAAGTGACACTGAACCTGTGGTTTACTGTAGTGTCTCATAATATCCGAGTCTCCTGATATAAATGTTATGTAAATGAAGTGTCCTAATGAGAGGAGAAAGGGGGAGACTTCTAAAGAATTTGATAGGCTTGTGATTGTTGCTTTGATTTGAATTCACATTTCAGAAAGACATAGAAAATGGAGTGTGTGAAAAGGGACAAAAGAGAAGTATGACAGCAACTACAGGAGTAAGAATGGTATACTATAAAACAGTAAGAATATTTTTATAATATAAGAATAGTACTGGAAGACAACTACAGTATATGTTCTTCCCTTTAAGTCTTGAAAGATCAGGTGGAAGAAGGAATAAAAACCTTTTCTTTTTGGTATCAAACAAACTGGAAATTACAGGGAGGGAGATTTTTGTCTCAGAAAAAGGAAAAACTCATTAATAATTACATCAGTCCAAGGTTGAAATTGCTTTTTTTTTTTTTTTTAAAGATTTTATTTATTTATTTGAGAGAGAGAGAATGAGAGAGAGCAAGCACATGAGAGGGGGGAGGGTCAGAGGGAGAAGCAGACTCCCTGCCGAGCAGGGAGCCCGATGTGGGACTCGATCCTGGGACTCCAGGATCATGACCTGAGCCGAAGGCAGTCGCTTAACCGACTGAGCCACCCGGGCGCCCCAAAATTGCTTTTTCTAGGGTATTATGGAAAGGCTTTCTACATTGGGTTGAAGATGTACTGGGTTACTCTACAGGTCTTGCGTGTATATTGCTTTTCCTCTTAGAGATTTTATTTCTCTGGTGTAGAATAGGCACAGTGGGGTCAGACACGCTGAACTCGTAATGCCACTGCCCCAGTCGCTACTGCTTGGGTGACCATGAACAGTTACTTTAGCTTTTCTAAATCAGTCTCCTCATCTGTAAAATGGAAATAATAGGAATACCTACCTCAGAGATAGCTTTGAGGATGACACAATGCATGCAATGTATATTTAACAAAGTACCTGAACATGTTATTAGTCATTAAGTGCCAAGTTGATTTTTACTTTAATAAAGGCAGAGGAAATTTTATGAATATATAGCTGCTCATGAAATTATATAGTCATATGTGTATATACATAGCTTCCAATGAAATTTTGCTACCATGAAATTACAGAGCCTTTTCCGCCACTTTGATCTCCAGAAATCAGCTAATACTTAATTTTTATTTACTTGCCAGAGCTGTGGAATGATGAGCTTCAGTCAAGAAAAAAGAGGAAGGATCCTTTCAGTCCTGACAAAAAGAAGCCAGTTGTTGTTTCAGATATCCTTTTCTAAATTTTTTTTTTTGCCTTGGTATACATTTTTGCATTGTCCCTATCTTTGTAATTTTTATTAGTATACATTGACTTTATTTATATGATCCTGTAATAGGCAAAAGATGATTTACAAAACTGAGGCAGAAGAATATAGTTTAGATTAAGAGGGGTAGGGAAGGAGTAGAAATTTAGTCATGATCTCAACTTTGAAAATATGGCTTTGTAGTTCACAAAGGCTTTGATGTGAATATAGCATGATTAATTCACATGTATATTTTTTAACACTTTTCAATGTTTCTGAAGTTTTTATGTTTTTTGTTTGTTTTTTGAGAGAAAGAGAGGAGCAGCAGAGGGAGAGGGAGAGAGAGAATCATAAGCAGGCTCCATGCCCAGCGCGGAGCCCCGTGCGGGGCTCAATCTCACGACCCTGTCATCATGACCTGAGCCAAAATCAAAAGAGTCAGACATTTAATGGACTGAGCCACCCATGAGCCTCCAAAACTGGAGTATCTTTAACTTGAAGTAGTATGTGCTTTCAATCTTGGTGTTCCCTGTGGTACCCTCCCCCTTACCCCTGTCTTTTCCCATCCCCACCTCAAAACAGTGATTACGTTGGTGGTATATCTTATAATCAGTGATATCCTAGAATTAAGAGAATATGGTTATAGCATCTGAAGTACTGAAACATATTTATCCTGGTACTGAGTTTTTTGGAGAATAATTTGAAGTCAGAATTCAGCATGCCAAAGGATTATGTCCACAAATCATTGTTCCAATTCTCTGAAAAACAGAAGTTTGGAAATAAAATTCAAAGTGTGAAATTCTTACAGCTAAATTGACCTTGACTTTTCCACGTCCATATATAGTTTATATGCTACAAGATCTTGATATTCTTGAAGACTGGACAACAATTAGGAAGGTATGATTAAAGAGCAATGGAATACAAGTTATCTTTTTATAGTCTACTTTGTAAGATGCTGTGGTTTTTCACTAATACATCAAAATATGATTATTGTTAATATGCCTTACTTTGCAACATTCTGTGGCAGTTAATGCTAATACAGATAACTGTGGATTGCAAGAATACTTTAAGAGAGACATGTCAGCAATTTGTATTTTTTCCTGTAATAATGTAATTAATAATTTATGCAAAAGTACAGAAAAGCATTTATTTAGGGTAATAATAATAATTATTATACAAAAGTAATATATAATCTTTCTGTGCCTAGTCCTTAGCCCAGTCCTGGCTTTCTGAGGGCACTCAATAAATATTTGTTGAATGAATGAAAGTGAGTATTTGAACTCTTATTGTATGTCTTGCATTCTCTCATTAAACATTCAAAAATTATAGGATTTTCTGTGCTTGTTTGAAAGTGGAGACTTATTTTTTGTATTAAATATTTCCGTTTTCAGAAACTTCTTAGTTGCAAGAGATGAATTCAGGTATTGATAACACCTCTAGGTGGAATGGTTATTCTTTATATTCCTTATGGTCTTAGACATTAAAATTTATTAGAGCAACTGAAGATTGTATTTCACTGTTAGCTACTGAGGTCATCAGTAGTGTTGTAGACATTAAATAGATCCCACAATATACTTTCAGTCTATAAACTCAATGTCTTTCTTTTTTTAATTAAGGCAATGGCTACATTGGGTCCACACAGAGTGAAAACAGAACGTAAGTCATTTAATCTAAGTTCAGGAATCTTCTCTGTGGAGACTGGTTGAATCAGGGCTGTTAAGTCATCCACATACCAAACAGCGCCCCCATCAGTGGTTTCATTTCATCAGTGAACAGTACTCCTGGAATTACAATGTTTTAAAATCCTACTTAAAATTGGCACTAGTAACTGATAATGCACCTGCTTCCCCTTCTGGCACTTGTCTAGTTAACTGATGGTTTATTGTACATTGTATAGCTTCATTTTGTTGTTATATTAAAAACTTACTGAATTATATAAGAAATGTAAGAAATTAAATTCTTTTTTTTTTTTAAAGATTTTATTTATTTGAGAGAGAGTGAGAGAGAGAGCATAAGAGGGGGGCGCATCAGAGAGAGAAGCAGGCTCCCCACTGAG
This sequence comes from Mirounga leonina, assembly GCF_011800145.1. NCBI lineage: Eukaryota > Metazoa > Chordata > Mammalia > Carnivora > Phocidae > Mirounga > Mirounga leonina. The sequence goes on along the minus strand of NW_023270827.1, from coordinate 285,628 downwards.
CAAGGAGCCCGATGTGGGGCTCGATCCTGGGACTCTGGGATCATGACCTGAGCTGAAGGCAGTCGCTTAACCGACTGAGCCACCCACGCGCCCCTCTCTTATTTCTATTAGATTTACAGTTGTTATCTAAGAAATATTTTTAGTGTTTTTTCACATATATGCATGGATTGGTGTTACTGCTTAATGTTCTGCACTTTTGTTTTTCTGACAATGTCTTATTAATATAACAGTTTTTGAACTGATCCCTTTAGCACCTGTGAAACTGGAAAAACATCTGCACAGTGCTAGATCCGAAGAAGGAAGATTATACTATGATGGTGAATGGTATATACGTGGACAAACAATATGTATTGATAAAAAAGATGAATGTCCTACAAGGTAAAAATTATCATTTCACCATTGTTCAGTATTTACAACATTATTGTCAATAAATATTTGCCCCGTCTGTAGTGCATTCATAATGCACCATTAGTTGCCTATGGATCCTTCTTTTCTCTTGGCATATGATTTGATTAGCATGTATGTTCACCAGTGTTAATATTTATAGACCTACATCATATATTAAGTTCTTGAGCACAAGCATTAACACAAGAGGAAATGTTGGAATTATTTAGCTCAGGTAAGTGGTCCTATTTGTTAGTTCTTAAAGTAGATGAATTGTTAGGATTTTAATATTGTGATCTTTAAACCATTCTGTTACGAGTTTTGGGTAGATATATTAATCGTTAACTTTTTTGGTTGTGTTACAGTATTTTGGATACAAAGAATATGTATCAATTAGAGTAGGAAAGGAATGGAAAATTAACGAAAGCCTTAAGAGTCACAGTAATTAGAGTATAACTTGAAAACTGAAAGCTGCCTTTTAAAAGACTCAATCTGTCTAAGCTTAAACAACGTTTCTATAATTATACAGCCTTCTAAGTTTATCTGTTTTGTTTTTTTTTAAGATTTTATTTTTTTAAGTAATCTCTACACCCAATATGGGGCTCAAATCCACAGCCCCGAGATCAAGAGTCACATGCTCCACTGTGTGAGCCAGCCAGGCGCCCTGATAGCCTTCTAAGTTTTATCTGGTTGTAGCTTTTGGAAAATATTAATGCTAATCACTGCTTTTGTTCCTTCAGTAGTTTAGGATTTAATTCTCAGAGTGGTAACATTCTATAGTAAGAAAGTATCTTTTTCTAGGTATGAATGGTAAATGCAGTGTTTGTATTTAGGGAAGAATACTCATTTTCCATATACAGTGGTTTTACTTGGACTGTAATTTCATCTGTAAAGTTTTAGGATAGTAGGAGCATTGTGTATAGTAACTTTCCTCATAGAAGCACACTGAGCTAATTACTAGGTTCTATGTGATACCCCTAGATTCTTTCATCTTACTACTTTTAAGACATTTTACTGACTACTTAGCATAAATGTGATTTAAAAAGAGATGAAATACTATGAGTATTAAACACAAATCTGTTTTTAAAATATTTCTACATAAAGATAGTGTCAAAAAAGAATCCATACAAGTTACCTACAGATGTTTTGACACTAGGAATTAGGGATTGATTGGTATTTTTAAGATTTCCTACACTCCTGAAACCAGTATTACACTCTATGTTAACTAACTAGAATTTAAATAAAAACTTAAGTGGATACTCTGAAAAAATAAAGCATTTGAAAAAAAATTTAAAACCATTAAAGATTTCCTACAGCCAGGGCTGATATAAATTGGAGGTGTAATACTATATAATTAGTGTTTTTAGCTCCACTGTGTGTTTTGGAGGGGTGGGGTCGGGTGGGGATGTAGTGGAACGATGTGCATTTAATAGTTCTTATAGTAAATATGTCCAATTCTATTAAGGAAAGAAAGGAGATTGTCTCTTTAAAAAGTGTTGCTGAATGTGATGTTTTTGACAGTATGCCCTGCTGATAGTGCAGCATTGTGGTAAATGACAATTATATATCTGAATCTACTCTTGCATGCCAGCTATTTTGGTTTTATGGCTAGTACTCTAAAATGAGTGGTGGAGGCGTATTGCAATTCATTCATTCATTCTTTTTCCCCCCCCTTTTTAGTGCTGTAATTACAACAATTAACCATGATGAAGTTTGGTTTAAGAGGCCTGATGGAAGCAAATCTAAGCTTTACATTTCACAGCTACAGAAAGGAAAATATTCAATTAAACATTCATAATCATGATTTAAGTGTTATCTAAAGCTACCTTATTAGTGTTATCAAGTGTGATGTGCCATGGGAGTTAAAAATGTATTCAATAACTTAATATTCTCATCAAATCATGAGACTGTATTTGTAGGTAGTACTCTAAGTAGACCTCATATATTGATATGTCAATGAGACAGTAATAAAAACTTAATCATGATCATTACATTTATTTGCCTTTTAGGTCCAATGACCAATAGGTATATATGGTAGGGGTTTCTTACTAAATTTTTTTCTTTGTTTTTTAAAAACATTATGCAAATCTGTTTTATCTTTAGTGAACTGTGTTGCTAAATGGTTATATTTGTCTGCAATTTCTTTGATTTTTCCATATCTTTGTCACTCATTGTGTTTGTAAATAAGCCTGATAAAATGTTTCCTATAAATGGTTTGTACTAGTACATTGCATTAAATCAGAATTGAAATTTAAACATATATACGTGAGTATGTATATATGGCATCATCAGCTTATTTAGAACTGATGGCCTTTCTTTACAATCTTGTTTTACCCAAAATGAAGCTATTGGGTTTGAAAGCTAAAGGGAGCACTTTTGTAGACTAGGAGCTTTCCTTCTCCTCTTCCTTGATTGTATGGTGGTGACCTATTTTTACAAATTATACTTAATGTTAATTAGTAAAATTAGTGTCAAGTAATAACATGCTTCTACCTGTATTTCTTGTGAATCTGTAGAGGTCAGGTATTTATGCCTGGTATTTATGATGCAGTATATAAGTGGTGAATAGTAACTGACAGTATTGTGGTGCTTGCTGTTCATGTCTGACCTTTTGAAACAGATTTTTAGTAAGCATTTTCCAGAGGTAAAACTAGGTTCTTATATTAATTTTATTCCTAGGGCAAAGTAGACAGGGATAATGTTCTTGAATCTATTCCCAAATTAATATTTTTATCTTTGGTGGTTCTACACTTTAAGGCCACTTGGTGCAATTTAGAAAGTATTGGCCTCTCTTCCCTTAGCCACATGCAAAATTAACTTCGAAAACCTCAGGAACAGTACAAAGAATTGAAACCCTCAATATGGCAGCACAATTGGCTGTAGTATATATTAGGGTACAACCAAATCAAGTTTTCCTGGTGGTCTTGTGCACTTTAATTTCTGTTATAATGAGACTGAAGAGGATGAGGAAGAGAGCTACTTATTAACAAGGCAGGAATATCTGCATTATTCCGTTTGTTTTCTTACTATTTTACCTCTGAAAACATTTTCCTGTGCGGATCACTACTTCACAGTTGCCAAATGTTAAAATATTTGACTTCTGAAATTCGTTATCAGCAAAGTTATATACTTTGTTCTGTTTCTAATTAACCTTAACAAATGTACATAATGTCATAATCCAATAGTATTTGACAGTACTTATATATACAATGTTTCATAAGCATTTTTAATAAGATTTGTATTTTTAAATTTAGTATATAATAAAAAGATGTGTTGAGTGTCATTTGTAGTGTCTCGAATTACTCGTGTGTTAAGTTCTTTATAACCTATTTCTAAGGTTATAGAAATAGAAGGTCCACTTCTAAGAATGATTTCAGCCAATTTACATTAATAGGTATGGAGAGTTGGGAGTGTTAAACAAATGTTTCTGCTTCCCTACATCACAGTTCAACCTCTATTGGGGTATATTTAGATATTCAAGATGGCCAAGTTATACTTAATTTTAAAATATACATATATGGGGCGCCTGGGTGGCTCAGTTGGTTAAGCAGCTGCCTTCGGCTCAGGTCATGATCCTGGAGTCCCTGGATCAAGTCCCGCATCGGGCTCCCTGCTAGGCGAGGAGTCTGCTTCTCCCTCTGACCCTCCTCCCTCTCATGCTCTCTGTCTCTCATTCTCTCTCTCTCAAATAAATAAATAAAATCTTTAAAAAAAAAAAAATAAAATAAAATAAATAAAATAAAATATACATATATGTTATACTTTAACAAAAATGTACTGCATATGTTCTGAAATTCTAAATAGAAAATTTGTATTTTAAAAACTACGATTAGTGCATTTACTTTGAAAACATATACAACTCTAATAATCTATAAAGTAACTATAAAATAAAGTAATCTAAAATGTATTTATAGATATTTTTATATTATATATTGGCAGTTTGCCATTAGACTCTGGTCAAAAGGTTTAGGAGGACTGTTAGAATCTGTGAAGTGTGATATGATCAGTTGCTCCCGCTGCTGTCATGTTTATAATCAGTCTCTGTTTTAGGATCAGTTTATAGGCCTTTCCTGCCACAGCTCCCAGTATTTCATAATCAGCCCATCCCTTCCTGCCATTTTCCATTAAAAAAACACCCTAACCATCACTAATCCAGTGCATCACTAATAATTATTAGCAAATTAAGAGCACACTCCTCATTCTGTCCCTTTCTCTCATTGGTAGCCTGAGCACTTTTCATTGCAGCCTTCCTCAGGTTGTTCTGAAATACATATTGTTACTTAAAACTCAAACACCACTCAGAGAACTGTGTACACCTCACTGATAATTAGTTGAAAAGAAAAACAGGGACATTGGCTGTTATTTCGAAGATTTTGTTTGTGGGCCCAGTAAGTTCAGTACATTAAAACTGAACTAAAATGAATTTATAGGGTAAAAAAGTAGATGCAGGATGAATATACTAGTTAGGATTTATGTAGTCCCATGCCAAATTGGAATATAAACTATTTTAATTGCTAAAGATAAGGAAATCTAAAATATTTTTTTTTTTTTTAAATGAAAGTTTAGAATGGGGTTAGGGAAAAATGCATGTTCCTTATATTGTCTTTATGGATGAATTACAGGAATTGTGGCTGCTAGGTCGGGCGGGATTAACTGAGACAGTTTCCCCCATTGGACACTGTGGCCCAGTCTTGCCCTTTATTTCACAGGCCCAGAAACTTGAGCTTTATCTATATATCCTGTAATGGGCTGAATTGTGCCTCCCACCCCCTTCACCAAATTCATATGCTGAAGCCATTACCCCCAGCACCTCAGAATGTGACTGTATTTGGAGATAGGGTCTTTAGAGAGGCGATTAGTTAAAATGAGATCATTTTAGGGTGGACCCTAATCCAATCTGACTGACAAAAGAGGAGGAAATTTGGACATCAGGTGCATACAGAGGAGACTATGTGAGGACAGGGCAAGGTCACTACCTGCCAGCCAAGAAGAGAGACCTAAGAAGAAACCAAACATGCCAACACCTTGATCCTGGACTTCTAATATCCAGCACTGTGAGAAAACGAGTTTCTGTTGTTTAAGCCTTCCAGTCTGTGGTATTTTGTTAGAGCAGCCCTAGCAAACTGGTAACATGCCCCAAGGTGACAGCTCTGGGGAAGTTAGGCTGACCAACTCATAGGGGATTGAAGGGCAGCCAAGTATCAGTTTAATAATTTAAATTGGGACTTATAGTTGAGAAGGAGACCTGACTCCTCAAGTCAGTTCTCTCCTTCTAGGAAAATCTGTGTGAAAACAACCTTGTGATCAGATTTGTTTTGGTGAGTCATCAGTTCTCTGGTGAGGGTATCCCCTTTCTGGTATTGTGCTGGACACACTGCTATCATCTTACTTTTGACTTTCTTTTTTTTCCTGGTGCCCTGCTGACCAAGATCTCTCCCCTATTACTGGGCTGTGCAGGCCTTTCCCACTTCCCCCTCTAAGTTCTTTCTATGCCATAGGCTTTCCCACTCTGGCCAGTTTATTGGACCAGAATGGACCCTGACTTCACGGGCAGCCTGTACCTGTAATTTTTAATGCTTGCCATGTACCAGGAACTGTATTTGATGTATAAACAGAAAGTTGTTATTTAATATTTTTCATGTTTAAAACAAAATGAACATAATGTAAGAATTCTAATATGTTTATTCTTTATAAATTTGTCATATATTAGGAATTTCTGGTCATGAGGTTTTTCACAAGGTACAAGAGGCAAAATACTGTGACAGAACTTATATTTGGGGTGTTGTTTTTTTTTAAGATTTTATTTATTTATTCATGAGAGACAGAGAGAGGCAGAGGCAGAGGGAGAAGCAGGCACCCCAAGGAGCAGGGAGCCCGATGCGGGCCTCGATCCTAGGACCCCAGGATCATGACCTGAGCCGAAGGCAGATGGTTAACCAACTGAGCCACCCAGGTGCCCATATTTAGAGTGTTCTAAAACAGCTTTTATCTCAAGTTGCTAATCTTTCTGAAAAATGTGTGTTTCTCTCTCTCTCCCTTCCTCCCCCACCCACCCACCTATTCATCCATCCATCCATCTTTCTATCACTAGAAAGTAATGTAAGTCTAAAATTTCTTTGCTCTTAAACTTGAAGCTAATGCATTCTCTTTCAAAGACTCATTTTATTATTATTATTTTTTAAAAGATTTTATTTATTTATTTGAGAGAGAGAGAATGAGAGACAGCATGAGAGGGAGGAGGGTCAGAGGGAGAAGCAGACTCCCTGCCGAGCAGGGAGCCCGATGCGGGACTCGATCCAGGGACTCCAGGATCATGACCTGAGCCGAAGGCAGTCGCTTAACCAACTGAGCCACCCAGGCGCCTGACTCATTTTATTATTAAAGGTCAAGGGAAAACATTATGTAGTAACAGTCTTTAAAGTTTACTTTTCCTTTCCTTATCCGTTTTCCTGTGTCTAATCTACTTTTGAGGTGGGTGACCTTGCCAGCACACTGCCGCATCCTCTTGAGGACAGAAGTGTCATAATTCTAGTCCAGAAGCAGCCACATGGTAGCTTTTCATCTCTACCAGAAAGATTACAGTTTATGTTAAACTGCTTAGAAAACCGGATCCTTGAGCAGAGGCTAAACGACAGCTGCTATTAAAGGGATGGGAAAAGAAATACCATACTTCACTTATTATTTAAAGAATTAAAAAATGGCATTGTTAATGGCAAAAACAGTAAGGTGTTTTCACTTGTTTGAGGATAAATTTATGATTTCAGGATGTTTAAGTACATCTACTTAATGACTACTACAATGACCACATTGACTTCAGCTATGTATGTTCTGACAATCCCAAATCTAAATCGCTGCCCTCACCCAAGTTATATATTACAAGTTACCTGCGGGGCATTTCCATCTGGTGGTCACACTTTTTGAACTTCACACATATACAAAACCAAATTATTATCTCTTCTTCACATCCCTGCCCCAACCCCAGTTGTATTCCTCCTCTGTTCCCACCCTTGATTCATGAGTCCATCCACCCAAATTCAGGCCCTGGGCAGGCTGTGGCAGCTGACTAAACTCATGGGCTTCGGAGCAAGACTAAGTGTGTGTGAACTCTGTCACTTACCAACTGTATGACTGTGGATAATTTCTTTACCTTCCTGTGCCTCCAAATGTCCTCATCTGAAAATGAAAATAATAATTCTAAGTGTTTCATAGTGTTGTGAGGAGGATTCAATGAATTAATATATACTATGTGCTTAGAACAGTGGCTATTACATGATAAATCCTATGTAAGGGCTATTTACATATTTTGACTCCCCATATCTAATTGTCAAGTCCTATAGATTTTAACTCTGAAACATTTTCTGAAATCACCCTCTTTAGTCCTGTGCCCCAGATGCTGCCCTAATTCAAGCCTTTAATGTATTTTATTGGGATGATTGTGATGGCCTAACTGGTCTCCTTGCTTTTTGCCCTTTTTCTTTATAGCAAATGTTATATTTCTAACCCAGAACTGATTATTGTTATCATTTTTTTGCTCCCTGCTGGACCTCAATTCTTTTGTCTGCAGGGCACTGCAGTTCCACTTTCTCCAAGAAAGGCTTTTCCCCCAATCATGTGGCTTCAGTGGGAGCACCCATTTCTCTCATGGTCTGCCAGTCTCGGTCACCGTTGTTTAGACGAGGTGGGCATGTAACCCAGGCTGCCCCGATTAGAATCCTTTGCTGAGATCTTTCAAGCTGTGACTGTGGAAACAGAATCCATCTCCCTCTCATACTGAAACTGGGAAGACAACAAAGTTTAAGAACTACAGGCAATTAAGTTTCCTGCCCTGTGTAGGAAGACGACACAGGGAGCTGAAGAGATGGAGGACGGACAGGTAGTTGGCATTTAACTTTCTTCTTCCAGCTGACCCACGCTCCCTCTGTACCACAGTCTTTCTCGTGTCACATGAGTCTTCTAATAAATTCCCGTTTTGCTATTTTTTTTTTTTTTTTTGAGCTGGGTTTCTGACCCCTGCAACATTTATCACAAACACCATGGCTTCATACTCTGTTGATTTTCATCTTAAAAATTATAATAAACTTTGGTAATTTCACCACAAGTTCAAGGAATAAAAAATAAGGATATTGGTAGAGCTGCAAATGTATATGTGAGAAAGAAAACTAGGAACTGCCTGGCACCCATTGCTAGGCCTTGGAGTTCTCCCGTTGAGCATAAACAGCCTCTTAAAGCACCAATATCAAACAAGGCCACTCTGACTGTGATGAAGCGAGACAAAAAAACCCCAAGACTTTCTCCCCCTCACAAGCTTGTCTAAGTCTAGATAGAAACAAGGTCAGTCTGCAGACAATGAAAACACGCAACCTCCCCCTATTGCTTCTTTATCAATTGCATCTTTGGCCTCACTTCATTCCTCCTGTCTTATAAATATTAATCAAGATGCCCAATCATAGAATTGCCCCCACTTTCTGACACTTCTATGAGCCCTACCAAAAATCCCCTAATACAGTACAATCCTGTAAGTCCTTTTTAAAATACCTTCTTTCTCAGACACCCACAATCCCCTATGGCATATGCTTCCTCACTGCAATGAGCAAGAGACCCAGCTTGTTTAATTCCAGGTAAGTTCAGGGTGGTCTGTGGCTGGAGGGCATCAATACATGGAACATTGAAAACAGTTTTGTTGTTGAAGGGTTTTTCATTAGATTTAACCTAAAGATCCTTAAGTATATTTTGGACAGTCTTCTAGGAGCTCCCAGTGTATAATTATAGTTATAATGACTGATAAAACAAACTGTAGGTTTTGATTTTCAATTACATGTTATAGAAGAATCATAAAAGACAAGACAAAATGAAAGCACATTTCATGAAAGACATTTGTACTGCAATCTAAGTTAGAAAGCACTTTGCCTTCAAAACCAGAAAATAGTGTTAATATTTCTACTGCATTAACCAGGGACTCTTTCCTAGAAATGTAAAAGCTATAGTACTAATGCATTTTGATTAAAACCTGAAGGTGGCAGTAAATTCCTAGAAAACTAAGGTACTTAGTTTAGGATTTGTATTTTTTCTTCTAATTATTCAAATTTGTATAGTGAGCCTGCAGTTGCATTTAATTCTATTGCGTACTAATTAAGGGATCTTCAGGAAGAAGATGCAGTTCTAAACAAGGATTATATTGTTATTACTGTTTACGGACTGAAAAGAAGTCACCATGTAAAAGGCTTAGGAACATTGTAACGGATTATATGCTTTAGAGTTACTATAGAAACAAAGTATATAATTAAACAAAAGGAAACAGAACTTTTAATACAGATGAAAGTGCTCTGAATGGCATTAAATTCTATTCTTAAAATAGAATTTTTTATGGTTGTGTTTTTCCCCAAGGATCTATTTATAATCAATAGACTCCACAGACTTATTAATCAGGAAGGGCCTAACTGGTAATAATAAGATTTACAAATAGCAAATTAATAAATATTAATTCATACTGGAAAATGAATTAATTTATTGATCTTTTTTTTTAAATGGTAGAATTTTTTTTTTAAAGATTTTATTTATTTATTTGAGAGAGAGAGAATGAGAGAGAGCAAGCACATGAGAGGGGGAGGGTCAGAGGGAGAAGCAGACTCCCTGCCGAGCAGGGAGCCCTATGCGGGACTCGATCCCGGGACTCTAGGATCATGACCTGAGCCGAAGGCAGTCGCTTAACCAACTGAGCCACCCAGGCGCCCAATTTATTGATCTTTTACATAAAGATCTAAAACTAGATTGTTTCATAGTTTCTTCCCTTGAGGGTAAACACTATCACTGGTACATTGAGTTATACCAAAAGTTATTGTGAGGTTTTACTGACCTCAGTACATAGGCACAAATTATTAGAGCTTTGAAAATAAGGAACCATAAAATTTCTATAATCCTTTTAGAAAAAAGTTAAGCAAGTCCTGTATATATTAGTGTGTAAATACACAAAATAGTTAATTTTGTTGAGCAAGATAAGTGATGTTGATATTTTGAATATCTTCCTATAACTATGCTAATACACGAGTAACTATCAGTTTAGAAATTAATGGATGATTTGAATTTTCAAGGTGTTATTTCATTCCTCCATTTAATTTTATTTAACTTCATTTTTAAGGCTGTACTGTAGTAAACTATTAACCATGGTAAATGTAAATTTAATTTTATAAATCCAAGAATTTATCTTTATTCTTCTTTATGATAATCTCTTTTAGGCAGTTAGAAATTTTACATAAAGACTGAAAGAGGATTAGTTATGAGTTTGTTTTGACCAGGGAAAAATGTAAAGTTAGAAGCACAGACACACAGCATGTATTTATTCCAGAAATACTGACACCTGTTCATAATAAAAATGTCCAAAACAATTATTTTTAACATAACAATTATTCTCAACAATTATAAATGACTAGTCCATTTCATCTTCAAACAGTGTTTAGATTTGTTTGTAATACTTGAAAACTTGTAGTAAAAACAAAACAGAACAAAACTGTAGATTCTGTATAATTTTATTTTAACTTACGGTGCTTGAGTTCCATTCGGTTAGTTGGAGGACATAATAGTAAATATAACTCCCTATGTGTGATCACCATCTTAAAAATATGTACCAATGAAATCTGCATTATTTCGCTGTTGACTAGTGGTGGTTAATACTGGCTGCCAGCAGAGGGCGCTTTGAGGTTTATCTGTTAGAATGCCAACACCTTGGTGGCGGAGGAATATAGACTGTCTTCAAACTGATCTAAGAGTGAAGACATTTCTAATATTTCTTTATTCTCTCTGATTTCTTGTCTACTTTTACAAACCCCTAGACCATCTGGCAAGGGATGAGAAGGCTATCTAAAAAACCCAGCAGCAGTTCCCAGCTGACTGCATGAGCAGATGTGTAAGAAATGGTCCCGCGGGGTGAGATTTAAGGGAGGCAGGAAACTCCCTGCATTTTTTCTCTCAGCCCCTTTCAAACTCCATTGCCACCATCAGCAGTTCTCCCCTAGAGATCTGTATGGAACCCAGTAATAAAAACATGTGGTTTTAAAACAGTCTAGTTTAGTCAAGAAGAAAATGAATACCAAATGGAAAAGAGGAAGCCCAAGGGGGAATCAGTGCTGAAGTAGCCTTCTGGGCAGTGGTTGTCATGCTTTTTGACAGAGACACATATCCTAATACATTCATGTGTATGTATACATACATATACAACACATGCATCTAAAACAAAAGTATCTTGAAGCAGTATTTACCCTTACAATGTATGAAAGAGATATATATAATTTTTGTTGCCTTTTCTTTTCTTTTTCAAGTAGGCCCATGCCCAATGTGGGGCTTGAACTCAAGACCCTATGATCAAGAGTTGCACGCTCCACCAACTGAGCCAGCCAAGTGCCCTGAGATATTATTTTTAAATACTTAAATGAAATACAGAAAATAAATTCTAACAGGGTTTTTCAAGGAAACTGACAAACTTGTTTTGGTAATGTCTGTGGAAGAACAAAAGGCCAAGAATAGTCACAATGCTTCCAAAGAAGAAATGGAATTAAAATTCAGCAAGATAGACAGCAGAGATGAAGAAAAGGGAAGGTTCAAATTGAAGTGGGGTTTGGCAATAGAACCAAGAAAAGCTCAGAAAACAAGGCACCCTATTACTGAGCCCCATACAAAAAGAACTAAAGAGGGAACTCCGTGATGTTAGAGAAGGTTTTGTACCTTGCTTAGTGTAGATGTCCACGAAAACCCTTTTTATATAAAAATAAAAAGTATGAAGGTCAAATCCCATGCAAAATTATTATAATAAAAAGAGAAAAAGAAGTAGAATAACTCGTTCCTATGCCAGAAAGATATGCCCACGATACAGGTCAAAACTGTGATCTACTGTGATCACCTAAGTGAGCCTAAGCATCACATATACTACAATTGGAACAATACACAGAGAAAATTAGCCTGGCTCCCACACGAAGCTGACACGCACATTCACAAAGAATTCCATATTTAAAAACAAAAAACAAAAAAACTGTGATCTCCTGTTTTCAAAATAACTAAAAGATATTAAGAAAATGTTACAAGACATGAAAAAACAAAATGCATTAGTCTTCCCTCATTCACGGTTTCGCTGTCTGTGGTTTCAGTTGCCTGCAGTCACCTGTGGTTGGGGAGCAGATGATCCTCCTGGCAGATCATCAGAAGGTCAGTAGTCTCCTAACACTGCGTCACAACACCTACATCATTCACCTCACTTCATTTCATCATGTAGGCATGTCACATCATCGTCATAAGAAGGGGGAGTACAGTCCAATATTTTGAAAGACAGAGAAACCACATTCACAGAACTTTCATTACAGTATATTGTTATAACTGTTTTATTTCTTTATTAGTTATTGCTGCTAATCTCTTATTATGCCTAATTTATAAATTAAACTTTATCATAGGTATGTTTGTATAGGAAACTGTACAGTATATGTAGGGTTTGGTACTATCTGTGATTGCAGATATCCACTGGGGATCTTGGAACAGATTCTGCACAGATAAGCGGTATCTGCTATATATCATAATTAGAAAAACTCAGAAATGAGGTGACAGAACTCAGCAAAGAATAAAAAGTAAAAGAAAAAAGTTATTTCAAAAGTGAAGACTAAACTAGAAGGAACACAAGAGTGAACAAATGCATTACATATTGCCTTAAAAGAAACAGAAGGTGAAAAGAGGAAAATTAAAAAACAAAAAATCAATGAAGTATGAGATTAAAGGGATTCAAGGGGAAGAGGAGGTAACAAATACTGAGGATGGAAAAAGAAGACTGGTTATTACATGGATTATGGCGTCCTTGAAGAAGAAACCCAAAGTAAAAGAATGGAACAATTACTAAATACTCTAATTAAGAAAACTTTCCTGAAGTAAAAAAGATTTGAATTTCACACTGAAAGCATAACTGAGAATACTGAATTAGAAGGACCAGTGACAACACATATTCTAGTAAAATTACTGAATGAAAAGGAAAAGGAATAAGTTGGGGGAATATCGAGGAAAAAAGAGCACATGACTTATAAGGAAAAGAAAATTATCACTGGATTTTTCAACAGAGTGCTTTATCCCAGAAGAAAATGGATAAGCACATTGAATATATTTAAGGAAATAAAGTGTAAGCCAAGAATTTTATATTCAGTAAGAATGATTTCAGAGATAAAGGGCACAAATTGTTGTCAAAAAACAAGAACTCAGGGAACATTATCCCAGTGAACCCTACCTAAGGAATCTACAAGAGCATGAGCCTCACACAATCAAAATGACTAGAGACATCAAAATAAGGACTGACAAGGATTAAACATATGGCTAACATAAATTTCAAATTAAAACACCTCATTTTTCAGCCTATGTAACTTCACTGTGAGATGCTATCTCTTACAAAGTCTACTACCAATTTTTTAAAATTATCTCACCAGCAATTGTGTCACAAAAATCTTGACTTGAATAAATGCATGATTCCTATCTGATTCAGCAACGAAGTCACTCATGTCATTGATGAATTAGATTTTTTTTTTGAAGATTTTATTTATTTATTTGAGAGAGAGAGAGAGAGAGAGCTCAAGCACAAGCAGGGGGAGCAACAGAGGGAGAGGGAGAAGCAGATTCCCCGCTGAGCAGGGAGCCTGATGCAGGGCTTGATCCCAGGACCCCAGGATCATGACCCAAGCCGAAGGCAGACACTTAATGGAATGAGTCACCCAGGCACCCCTAGATTCTTTTTTTTAAAATTTTATTTATTTATTTAGAGAGTGCACATGAGTGGGGGAAGAGGTAGAGGGACAGAGAGAATCTCAAGCAGACTCCCCACAGAGTGGGGACGCCAATGCAGGCCAATCCCACAACCCTGAGATCATGACCTGAAATCATGAAATCAAGTCTTGATCATGAAATCAAGAGCTGGACACTCCACCCACTGAGCCACCCAGGCACCCTGAATGAGATTCCTTTTAACATGAATGTTGGTTGCTATTTTTGTTTCTGTTAATGAGTAAGACAAATGTGAAATAATGAAGACACGTAAGAGAAGTTCACTCATTTGTCATTGATGCAAGTGACCTCTTTGATGAACTAGGTAATAGTTTTCAAATATTTCCTCAGTTTTGGGGTCCTATTCAAAATGGCTACAGGCACAATACCCTTCTAAGTTTAATTTGCATTATTAACATTTTCTGCATCTTTTTAAAGTCCAATCATAAAAAACAACAAATCAAGTCCTAATTTGTATCATTTACCCATTTCTGTGGTGTGAATATTCCTACTATGGTTGATTTCATGCTACCAATGTGGTGTCACTGAATGCAGAGTTGAGAAACCTTGTGCGGTGCTCACCATTACATAGTAATATAGTGTTTCCACCATGTAGATGTAACAGATGTAAATAACATGAAAAGCATAGCTAGTTATAACATGTAGCAAAATAATTAGGAACTGATGAGTTTTGAGTATTTTCTACCTTTACTTTTAATATATGCAGTGGTTAAGTTTATATAATTTAATTTTGATAATATAGGTGTTTAAAAACCAGCTTGCAAATTTCCTGAATATTTAACAATTGGCTGTCCTGAGCTGGTATGAGCTGGTCCAGCACACCACTGGATAGGAGGGAGAAAGTGTAGTATGTAATGGTCTGACAAAGTAAATGGAGTATAACTATCTTAAGAATAGAAGAGTGTGTGAATTCTTAAAATGTTTTCAGGAACCATATTGGTGGTCATATTAGTATTATTATTCTGAGACTGCTGTGTGTGTAGTATGAGATAAAATAAGTAATTATGGGATATATTAATTTTATCATCCTCTACATTCTTGAGAATCAGATTTCTAATATGGAAAAAAGGAGATACAATGATAATAGAAAAGAGGTTACATAAAAGATTGAGTTGGAACTGGAACTCTCATTCTGGATGCAACAGATATTTTACATAGATTTCTTAGTTCTGTCTGCCAAATAGGCCTAAAAATAGTGATCAACCCAGTAACAATAAGCATCCTTTGTGCCCAGATTGTGGTACAATGTACAATTCTTATTACTATTTTCATTAAAAGAAACCAGAGCTTCTTAGAGAAATGGTCAAATCTAGGAGTTGGGCAAGAAATGAACAAAACAAGCCGAGAATATCCTATATTACCAGATAGAAAGAAAACTATTAAATCCTACTAGAGTCATGTCCATGATTCAGGGGCCAGCTTTAAAGGGCTCCTAGTAGTCAAACATGGGACAACTGGAGCTCAATGGTAACAGTTATTACAACAGACTGAAGCCCATCAAAATATTTAAATTGCAAAGTTCATAATGATTGTGTGTGTGTGTAACTTTTGGAAATGATAAAGAAACCATTTATTATCTTGAAAACTGATGGATAAAGGAAAGGAATCCCAACATCTATCCTGCCTTTCCTATATGAATTGCATATAGGATTGGTGATAAAAGAGTAGATGGGGGTATGTGTGTTACTATAAAGGTAATCCAACAAATAAAATGACAGAATTTGCATATCACCATTTGGCAATTTCTAATGAATGGCTATAAGCACAAAACATCAATGGCTGCTAAGTTCACAAAATAAAGAGATAATCAGAATTACACGCCTCTTATAAGTTCTGTACTTGCGTCTGATACAGTCTCTGGATCCAGCTCACAATTTGCAGAAAATTCAAGAGGACGGAAGAAAATCTTGGGTTGTATTAAGAATATGCAATCAGGAAAATCCAGTCTGTGGGAAACTCTACAGGGCAAATGGCCCAGGTTCCTCAACTGAAAAACTGAAAGGAAATAAAGGGATAGAAGAACTTATAGTGGAGGAGATACTTAAGAAGATGTATAAATTTTTTTTAAACCAGGCAAGACTAACTGACAGTGTGATGGGATCCATGTTTGGGTGACAAAACTATTTTTACAAAGCAAGTAAGCAATTGTCATAAAAGCCAGATGGTGGTTATTCATGTGAGCAGAAGAGTTGTGACTAGGATGGAACACCTGGAAGCAGCTTCTGGAGCTGCTAGCAACAATCCACTTCTTGACCAGGGTGATGTTTGCCTTATGATAATTTCTGGGGTTATACATTTGTTTTATATGATTTTTATATCTTCACTTTTATGATAAAATGATTCTAAAAAATTATTTCCAGGTGGATTTTTGGCTTGCACAAACATACTCGACCATCTTACCTATGAACCAGGCCTCAGTTTTTTCTTCCTGTCAGCTAATTGTAGGAAACATCTACTAGGCCACAGATGTGAGCTGAGGGAGAGGTGTTGGTGCAACAGAGGCAGGCAACACAAACACAAACATGTTTGTGTTATTTCTCTCTGCCCTCTGGATCTGTGCAATCCTTTCTGTCTCCCCTGCCCCAACTTACTTATTACTGAATGCAACTCTTGCTGAATAGCTCTGGCCACATAGTCACTTCCTGTCCCCTGGTCAGGTGCTCAGTCTCTACAAAGGCCCAACAGCAAGTCAGAAGCTGCTTTTCAAATGATGTCGAATTTTCTGCTGTTGTTCCAGAACACTGGAGGTCTGCAGTCCAGCTCTCCTATTTGAGACTTGTGAGAGACTGCAAAGCATCCTCGTCTACCACAGACGCGTCCAGCACACAGTATTTGCTGGATTGTAACCTACACGCCAGGGTTGTGCTGGTAGCACAGACTGCGTCTGCCGCAGACCCCTCTCTGACTCTTACTCGCAGCATTTGGAGTCACCTGAGCAATGGGTTGGATTCCCAAATGTGTACACGGTCTCCAAAATCTGAAGATGGCTACCACTCATTGTGCCTTTCGTACTAGAAGATGCAAGGTTCAGTAAGGTGTTCTTTACCTTGGATAGTACACCTCAGCATGACCCCCATCCAGTCTCAGTCAGGACAGTAACTTCATTAATGGGGCAGGTCCTCCAATCACTGCAGGGTCTTCTTCCACTTTCTAATGCCCATGTTTCTTATCAGAGCATTTAGAGTACTTGCCCCTTCCCCCCCACCCCACCCCCAATGCCCTGGGTTGATTAATAATTTTTTTTTAAGATTTTATTTATTTATTTGAGAGAGAAAGAATGAGAGAGAGCAAGCACATGAGAGGGGGGAGGGTCAGAGGGAGAAGCAGGCTCCCCGCCGAGCAGGGAGCCCGATGCGGGACTCGATCCCGGGACTCCAGGATCATGACCTGAGCTGAAGGCAGTCGCTTAACCAACTGAGCCACGCAGGCGCCCTTGTCAACAACTTCTTTACACAGCCTATTATTAAGAGCTACTGAAACCTGTTGCCAGTGGGTTTTTTTTTTTTTTAAGTTTTATTTATTTATATGAGAGAGAGAGAGAGCATGGAGGGGGAGGGTCAGAGGGAGAAGCAGACTCCCTGCCGAGCAGGGAGCCCGATGCGGGACTCGATCCCGGGACTCCAGGATCATGACCTGAGCCGAAGGCAGTCGCTTAACCAACTGAGCCACCCAGGCGCCCCTGAATCTTAATTTTCAAGTCCTATGTCTGCTCTATTTGTTACTATGAACAAAATCTACAGCAGACACCTTAGAGACTAAAGTTTCCAAATTTTCTGCAATACTGTAAGATTTTATAAAAGTATAGTTTAAATCTATTGGTTGATTTATATAAATAATTGAACACACAATATTCCACATTTCTATAATTTTTTTTTTTTTTTTACACTATGATTTTCTCTTTCGTACGTATTTTGATATGACTGTCAAGGTTCTCCAGAGAAAGAGAACCAACAGGATTTATAGAGGAAGAGTTTTATTATATGGAATTGGCTCACTTGATTATGGAAGCTGGGAAGTCCAACCATCTGCAAACTGGAAATCCAGGAAAACGGATGGTGGAATCCTGTCACCAGAGACGGGTTCTTGGGCCCCACAATAGAAACTACCAGGCTGGGCCCAAAAGTCAAAGGGACATGCAAGGCTCTATTCGGGCTCCAGCATGAGCTAAACGAAGACAGAGAATCAACATAAAGTAATTTAGGTGCCTTCCTGCAACAACCGTAAGACCCCGCCTATATACATAGAAAAATTCACTTTGCTGTCCAACATGCTGCCGAGGGAAAAGCCGGGGGTGAGGTGGGGGGGGAAGTGCTTCCTCCTGATTGGCTCGAGGGGCCTCATTCTAATTAGTTGGAAGCGCTTGGTCTTGATTGGTTGGAAGGACCTATCCTGATTGGTTGGTATTGGCAGGGAATTCAGGCAGCTCATTGGTGCTTTTTGGATTCCCCTTATATATAGCCTGCATCCTGCTCTTGCTCGGTGGGACAAGCGGATTAACGGGAACAGGAAACAGGAGCGCCCTGGCTACATAATGTTTTTCACCTGGGGCTTGTTCCGATAGTCCCTCACTGTCTCAACCCCACGCTAAATCCAAAGGCCCTAGAAGCCGAGGAGCAGATGGCATAAAGACAGTAACAAGGGCAAGAGAAGACTATGTTCCAACTCAGCAGGCGGACAGGAAATAAGAAGGGGCGAATTCCTCTTTCCTCCTTCATTTTGTTCTATTTACACCCTCAAGGATTGGATGATGCCCACACACAGTGGGGAGGGCAACCTACTTTTCCGAGTCCACCAGTTCGAATGCTCATCTCATCTGGAAAAACCCTCACAGACACACCCAGGAATGTTTAATCTGGGCACCCTTTGGTACATAAAATGAATCATCACAGGCAGGTAACTGTCTATTTTTTATTTCGTTGATAATATTTGAATTGTTTCCAAATGAATTTTTGAATTTGGGAGTTTTAAAGCTTTCATTTGTACGTATATAAGAAATTGAAATGTTTATTTGGATTTTGCAGATTTGTTAAAATATTTAAAGAAAACATTTATTACTAGGTCTGGCACATATATTTTTCTTTATTTAAAAATAAAGTAGTTTAGGGGTGCCTGGGTGGCTTAGTAGGTTAAGGGTCTGCCTTGGGCTCGGGTCATGATCCCAGTATCCTGGGATCGAGTCCGCATCCAGCTCCTTGCTCAGCCTCCCGGGAGCCTGCTTCTCCCTCCGCCTGCCGCTCCCCTTGCTTGTGCTTGCTCTCTCTCTCTCAAATAAATAAATAAAATCTTTTTTTTTAGGTAGTTTATGGGGCACCTGGGTGGCTCAGTTGGTTAAAGCATGTGCCTTCGGTTCAGGTCATGATCCCAGGGTTCTGGAATCGAGCCCCACGTTGGCCTCAAGGAGCCTGCTTCTCCCTCTCTCTCTGCTGCTCCCCCTGCTTGTGCTCTCTTTCTCTGGCTCTCTCTCTCAATAAATAAATAAAATCTTAAAAAAAATAATAAACATCTTAAAAAAAAAAAGTAGGTTAGGGACACGCGGCCAGCTCAGTCGTTGGAGCATGTGGCTCTTGAGCTCTGGGTTGTGTTCAAGCCCCACATTGGGTGCAGACATTACTTAAAAAAAAAAAAAAATGAAGTAGTTTAATAAAGTCTAAGATTATTTATTATTGCAGTGAATGCTAGTCTTTTTTAAAGATTTATTAATTTATTTGAGAAAGTGTGTGCCTGTGAATGAGGGGAGGGGCAGAGGGAGAGAGAGAGAGAGAATCTCAGACTCCACACTGAGCATGGAACCTGACTCAGGCCTGGATCCCAGGACATCAGGATCATGACCTGAGCCGCAATCAGGAGTCAGATGCTCAACCTACTGAGCCACCCAGGCACCCTTTAATATTATTACTATTTAAATCTCTAGATCCAGCACTTGAACTTGAACACAGCTCTATATTTTTGCTCTATAATTTTTTTACTTTATAATTGTTTTCTTCTAATAATAAAACCATCCTTTTATAGAAAAATTTGTACCAGTTCTGTTATAGTGTTACAATGATTATACTAGAAAAATGTCCCATTTCCTAATATCCCTTCTAGCAAGCACGCTGAAAGTTTGTAATGAGATATTTAAAAGTCTTGAAAATCCTAATACTTTTTTGCTAACAGCAGAAGAAAAATGCTTTCTTAGTTCTCTTCATAACCAACTGTGAATTATAAACTTAAACTGTGGAACATTCAACATTCTCACAGTGATCATATTGATCATCAGATTCCAAAAATCAAGAAAGATGCCAACAAAAAAAAGATTGAATGACTCTTTCTTAGGTAATGTGTGTATTAATCATGTGTGCTCTACTGTGTCTCTCAGACCACTGTTAGTAGTTGGCTGCAGTGGTTGTTGCAATACGCACATTTCTTGCTAAGGATCCTTGTTTTGCACTCTGATATTTTCTATTCTATGGTGGTAGCCAGTTTCCAAGATAGATTCCAGTGTTCTCAACTCCTGGTATTCACATCCTTGCGTAGTCCTCTCCCACACTCAATATGATTGAGCTGTGCAGCCAATTGGGTATTATCTAAATGATGGTGTGTGACTTCTGAGGCTTGGTCATGAAGGACATTGTAGTTTCTGCCTTGCTGTCTCTTGGATCGATCACTCTGGGAGAAGCTGGCTCCTGTGTCACGAAGACACCCAAGCAGTCCAATGGAGGGGTCCACATGGTGAGGAACTAAGACATTCTGATAATAGGGCACCTTGTCAAACTTGTGAATGAGCTATCATTTCAAGAATGTTATAGGGGCGTCTGGGTGGCTCAGTCTATTGAGCATCTGCCTCCGGCTCAGGTCATGATCTCCAGGTCCTGGGATCGAGTCCTGCATTGGGCTTCCTACTCAGCAGGGAGTCTGCTTCTCTCTCTTTCTCTCTCTCTCTCTCTCTGTCCCTCAGCCCCTCCTCACTGCTCATTCTCTCTCTCCCTCAAATAAATAAATAAAAATCTTAAAAAAGAATGTTATATAAATGAAATCATACGGTATGTAGTTTTTTGGCTTGGCTTTTTTAACTCAGCATAAATCTCTGTCGTGGGACCACGGCTTTTTCTGTGGTATTTGGCTAGAAGTTTTCTGTCTTGCTAGACTGTCTCTATCCTGGTACTTTGGCTGTAGAGGGCAGGTTATTGGGGGGTGCTTTTTTGGTCTGCACCCACTGACGGGGGCGATAACAGGTTGTCTTGGCTTTTTCAGCTCCCAAGTCTGAGATTATATGAGACAAATAAAACAAAAAACCCCGGGGAACTCATCATCATGTTGTTCCTCATATCCTAAGTCCTTTAGCCAGTCTGTGTGTCTTTTCCACCTTACAGAGTCTTCTTATGTTTGTTTTACATGTTTTTCAGTCTTAGTGGAAGAAATAGGGAAAATTAGGCCTGCTCCATCTTCTTGGAAGTGGAAGTCCCCAGGGCTGCCCTCTTCACTACATGAAAGGAAAATGATTTTTTATGATGTAGCTTTCTGCTTTTTTGTCCTTCTGGTTTGAATATTTTAGTTGCAGGAGAGAACATGTTGATCTTTATCCATTTGTCCAACAAATAGAAATAAACTAGCTCTTTGGATTGTCCATGTTACTTCTGGTTGTTTTTATACTTACTTGGATGAATTGAGAGAAGTGCATGAGAGAGTCTGGAGGGTCATGAGCAAGCAGTCTTGCTCTGGTTCCTAAGGTATTTTTAGAAACCTCATACTCAGCAAAAACCTCTTCCACCACTGAATTCTATCCCCAAAGTCTGATAAAATGTTTTCTAATTGACAAGTTTAACATGGGCTCTATTGTCTAAGTAAACACAGCGAATGACAGACAATTCCTACATTCCTTGCTCTTGAATTGTGCTGCCCCTTATGAATGACTGATCAGTTTGGGGGAACTCAGCCAATACAGTACAGACAGCTTTCTGTAATTTCAGGTAAAGCCTTCAGGTTCATCCTGAGTGATGCATAGGAAAGTATGTTTGAATTAGCACAGAGCCAAAATTGAACTGGGATCCATTCTTCACACAGGGTGTGGAGAAATCCTACCCCACCAGTGCAATGAATTATTATAAGATCAGAATTACCCACTTTTAATATAAAAAGACATCCAAGCTGAGGATAACGTCTTAGACCCCTAATTCAGTATTTTAACTTGACTTCCTCTTTGCGTTCCCCAAAGGAAAACAGCGTCAGCGTTAAACTGGATTGTGGGCTTTTGCCCACAGTCATTTGAACTTCCCTGTCTTTTTCCTGCTTTATCTTTGCTTTATTTTTCAGAATATGCATGATCTTTTTTCTGTGATCTCTCTATGCTTTCTATTCATTTAATCTTGTCTATAAGAATACCTCAGTATATCCAGTTTTCCTACCCTTCTCCCAGCCTTCCTAAGATCGATTATATCACAGTCACCTGATATTAGTGACAACTACTACTTTTTATACTGTCTTTGTACCCAGAGCTACCTTCTTTCAGTAGTAACTGCAAAAGAAGCCAGAGAACAAACTGTCCTTGTTCTTCCAAGGTAATTTTAAGGCTTTTGTTGCGAGTGCTAGTCTTGTTCCACCTAACCCACTTTCTTTCCTTTTTTCTATTTCACATGAGTATTTACTTGTCTTGCTTATCAAGACCTGGTTATTCCTACACCTTTGCAGTGTAACTTTGATCTATTTATTTCTAGAACCTTGAGTTTTTCTTGGCATTGGTATCTCAGATTCCCTTGGCTAAACTGATCTGTTTTCCAGCCTGAGGCTTACTTAAGACCAAGAGTTCGTGGAATCTTTACTGTCTGACTGCTAGACTTTGGCTTATTTTTGAACATCCACCTCAGTGACTAGCTTTGGGTCATTTAACATGTTTCTGCTCTTCACCCTTCCTCACATAATCACATGTGGCAACTTTGTGAAATGTGAACTCCTTTTTGTCACACTTGAACTTATGACCCTATCCAACCCTCTCCAGGCCTACGTTTACACTTGGAAAATTTGACTTTCCACATACAATTGATCATGAAACCCTGTCAATTTTGTGTTCTAGAAATTTCTAAAACCTGCTCCCTCAGAATTATATAGGACTGCTTCAGCTGCAAATTAACAGTAACACAATTCAAGCTAGCTTTTCAAAAAAAGGAAGTTTATTCTTTACTACTAGAAAAGTCTAGAGATTAACTAAAATTAATTAGACCCATATATTCAAACAGTATCATCAGGAACCTGCCTCTCTGGTTCCTTCTGTGCAGCTTCACTCTTTGGCAAGCAGAATTTTTTTTTTCTTTTTCAAACTTTATTTCAACATAACTATGCTTACAGAAATACACTCATATTGGTTAATAGAATGCAATTTAAGTTTAACTTATCCTACACAATTTGGACCAGAGACTTGGTACATGGTTTAAGCTTAAAAAAAAAGTATTTGCAGTCTGGTTTATTTTTCATCTATTACAAATGTATATAAAAGATCCTCCCATTCAAATGCTGCTAAAGCAGGCAGCAAGAACCTTGAGATAGTAACCTTTGGTTTGTTTCGGAAAAATAACACCTATTGCACTGTAAAAGTTTATAAAATCGGTACAACAAAACATTATTGTAAAGTTTCAATGCCAGTTTACAAAGATCAATTAACTAATGGATGTTGGAAAGGGTGGGGAGAGCTTATGTACATAAGTGAAAATGTAAAAGCTATCGATTTAGTTAAAATTGCATGTAGATTGCAAGTCTACACAAACGAAGATTCAGATAATTTATTGCATCGCAAGCAGAATTTTTTATGGTGGGAAAGATGGTGCTCTGCAGCTCCAGGCTCACACAGTGCTTACAGACATGCCTCTGGGTAAGGAAATTGGGGGACTGGGGTGCAGAGGCGGGAAGGAGACCGACTTTGGCAGGATTTGAACTTTTTTACCTTGTGCTGATTAAATAAGTGCACTGATAGATCATTACAAATTGTATTACAAATTGGAAATTCAATCCGTAGAGATAATGAGCTAAGTAGAAAATAAAAACCCTGTCAATTAGGGAGAAGGTGAGAAGGTAAGGACAACAGTAGCAAATACTGTCCAGGGTACAAGCAGGTGAAGAACTGAAAAGTGTCAACTGGATTCAAGAACATGGAGGTCAGTGATGAGTTTGACAAGGGGAAGTTTGTTGGGACAAATAGCCAGAATGTGGTGGGTTGTGAAATGAAGGGGAGCAGAAAGGGAGAGAGCACGTAGGAGGGGAAATATTGGAAGACTGATGGGAAGGAGCCAGTGGAGTGAGGCAGTTTGAAGATACAGGATAGAGTAAGGCACTTGAGAAGTCATAAGAGGTAGGCCACTTCTTCCTCTGAAACAGGAGGGAAGAAAAGAAGATTCATACATAGATAGATTTGTGTTATTGTTCTGGTGGCAGGAATTTGAGGGGGTCCTTTGATGGCTTTTGTTTCTCTATGAAAACAGAAGTCTGATTGCCTCAGATTACCTGCTGAGTGATTCTGCAGGGCTGAGTGGGGAGGGATGTGTGTGTGGCAGAATTCAGAAGTTTGAGAAGAATAGAGAAGATTTTTATCTATGTTACAGAGATGTGGAGAATAGAAAAGTAAGACAACTAGAAAAACATAATTCTGTAGTTTCTTTTCAGTGCTGAGAGCCCATTTGAGGTTGATGACCATAAAATTATAGTAGCTTCCATCTACTTGACTGTGATTTTTCTCCAGCAAAGCTCATAGGACAGTTGGAGGAGGTAGGGAGTTGGTGTTACCCAGGGTCAGAAGGACAATGGAACAATGGAATTTAAAGCTGCCTTCTTAATCTATATAGTCTGTTCTGCCTTCGACAACATTTTCCATTTCTTCCATAGATACTCATCTGATCAAATAATGCTTGTCATTTTTATTTTCTTAGAAAATTCTATATTTCATATATATATTTTTAAAGTTTTAGCATGAAGTTGTAGACAGTATTTTGTAAAGAAAAAAATCTTCCAGATCTATCATTATAGCCTTATTTCATTCCTTACTTTCTGTATGTATTTGTTCTTTTTTCTTGATTAGCTAGAGGTTTTTTCGTTTTTCCTCCTCAGAGAACCCATTCTTAGATTTTTTTCAATTCCACTCTTTTTAAGCCACCTTTAATGTTGTTCGGCCTCTTTCTGTTTCCTGCATTAGACAGCTGCTGTGGGGGGAAGAAGGACACATTTCACCCATCCTTGTACCTCTGATAACAGTGGACTCTGATGTCTTCCACAACCTTGGGATTCAATTCATTTTTATGGGAATGGCTTAAATTTTAATGTGTGATTATTTTCCTTTAGACTCTGTAAAAGAAACTAGGGACTTCATTAAATTTGCCCTAGTTTTTTGGTTTAGGACTTAAACGTATGGTTTTTCCACTTCCAACAAATTAGTGGAAAATTTTAACACATTTTATAGGTTAAAGGACTGTACTTACTGTGGCAATGTGGGAAAGGGAGGAGATACCAAAAAGCTCTATTTTATGGTTTCTGAAACTGGAATTAAGAGCTGATATTTAAATTGTTATCCCTCTATCAACTTGGTGGCTTTGGGTATAACTTCAGTGCAGAGTACTAGGTGGTGTGTATACAACAGAACTGAAGAGGTTAATTTTCCTTCTGCAAAAATGTTTTGGTAGAATGTTAGTGAGTGGGTGGGATAATGGGCATGTGGGCACTCTTGTACACTGTATGGGGAGGTGAATATCATTATGGCCTGCATGAAAAGCCATTTGGCAACATCAAAAGCCTTACATATGTGCATATTTATATGTCCCAGAAATACTGCTGCCAAGAAAGTATCCTATGGCAGTAATTTAGACAAGAGGGCAAAGATATATGTATATACATAGATATTTATTGCATTACTGTTTTGAGTAGAAAATGGAAACTGAAAATTTTGAATCATAGTGCTTTGTATAGATTCTAATATAGCTATATAATAGCTGGCTTATTATCTAAAAACAAGAATGTGTGTGTATAAATATATATATTATATGTAATTATAATATATGTGATTCACATTTAAAAACCTGGAAAGGGGTTTTAGTCAAGGTAGAAGCAGGGTACAGAAGGCACACTCAACTTGAGTAATGTGAGAGAGTTCAGTATCAGGATTATTCACAAGGTATAGGCAGGATATAGGGAAACAACAAGGAATGGTATAGAACCTGTGGCTGGTGAGGGTGTGGAGGATAGGATATTCTTACCACCTGCAGGTCTGCCTGAAGGGGCTGGGGGAAGGGGCTGTGAGGCAGGGAGAGCTATGGGGAAACACCTCTTGACAGGATTGATGACTTTTTCTAAAGGTGTGTAGCCTTCCCACAACAACTGTACAGTGTGGGTGCTAGGGAGTGAGTTTTTTGTCCTCTCCTTCCACCCCCTACTCTCTTTACCAATGTTCTTCATTCACTGAGCTCAAGCAGAAATCAGGCTGCAAAGGGATTCTTTGATGCCATCTGTATAGGTCAGTCTCCTAAGGCACAGAGCAGGGTGGCAGGATTGAGAGGGGATCTGGAGGGGCAAATAGAAAATGGCCAGTTCAACAGAGGTATACCGGTATGTTAATAGAGGTAGTCCTGGGCAGTGGGATTATGGGTTGATATTCTTCTAATTTTTTGAAAATGAACACGTATGACTTCTGTAATTTTTTTAAAAGTTTAAAAGGTTTTTTTTCTTACCTTAGGCATAGTTTATCTTAAATCATCTGAAAATTATGAACTTGCTTTGCCAAAATTCAGTTGTTTTATACCTACACAGCTGAATGCCCTCTCTTAACCCTTAGCCCTTACTTACTTAAAAATATCCTCAGGGTTTCTTTAGTTAGAAAACAAAAAGTTTGCCTGATTCCCCAATGTTAGCATTTGGGGGTGGGGTGGGGAATTGGATTTATTTGGGAATTCTGATTGCCTCTTGATGAAATTCTTGGGGCCACTGTGACATTTAATGTCATTATATATAAAAGCAGCCTGAATTTCTCAGAAGAAAGGAGCTTTAAAAACACAATCTAATTCTATAATCCTGATAGAATATAGAATTTAGTTGGGTTAATAGCATCATTAAAGCATTCTTCTTTTTTTTTTTTTTTAAAGGTATGGGTCTTGCCTTTATTTTTTTTTAAGATTTATTTATTTATTTATTTGATAGAGACAGAGAGAGAGAGAGAGCATGAGCTCTGGGGGAGGGGCAGAGGGAGAAGGAGAAGGAGACTCCCCGCTGAGCAGGGAGCCCTGTGCGGGGCTCGATCCCAGGATCCTGGGATCATGACCTGAGTGGAAGGCAGACGCTTAACCAACTGAGCCACCCAGGCGCCCCGCATTGTTCTTGAAATGAATTTATTAGGCCAGTTTAAGATAAAATAGCCTACATTATGTCCTTCAGTGGCATATAAGGAAACATTTATATTATTAATTTGTGAATACTGCTCCCCCATGGAGCAGCTTTAATATATACTAATTTTCTTCTTTTATTTTGAGATCTTAGGATCTTGATAATAATGTATAATCTAAAAATGTTGATATTGCCTATAGTTAACTAAAAAATGAGCAATGTCTTCGAAAGGTCTACCTTCAATAGAAAGTGTTTTGTATAATTGACCCAACTATGCATTGTTAAACTTTCTCCTCTTTTTCTCAGCTATTGCTTTTCTCTTTATTGCCACAATTTTTTGAATTACATTTTCTATTAGTGCCTTTTCTGGGAAAAAGATGGGATGTAAAGATGTCATCTTTCCAAAACCAGTGATTAAAAAAAAGCTTAAAGTCAACCAGAGAAGAAAAAAGACATTGTATTAATTTCCTATAGTGGCTAACAAATTACCTGAGGAGCTTAAAGCAACCCAAATGTATTATCTTAGAGTTTTGTAGGTCAGAAGTCTGACATGGGTTTGACTGGGCTAAAAATGAGGTATCACCAAGGGCTGCATTCCTTTCTGGGAGTTATAGGAAAGAACTGTCTTCCTTGTCTCTTTCAGTGTCTAGAGGCCACTCATGTTCCTTGGCTCATGGCCCCTTCCTCCATCTTCAAACCCAGCCCTAGCATCTCTGTGATCTTTCTTCCGTAGTTACATTTCTTTTTCTCACTGTATTCTGCCTCTGTCTTCCACTTTTAAAAACCCTTGTGATTAGATTGAACTCACACAGATAATGCAGGATAATTTCCCTATTTTAAGGTCATCTGATTAACAATCTTTACTCTATCTGCAAATTTAATTACCTTTTGCATCTAACCTATTCATAGGTTTCATGAATTAGAACATGAGTATTTCTGAGAACCATTTTTCTGCTGACCATAGTCCATTTTTCTGTCCCCCAAGTATATCTATACATGTCCCACATGTAAAATACATTCACCCCATCTCAAGATCTCCAATTACTGCATCAACACAAAGTAAAGAATTTCATCTAAGTCTCATTAGCTCAAAAGTCCCAAATCTCATCATTTAAATCAGGTATGGCTGATTTTTTTTTTTCTTACCTCATACATATTACAAACAGAGGAAACAAGATAAAGATGACTGTAGATTTCTCATCTGACACAATGCAAGTGAGAAAATAGTGGAGCAACCTACTTTTAAGTAGTGAGGGGAAAAAATTGTCAGTCTAGAATTCTATACCCAGCAAAAATATACTTATTTTATTCAATTGAAAAGAAGGTAGAAAAAGAGGAAAAAGGGAGAAGAACAGATGGACCATCTAGAAAAAAACAGTAATGTTATAGACTATAACTTAACCACATCAATGACGGCATTAAATGTAAATGGTCTGAACACCCTAATTGTAAGGCATAGATGATCATATTGAATAAAAGCAAAACTCAATAATATGCTGCTTACAAGAAACACAGTTGAAATATAAGACACAAATAGGTAAAAAGTAACAAATAGGAAAAGATATTTCATGCTGATATTAATTATATAAAAGCTGGAATGGTTACTGATAGCAAACAAAGTAGATTTAAGTACAATGACTATTAGTAGGGATGAAGAATGTGATTTCATAATGATAAAAGACTCAGATTATCATGAGGCAAAACAATCCAAAACATTTATACAGCTAGCAGAAATTCAAAATACAAGAAACACAAACTGATGGGACATCAAGGAGTAGACAAATGCACAATTATAGTCAGAGATTTAAAAACCTCTCTCTCAATAATTAATAGAACAACTAGACAGAAAATAAACAAGGACATAAAAGACTTGAACAATACTATTAACAAACTTCAACTAATTGACATTTTTATTTTTATTTATTTATTTTTTTAAAAGATTTTATTTATTTATTTGAGAGAGAGAGAATGAGAGAGAGCAAGCACATGAGAGGGGGGAGGGTCAGAGGGAGAAGCAGACTCCCCGCCGAGCAGGGAGCCTGATGCGGGACTCGATCCAGGGACTCCAGGATCATGACCTGAGCCGAAGGCAGTTGCTTAACCAACTGAGCCACCCAGGCGCCCTAATTGACATTTTTAAAAACCCCATCCAAAAACATCAGAATGCATATTCTTTTCATATGCAACAGATCATTTACCAAGATAGACCATATCTTGGGGTATAGAACATGTTTAAATGAGTTTAAAGGCCTTCATGTCATAAAAACATACCTTCTCTGGTCACTATGGAGTTAAGTTAGGCATCAATAACCAAAAGATCTCTGGAAACTAAAGAACACATTTCTAAATCCTAAATAACCCATGGAACAAAGAAGAAATCAAAAGAAAAATATAACTATTTTGAAGTGAATTAAAAGGGAAACAGAACACACCAAAATGTGTAGGATACTGCTGCTGAAGTAGTACTTAGTGGGACATTTATAGTACCAAGTGCCTACATTAGAAAAGAAGAAAAGTCTCAAATAGAAGATCTCAGCTCCCACTTAGGAAACTAGAAAAAGAAGAGCAGATTATACCTAAAATAAACAGAAGAAAAGAAATAATAAAGAGTAGAAATAAATGAAATAGAAAACAAAAACAGGAGAGAAAAGTCAAGGAAACCAAAAGCAGAGTGTTTGAAGAAAACAAAGTGATCAATTTCTAGTTAGAGTGATCAAGAAAAAAAAGAGACAAGACACAAACCACCCATATCAGGAATGAGAGAGGAAATCACAGTCTGTCTTATAGCTATGTAAAGGATAAAAAACTATTTCAAACAACTTTAGGCCAATAAATTTAGCAACATAGATGAAATGGAACAATTCCTTGAGAGATGCAAACTACTAAAGCTCTCTCAAGAGAAATAGATTACTTGGATTGTCTTCTATCTATTAAAGAAATTGAATAACTCAGATACCAATAAGAGAAAAAAACTATAGACACATATCTCTCATTAACATGTATGCAAAAGTTCTAAATAAAATTTTGGCAAATCAAATTCAACAATATACAAAAAGCATACATTGTGACCAATGGAGTTTATCCTAGGGGTATAAGATTGGTTTAACATTTGAAAATCAACGATAAAAATCAGCATATTGGGGCACCTGGGCAGCTCAGTTGGTTAAGCGTCTGCCTTCAGCGCAGTTCATGATCTCAGTGTCCTGGGATTAAGTCCTGCTCAGGCTCCCTGCTCCATGGGGAGCCTGCTTCTCCCTCTCATTCTGCCCGTCCCCCTACTCGTGCTTTCTCTCTCTCTCTCTCTCTGTCAAATAAATAAATAAAATCTTTTTAAAAATCAGCCTATTAACAAACTAAAAAAAAAATCGTATGTCCATCTCATTAGATACATGAACAGTATTGGACAAAACCCAACACCTATTCCTGATAAAAACTCAGCAAACTAGGAATATAAAGGCACTTCTTCAACCTGATAAAGACAATCCATGAAAAATCTAGAGCTAACATCATACTTAATGGGCAGGGAATTAATGCACTCCTTCTAAAATGAGGAACAAGGAAAGGATGTGTGTTTTCATCATTTCTATTCAATATAATGTTGAATTATGTCGAAGGTATAGCCAGTGCAACTGGCAAGAGGAAGAAAAGGCATCCAGATTAGAAAGGAAGAAGTAAAACTGTTTTTTTGGCAGATGACATGCAGAAAACCTTGTGGATTCTACAAATATGATACTAAATGTGACTTTATCAAGGTTGTAGAACATAAACTATTCAATTATGTTATAATATATTAAATAACATGTACTATATATCATAATTGTATTTCTGTACACTAGTGATAAACAGAAATTGAAATAATATTTATATAGCATAAAAGTATAAAATACTTAAGGATAAATCTGACAAAAGATGTGCAACACCTATATGCTGGAAACTACAAAATATTACTGAGTGAGTTAAAGACCTAAATGAAGAGGTGTACCCTGTTATGTATAGGAAGATTCAAAATTGTTAAGATGTCAAGTGTCCCCAAATTGATATATAGATTCAGTGCAATCTCAATAAAGATCTTAGCACATCTTTTTATAGAAATTAGTGAGTTGATTCTAAAGTTCATAAGGAAATGCTAAGAATAAAAAAAAGCAAAAACAAAAACAAAGTTCATGAGTTAATATGATCTTTGTTCAAGGTTTATTATGGAACTGCAGTAATCAAGATGGTGTGGTCTTAGGATAAATATAGAGGAATAAATCAATGTAACGGAGTAGAAAGTCCAGAAATATACCCACATTTTTAAGACGATTGATTTTTGACAAAGGTGTAAAGGCAATTCAGTGGTGAAAAATCTTTTAATCAAATGGTTCTGGAATAATGGAATATCTAAATGCAAAAAGTAAACCCTTCATCAATACTTTATACCATGTATAAAAATTAACTCAAGATAGATATAAATCTTGGGGCATCAGAGTGACTTAGCTGGTTAAGCCTCCGACTCCTGATTTTGGCTCAGGTCAAGATCTCAGGGTTGTGAGATTGAGCCCCAGGTCAGACTCTGTGCTGGGCCTGGAGCCTGTTTAAGATTCTCTCTCTCCTGGATGAAAGACCTGAATATGAGATAGGAATCCATCAGAATCCTAGAGGAGCACACAGGCAGCAACCCCTTTGACCTTGGCCACAGCAACTTCTTGCTGGACACATCTCCAGAGGCAAGGGAAACAAAAGCAAAAATGAACTGGTGGGACTTAATTAGGATAAAAAGCTTTTGCATAGCAAAGGAAACAATCAACAACAATAACAACAAAAACTAAAAGGCAACCTACAGAATGGGAGAAGATATTTGCAAATGACAAATATCTCGACAGATAAAAAGCTAGTATCCAAAATCTATAAAGAACTAATCAAATTCAACACCCTCAAAATAAAAAATCCAATCAAGAAATGGGCAGAAGGCATGAATACACATTTCTCCAAAGAAGACATACAAATGGAAAACAGACACATGAAAAAATGTTCAACATCACTCAGCATCAGGGAAATACAAATCAAAACCACAATGAGATACCACCTCACACCTGTCAGAATGGCTAAAATTAATAACTCAGGAAACAGCAGACGTTGGCAAGGATGTGGAGAAAGGGGAACCCTCTTACATTGTTGGTGGGAATGCAAACTGGTGCAGCCACTCTGGAAAACAGTATGGAGGTCTGCAAAAAGTTAAAAATAGAACTACCCTACGACCCAGCAACTGCACTACTAGGTCTTTATCCAAAGGATACAAAAATAGTGATTCAAGGGGGCACATGCACCTCAATGTTTATAACAGCAATGTCAACAATAGCCAAAATATGGAAAAACTTTGTAAGATGTCCATTGAGGGATGAATGGTTAATGATCACACACACACACACACACACACACACACACACACACACACACACTGGACTATTCAGCCATCAAAAAGAATGAAATCTTGCCATTTGCAACAACGTGGATGGAACTAGAGGGTATTAAGCTAAGTGAAATAAGTCAGCAAAGGCAATTATCATATGATCTCACTCATGTGGAATTTAAGAAACAAAAGAGATGAACAGAGGGGAAGAGAAGGAAAAATAAGATAAAAACAGAGAGGCAAAACATAAAAGACTCTTAACTATAGGAAACAAGCAGGGTTGCTGGAGGGCAGGTGGGTGGGGGGATGGGGTAACTGGGTGATGGGCATTAAGGAGGGCACTTGATGTAATGAGCACTGGATGTTACATGCAACTGATGAATCACTACATTCTACCCCTGAAACTAATAATACACTATATGTTAACTAACATGAATTAAAAATAAAATAAGATTCTCTCCTTCTCCTTCTGCCCATACCCACCCTCTTTCTAAAAAAAACCCAATAGATATAGATTGTATGTAAAACCTAAAATTATTAAATTGCTAGAAGACAACATACAAGAAAATCTTCGTGACTATGGCTTAGGTAAAGATTCCATGCATATGAAAACGATCTGCAAGAAAACTTGATAAATTAGACTTCATTAAAATTAAAAACTGCTTTTCAAAGACACTATAAGAGAATGAAATGAGAAACCAAAGAGTGGGAGAAAATATCTTCAAAGCCTACATCTGATAAAAGATACATAATCCAGTTTAAAAACAGGCAAAAGATTTGAACAGAGACATACCAAAAATATATTCAGATATAAAATAAACATATTAAAAGATGCTCAACATCATTATTCATCAAGGAAATGCAAATTAAAACTACAGTGAATACCACCAAACACCTTTTAGAATGGTTAGAATGAAAAAGACTGACCCCATCAAGAGTTGATGAGGATGTAGAGGAACCAGAACTGATATATGTAAAATGGAATGTAGGTGAGTACAACTAGTTTGGCGACTAGTTAGGCAGTTTTAAAAATGCTAAACATACTCTTACCATATGACCTGGTCATTTTGCTCCTAGTTGTTTACTTTACCTAAGAGGAAAGAGAGCTTGTGCCTATACATAGACTTGAATATGGTTGTTCTTAGCAGTTTTATTTATAATAGCCCCGAACTAGAAACAATCCAGATATCCCTCAATAGGTGAATAAATTGTGTTATATCTACGCAGTGGAATACTAAGAAATAAAAGGGAGCGATGAGTACAACAACACAGATGTATCTCAAAATAAATATGACGAGTGAATAAAGCAAGACATAAATCGTACCACTTATGTAAAATTCTAGGAGGTGCAAAGAAATTTAATGTAATACAGTGCACTGATGAACATAGGGGAAGAGAAGAAAAAATAAGATAAAAACAGAGAGGGAGGCAAATAATAAGAGACTCTTAACTCCAGGGAACAAACTGAGGGCTGCTGGAGGGGAGGTGGGTGGGGAGATGGGGTAATTGGGTGATGGGCATTAAGGAGGGCACTGGATGTAATGAGGAGTGAGTGTTTTATGCAACTGATGAATCACTAAATATTACCCTTGAAATTATATACTATATGTTAACTAACTTGAATTTAAATAAAATCTAAAAAAAATAAAGTGATACAGTGCAGATCCATGGCTTCTTAGAGATGAGGGAGATAGGGCTAGTGAGGGACAGGAATAGAGAATACAAATAGGAATGAGAAAAATTGTGCATGCCTATAAATATATGTTAAAACTTGCCAAATTGTACATTTATATATAATCAGTTTATTGTATCATATAGCAATAATTGTTAAATAAGATTTTTTTTTCCCCAGAAGATGCTATATTCATTTGTTATTTGGTCAATCGATAATGGGTTATGATTGTGATAAAAAATGCTTGGAATATGTTTTTGAGCTAATTTTTATATGTAAAATGTTAGTTTGGGAGAACACAAAAGTTCACGAGACCATCTTTTTTCAACGTTTCCCTTTGAGTGAAATACTGCAGTCTTACTATGCAATTATCTTTTGGTTATTATCCATGGAGTGTTAGCCAAGCGTTCTAGACCAACCACAAATATCAAAATCTTTTTTCTTTCAATGTTATATAAATAATAGTGATAAACGCTTTCCAATGTTCACTTTGACAGAATGTGAAGACACCTGAAATTGGTTCATTATCTTCTCTGACTTGTCCCCTTTCACATCCTCAGCAGGTGGCAGTGTGCATGTCACAGAATTCTAAAAAGCAAGCACACTGAGGTGGTATTTGGGCTGTTTGGGTTCCTGGCAATCCCATGATGTTTTTATTCACATACAGAGGGGGCTTTTAGAAAGAAACTGCAGATTTGTTTCCTATGAAATAATTGTTTCTTTTTTCTTTGATGCAAATAACGTGACATTTTTTGAAGCTCAGAGTGCAAAACGTCCTTGTGAACGTTAAGTGTTGGGGAGCCCTGGAAATTCTGGGTAGTAGAGATTCATGAAATTTGTCTTTGATGGATGGTGAAAATTTGGGAGATTTTTTTCCCCCCTGGTTTCTACTTTTGGGTTAAAGATGAGTCCAGATATTGAGTCTTCACTTAAAGATTGTGCCACAACTTTCATAACCAGTGAATTTCAGTCCTAAACGGCTGAAACTAACCTTTTCACAGTGTGTTTTGCTTCTATTCTAATCTGGTCTCCCTCAATTGCTGGGTGCCTCTAATTTCAGCTAAACTATATGGTAGTTTATGGAATCTAAAATAATCGTATTGGTCATTTTTGTTGCATTTCAAGAATGCAGGCA
Organism: Mirounga leonina; assembly: GCF_011800145.1. NCBI lineage: Eukaryota > Metazoa > Chordata > Mammalia > Carnivora > Phocidae > Mirounga > Mirounga leonina. Next base: position 249,922 of record NW_023270827.1, on the reverse strand, counting down.
TTAAGGAGGTCTCTAAAGGTGTAACAGGGTAATGGATACATAGCCGTCAGTGAACATTACCTTCCTTTTTCTCTCCCTGTAATCAGTCATGTACATTTATGGCTCATAATCAGCAAATGTGACTGATACTTCTAGTTAGAGCCAATCGAGGCAGGTAGTTGGTCACTTTCTAAGACAGCTATTAAATGTCTCTGCATTTCAGATGTTGACTGACATCTTGACATTTGTTTGGTTTTTATTTTTTTTTCCAGAATTGGAGTTCAGATAAGCTAAGACCTTGTACAGTACTCATTAAATTATCTTACCCATGAAAAGTTACACAAATGTGTATAGATACATGTTTTAAAACAATTGCTTTGGTAGAAACCGATAAAAAATGCAACATAAATTTTATCAGTTATACTCTGTACCATATTTTTCAAGTCATAAAATGCTTGGTAATCTGATACTCATATATTTTTCTTTATTTTTGTTCCTGGCTAGAATGATCCAGATACTTGAAATATTTGTGCCTCTTTTCTTTTACATTTCAAAACATTTCAAAACATTTACTTTGAATATTATCAGAGTTCAGTTAAAAAGGACCAAACTAATAATTAACCTAAAGTAGTTTAAAGATTTTATTTATTTGTCAGAGAGAGCACAAACAGGGGGAGCAGTAGAGGGAGAGGGAGAAGCAGGCTCCCCGAGGAGCAAGGAGCCCAATGTGGGGCTCGATCCCAGGACCCCGAGATCATGACCTGAGGCGAAGGCAGCTGCTTAACCGACTGAGCCACCCAGGTGCCCCATAATTACCTAAACTTTAATAAAAAGTCAAGTTATATATAAGATGTATGTGTATCTCTTAAACATTTTTGAAGCTAACTTAGTCTGGGATCTTAAAACTTTTCACCAGGACACTTGAGATATCCTTTCATTTGGTACCTTTTGTGCTCAGACTGTAAGGTGGCTCTCACTCCCTGGTGTTCATATCCTATATAATCCCTTTCCCTTGAATGTGGGCAAGACCTGTGACTTGCTTCTAGCCTGTAGACTATGGCAAAAGTGAAGGGATTTTTCAGATGTGATTAGGGTCCTGAATCAATTGATTGCAAAATCAACTGATAATCAAGATTATCCTGGGTGGGCCTGACTTATGCAGGTAAGAGCCCTTAAAAAAGAGGGTCTAGGCCCTCCTTATGGTAAGACACTCTCCCCCTTGTTGGCTTTGAATAAATAAACTTAACAAAGCAAGTGGCCATGTTGGAGAAGCCCACGGGGCAAAGAGCTGTGAGTGACTTTTTAGGAGCTGAGGGTGGCCTTCAGCAAGAAACTAAAACCTTCAGTCCTGTAGCTGCAAGGAAGCGAATTCTGCCAACAACATAAGGGAGCTTGGAAGTGGCTGTTTCCCCTGTCGAGCCTCTGGTGACTCAGCTGACACTTGGATTGCAATTTGGTGAGGCCTGGAAGCAGAGGACTCAGCTAAGCTCAGCTTCTACCCTGTTGAAACTGTGAGATAATAAGTTGTGTTGTTTGAAGCTGCTAAGTCTGAGCTAACTTGTTACCTAGAGATGGGAAACTCCTACAGTCCCCTCATCTCTACTTTCTTCTAATTTTTCTTTCTTGTTTCAGCTAGCATGGCCTTTCTGAATGAAAATTTTGATAGTATTTCTCTTTCTGCTTAAAATCCTACAATGGCTTCCTATGGCCTAAAAGATGAGGTCTAAACTTGCCACATGTGTTAAGAGTCTTCATGATGGGCACTCACCTGACTTTTCCTCTCCTTCCCATGCTTCCCTTATGTACACCGTATGCTTTTATCATCAAAACCACCATTATCAAACACTCTTTCACTCCCATTCCTTTGCATATGTCCTTTGTCTTTGGTTTACGTATCCTCTCCACCCTTTGGTAAGCATCAGGGTTATTCTCTTACCCCTGGGTAGATAGTAGGATGGCACTTCCGTTCCCCATCAGAGCTAGGTGTGACCATGTGACTTGCTTTGGCAAATGAAAACAGAGCAGAGGTGACACATGTGTTAGAGATAGAGACTTGGAGAGCCAGTGCAATATTTATGACATCCTCTTTTGTTGCTTAGAGCAACTGGTGATGCTCCAGATGGTGGAAGCTCTGCCAGTCTGGGTCCCAGAGTGAGAAGATATGAAGAGCCCCCAAGCTAACCTGACGGGTTTTGTGAGCAACTATAAATCTTTTTACGAATCAACAAGATTTGGGGGGTTTTGTGTCCTGTGGTCTATCTTACATTATACTGACTGATACATCCCTCCTTCTTGTGGACATATATATCCTATAGGACTCAGCTCAATTGTCTGGCCTATCTAGATAGAGTGAAAGGGCTTTCTTCTCTGCGTTCCAACAATATACCTCTTTATCTCTTTGGTACCTATCTCATAGATTGTTGTGAAGATTACTTGGGTAAATATATAAGGTGCTTATTAACAATGACTGGCACACCGTAAGTGCTCAAAAAGGATTAGCTGTTATTATTTTATAGCACTTCCCTTGTTTTATTGCAATTACCTTTTAAATGTCTTTTAGACTGTGCTCATTTGGAGGGCAAGGACTATGTTCTCTTTCATTGTTGTATCATAGACACCTGGTCCAGTGCCTAGAACATGATAAATGTTTATTTAATATATACCAGAAATCCCTATTTCTAAGTTCCTTCATGTGGAACTGGAGTGCCAATGTGTATTTTGTTAACATAAGTCTTAGTGTGAATAAGAAAGTTATGTTTTTCATAGCTGTTGAACAATGAGGAACCGTTACTAGACTACACTGAAGATTTGAGTAAACTTGAATTCAGTCTGTGACCTTGGAGAAGTTATTTAACCCTTTATTTAACCCTTTAAGCTTCTTTTTCCTCATTTGTAAAATGGATACCTACCTACCTCATGTGGTTGTTATAAGGAATTAATTAAGTAATTTTTGTAAAATAACAGTGCTTGGCACATAGGGAAACATTTATTTATGATTTTTTAATGGCTTGACTTACATATATTGTGAAATAATTAACATAATAACTTTCGTTAGTATCCATATGGATACAATAAAAAAAGCCAAAAAAGAAAAAAATTTTTTTTTTCTTAATTATTTGTTATTTGTTGTTACTAGTTTTTGTTTTCACCTTTGGCTTTTTCCTGAACTATTTGTTTAGGTATCTGTTTACAAAAGTACTAGTCTAATTCTTTCCCCTTTATTTTTCATAGAAATGATTGGATAATTAATGACTTTTACCACACACCTTGAGTTTCACACTCTAGTTGCAAGTAACATGAAATAATATGGCGTATATTTAACCATTTGAATTAAAAATGACACCAGATGTTTCTACTGTCATTGTATAAGAAATTCACTAATGTACTTAGCATTCTCAATGTAATAAAATTCTATAAAGAAAACTGTGCTTGTCCAAAGAGATGTTATAAGTGAAAAGCACATCTTACATATCTTTCCTGCCAATATCACAATTACACCATTTCTATCTCAAAAGAACCAAGTATTATCTGTATTAAATCTAGATGTACCATTTTTTACAGATCCTTGCATCTTTAAAGGTAGCTGCCAAAAATACTCTCAATGGGTAATCTTTAACTCATTCTAGAAAGCCTGTTCAATTCTTTTCAAATGAAATTGCAATCTAGTTAAAACTAAGTGTCCCTTTAGAAACAGAATAGAGTGAAGAAGATTAAAAAAGAAAACGGTCCCAAAATGTGACTCATTCCTCTGGTTTGAGGTTTTAAAGAGACATGCAAGGGAGAGCAGAATATAGATTTTCATTTCATGGTGAGTAAAAAATTACCTTAGTGGTAAAGTGGATACCGTTTTGCATGAAATACTGCAATTTCTTGAAAGAGTAATCTAAAAACTTATTTGGATTGTTGTTAGCAAAGTTCACACCAAGTTTCTTCAAAACATAGCTCCTAATCTTTTCCCAGACTTTTTGCAGTACTATAATGGTAGAATGAAGAAAATATTTTGACATTAGAAAAGATTTCCTCTGCATTGTAATGAAACCCCCAATTATTTATCACAGTCCATTATTCTAGCAAGGTTTATATTGTGAAGTCTTAGTCCTTTTCTCTTTCATATACCATGTTCCAAAATTAATTGCAATACCTGAAATGTTAATTGTGGTGAATGAGCATTTGGAGTTGATTTGTTTCTTATAAAACATTTTAAAAGTTAGAAGTATCCTTAAATGGTTGGGCCAGTTTTTCATTCACCTAACTTTTAGAAGAAATTGAACTACTTTGTTTCACCACCTCTTACAACTTTTCGGTGACACAGATTTTCTTTTTGTAAAGTAGAAATAGTTTATTGCTACCGTAATCAAAAGTGATATGATGGATATTTGAAAACTATGATTCTTATAAATTCTTAACTAAAATGATTTAGTGAAAACTGTTTTGTTTATGGATCTGTTACTTTCATACCAGGAAATTTCCAGATTAGAAAATTCATATGTAGAATTGGTAATTATATATTTATTTGAATACATAATAGTACTTGATTATAGTGTTACTGTCACCAATATAGTCTGGTGCCATAGAGGTTAATATCAAATATTTAAGAATCTAATTGTTTTTTTTTTTTTTTTGTAAGATTTTATTTATTTATTTGACAGAGAGACACAGCGAGAGAGGGAACACAAGCAGGGGGAGTGGGAGAGGGAGAAGCAGGCTTCCCGTGGAGCTGGGAGCCCGATGCAGGGCTCGATCCCAGGACCCTGGGATCATGACCTGAGCCGAAGGCAGATGTTTAACGACTAAGCCACCCAGGCGCCCCTAAGAATCTAATTGTTAACAAGTAATGATGTGACAGCTTGTGTTTATAGCACTTACTGTACTCATCTAACCAACAAAATAACAACAAAAGCAATTTCTTCTAGGGTGCAATATTTACTTACTTTTCTATAAAAGTAAATACTGCACAAGAAGAGTCATTTGGAAAAAGGCTTTTATGAACAAAACATGCTATGTTTCAGCTTTCTAATTTATAATAACATCTGCATTTTCAGAGGTATAATTGTCAGTCATGAAAAAGCACCATATTTTTGAAAAATTTTTTATTAACATATAATGTATTATTTGTTTCAGAGGTACAGGTCTGTGATTCATCCGTCTTACACAATTCACAGCAGTCACCATAGCACATACCCTCCCCATCCCTCCCACCCCCACCATTCCAGCAACCCTCAGTTTGTTTCCTGAGATCAAGAGTCTCTTATGCTTTGTCTCCCTCTCTGGTTTCATCTTGTTTCATTTTTCCCTCCCTTCCCCTATGATCCCCTGTCTTGTTTCTCAAATTCCTCTATCAGTGAGATCATATGATACTTGTCTTTCTCTGATTGACTTATTTTGCTTAGCATAATACCCTCTAGTTCCATCCACGTCATTGCAAATGGCAAGATTTCATTCCTTTTGATGGCTGCATAATATTCCATTGTATATATATACCACATCTTTATCCATTCATCCGTCGATGGACATCTAGGCTCTTTCCATAGTTTGGCTATTGTGGACATTGCTGCTATAAACATTGGGGTGCACGTACCCCTTCGGATCACTACATTTGTATCTTTGTGGTAAATACCCAGTAGAAAAAGCACTGTATTTTAATATGGGAAAAAAGTCCTAGCTGCTGTCACAACAATCCCTCACATAGGGTAGTGTGGGTCATGTACTTGGGTCTGGAAATCAGACAGACCTGGGCTTCTTCCTTGGTTCCTCCTTCTTGCAATGTGGAACAGGCAAGTGCCTCAGTGTCTCTCAGGTTTGTCACTTCTAAAGTGGCAATGATAGCATCTATCTTCAAAGGTTGCTGTGAGGTTTAAATAAACCCTTGTCAAACATATTGCCTGGTACAGGGTAAGCACTTAATACCTATCACTATTATTATTACAAGTGTAGTACTTCATACTTTACAAAGTACTTTCACATACACTCTCTCATTTGAGATAATTAGTTCCTGGATGACAGTACAAATTTTATCACAGAAAGAACTACGTGCAAATATTTAATAAGCATGATTGCTACTGGATTTGTTCAGATGGAAAAGCAGCAGATTACATTCCCTTTGCTTTGATGTAAGATCACAATGTGTTAAAGGTAGTTTTTTTTTTTTTTTTTACTTAAATTGCACCTGACTTCAGATCGTTTAAAGACACAATTTCATTCATTCACCCTTGCCAGCCTTTATCCCACAAAGCTATCTTTTATCCCCACTTTATATTTGGGGAAGAGAAATGTGAAAAAACTTCCTGAGGCCAGAGGGCAGTCAGCTCTATAGCCAGCCCTCACCAATGATGGAATACTCGGAATGCGCTATCTTCTGCTCCAGCACTTGATGAATCCTGAAATTTTCAAATCTTGCTGGTAAGCATTTGAATGCACAGAAATGAAAAGCAAGACGCCAAAACAGTGGTGGTGTGAATGAAGCCTGATATCCAGTCTTGTCCATTTATGCCTTTCATCTTCTCAGTGATCAGCAAGTGTTAAACCCATGTTAAAAAGTACCCTGTAACCTCCGACCTTAAGAAGATGAAAAATGGTGTGGGGAGCAGTTAAAGGCCCCATTATACATGAGTAATTTTTTTTTTTTACGAGATTTCCAGAAAGTACTCACATTTCACCCAAAGGTTGAGAATTTTGTTCTCTCTTGGTTTGTATGGAGTTAGGTTCTTGCCAGAAGGAAGCAGGGAAGTATTAGTAATAGTCTCAGAATAACCTGTGAGGACACTCTGCTATAGGGGTATTTCTAGAGGCAGATGACAATGGCTGCCCTTCTCTCACCCCGAAACATGCTGGGGATAGGAGTGGTCGGTTTGCATACTCAGCAAAGGTTACAGTTGAGCTCTTTGACAAATTTCAGTTTGTTCCTGGGGAAAAACTGTTCTAAGAGCCTTGTGGGGAAACGGGACGTATGTGGAGCCACTGTTATTCCATTCCGATTTCAGCACATTGCTATTTATGAATGGCTTCCTTTTAATTAGGTGTTTAATTTAAAACAGAACTAGTGACTATAACAACCCCCAAAGCACAAACTTGGAACATTAACCATTTGATGGTGGGGGCGGGGGTTCAAAAAGTCTTTCAGTCATAAGGCTATAATTGATTGTGCAGCACATGAAAGAATTATTTATTATTTTACAGGATAATTAAGAAAACATTATGGGGGGGCCTGGGTGGCTCAGTTGGTTAAGCGACTGCCTTTGGCTCAGGTCATGATCCTGGAGTCCCGGGATCGAGTCCCGCATCGGGCTGCCTGCTCGGCGGGGAGTCTGCTTCTCCCTCTGACCCTCCCCCCTCTCGTGCTTTATCTCATTCTCTCTCAAATAAATAAATAAAATCTTTAAAAAAAAAGAAAACATTATGGAAAACAGCTTCCCCTGCTAAATAAACCAAATTTGTTTCTCAGAATTACATTTTTTTTTTTTTGGTAAAAATTTCTACCTCAATGAGCATTTATTTTTAATTTTTGAGTGGGGGTAAATTAGAAGGGGTCTTTAATTTGGGTATTTAACAAGAAACCTTATTTTGAAAAGAAAAAAGTAAAAGTATTTTTAAATTTCTTGTTCCTTTGCAGGTAGTTTCTAAATCTAAAGCCATGATGTAGGACAAAAGCAAATGGAAAGGGACATTACATTATTAATGGCCACAGGAACAAAAGCACACTAAACTGAGTCATCAGTAAATTACTATAACCCCAGGACTCTAACACCCTTAAGGAAAAACATGGCATGCATGGCAAATAATGCTTTAAGGGTTTATTTAACAATTTTCTCCCCAGATGAAAATTAAAAGTGTTTTCATGGAGTCATTCTGAGATAATCTCAGAAGTATTAGCAAAAAGGAACTGGTCTGTTTTATACTTCATGGGGGAAAATGTTCGTATTTTAGAATAGCATTCTGTGATTATTTTTAATGGGAAAATAAAATATAGGTGACTTCTCCAGGAATCAATATCCTCTTTTCTCCATTCGTGGTGTTTTGCAGGCTGATTAATTTGCAGAGGTTGGGTTTGATTGCTGCTGAAGTAGTAAGCGTTATAGATTCTCTGTTATTCCTCACTCCACTTGGCTGAGGTCTATGGTTCTATCTCTATGTATTTATCTCCCTTTCCACATGGTGCTTAGCACTGTAGCTCTGGGCCTCTCCTAAACATATTGTGAAAATCTATTGTACTGAACTCTCAAGTCTTGCTGTGAATAGGTAACTACTCTGCCTGCTGCCACCCCCCCCACCCCCAGAAGAGCTGTTCTGTGAGGTAAAGGTAAATGAGCCAGACAGAAACAGGCATTTAGAAAACAGCTTTGTGTATATACGAAGGATGTATCCAGTTAAGTTTTGAAAGCGAGAAGGGGAGGCACTGAAGGTCATACAATTTATATAATTCCTATAGCAATTAAAGAAATGATGACAGAGGCAATTTGCTCAACATTGAACGTGTGGTATTCATAAATGGTTGAAAGAGGAGCTCGGTATCTCCAGTCTCTGACACCCTGGCACACTGTCCCAGTTACGGTTATCCCAGATACAGATTTTTTTGGTTTCTGGTGAATGGCTAATTCCATGAACTATATCATCAATATTCTCTACATAACCTCCTTTCAAAAATTTGAGAGAAGCAAAGCATAAAAAAAGGGTTGTTTTTTTTTTTTGTCTAGTTTAGCCAGAAATGATTCTGACAGATCACTTCTTTAATCAAATATTTCTCTATATTTGAAATATTTCAACTTTAAATAGCTGGATTACTGAAAGTCCTCTCACTTTTAAGTATAGGTATCTTGAAGTTGTGTGAATGTGTGTGTTGAAAAAAACTGGGTAACGTTTGTATAGCTTCAAAGGTTAAGTTGATTTAAATACAGACTGCATCAAGTATAATATAAAAGCCTTTCAATATACTTGATCCATTTTTTAGTCATTTGATGATAACTTATTGTACAGCTTATTAGAGTGACCATCAAAACCGCATTAAATATGTGAACTGTTTAAAGTCATGCCATTTAGAAGGATAACTCGATGATAAGCTAAATATATCTCTTAGGCAGAAAGAGACTGATGCCTTAATAATTATGGTGATGTATAAATAATGAAAAATTGAAAAATTCCTCAATTGGGGTTGTTGAAAATAATAATTTATAATATTTAATTCATTGCATTTTCTGAAAAATATAGCATTAAATATTTTGATGTAAAGTCTACATATAAAATACTCTGAATTCTTTCCCAGAAGCAAATCCAGAATCATATTGGTGAATAAACACCATTATTGCTTCAGCAAACAGCTACTTAAGAAATCTGCTCCCAATTAACCTTATAGACAAATGAAAAGCCATCTTCTAAAAACGGACACATTAATTTCTGTAAATATGTGAATTCCTTAGCATTTCTACAATGTTAAACTGTTTTCCATCTGTATTTATAGAGCAGAGTTGGGAGCAGTCTCTCCGTCCTTTACAAACAGCCTTGACTGCCTACTCTGAGTTCAAAACTGCCTTAAAATGTGTCATTTTTTGGTATACAAAAGGCATTCTAAAATTGTATTATGTAGTTATTGTGCTGAAAGAATGACCCTTGCCATGCTTTGTTTACTGAATGTCAAATTTTCATTTGTATTACAGCTGTGCACCATAGCAGTTTCGGTTTTGTATGAAGGGCAACTAATGCACAAAACAGTCAAACCACAGAGCAGTAATTAGTCTGGAAAAGATCAAAGTGTGCTCTTCTAAATCCAGCCAATTTACTCTGGGTGTGCAAAACCAATAGTCTTTCTTTTGCTAAGGTCTCTTATTAATTTTTGCTTTCGTTTGTTGCAGAGCAGCTGCTTTACTGTCAATCCAACATCCTGCTTTAAAAAAAAAATCCATTTTGATGCCACAAATGCAGTTTCAATGGGCTTAGGAATAATAACCAGCTTTTTTTCCACCCCACTTCTAGGAGATAGAAACTTGAAAGTTTTCAGCATCTGTAAAGTGAAAGAAAGCGACATAAGGCAGAGCCCTGTTTGGATTCGTTGCTCTAGAAAGAGCTGAAGCAGTGTGATCTGTAAATACTTCTGCTTTTAGTGCTTTTAACCAGCTCTACCCTTATCACTATATGTCTATTGCTCTCTTCTCCTCGTAATATGAGTTTTTTTTTTTAATACTTATGGTCACATTGTGGTTTCTCACAGAAAAATAGAATGATCCAAATTATTAATTAAGTGTGATCCAGCAGAAAAAAACAATCCTTAAACGAAGAGTTCACACATCTCAGGATAAAAACACAAAAATAAGTACTATCACTTGCTATTTTCTTGATGTAATTATTATTATTTTTGAATGAGTATGGAAGTGGTAGTTGAAGATGTTGAATAAACTTCATCATAGGAGGTAAGTGAATATAACTTGTCAAGGGAAAGAGTACAGTATCATCACTTACAAAATGAAATACGATCTTGGAGAACATATTTTAAGTGTAGTGTATGCATTTCTCCCCTTCTACATTTTTGTCATTTCTCCTCTCAATATTCTCTCTGGCAAAAGTAGGGAGATAAACAAACTGGTTAGTTTATTGACTCCTATTTATATGGCAGCTTTTCTGTAATTGTTACCTTGAACTCTGCTCAAATATTTTATATTTGAATGTATATTCAGTTTCTTGAATGTTAACATGTATTAGCTGAATGAATGCATTTTTATGTGTCTGGTGTTGCAGCAGTTTTCCTGGCTTCACAACAAACCATTTAAATTTGATTCTCAGTTACAGTCCACTCCAAACATGTGCCAACTATTTTGTTTTAGTGTCAATGTCACTAGCTAACTAGACAATAAAATACGGCCAAGTAAAACAAAAAGTGCAATGATAGAATTAGCCTAATGAAAAGAAGCATATATAGCAATTTACAGTAATTGATTCATAAACAAATACAGAAAAGACAACTAACAGACTCTTTTTTTTTCCCCAAAGATTTTATTTATTTATTTGAAAGAGAGAGAGAGAGCACAAGAGGGGGGAGAGGGAGAGGGAGAAGCAGACTCCCTGCCGAGCAGGGAGCCCGATGCAGGACTCGATCCCGGGACTCCAGGATCGTGACCTGAGCCGAAGGCAGTCGCTTAACCAACTGAGCCACCCAGGCACCCTAACAGACTCTTAAAACTAATAAAAAGAGTTCACTGAGGTTGCTGTATAGAAGACCAACAGTAACAACAACAAAAATATCAACAGAGCTCTTCTATATTTGCACTAACTAAAAATATAATGGGAAATATGATGCCTTGCATTATAGCAACAGAACTTGAAGTGTCTATCTAGAAATTGACCTAAGAAAATGTAGAAAATACTTTTGAAAAATATTAAAATTCTATTAAGAGACACAAACTTTTGTCTAATATGATCACAGCTTTTAGAGAAGAGTTTGAAACATGGCAGCACTGAAGAAATATTCATTGAATGAATGAATGAATCTGAATAAATGGAGAGAGATGCCATTCTCATCAATGGGAAAGTTAAGTTGTAGAGCACTCAATTATTTTATTTTTTCAGGGCAGATCGAATATGGTGGGGGAAGCTATAAGGAAAAGAGTTTGGAAATGTGGTATAAGGAAGAACAACAAAAAAGGTAAAAATAAAATAATTGGCATGCAGCTTACTGATGATGATAGGGTGCCATAAACCAATCAATTCAGTAATAGGTGCCTGAGAGCCAGGAGGGGCAAAAAGACATGCCATGAAATTTTCAGTTAATAGACATTAGCAAGTGATGACATGAAGCTGGAACCTATGGTTAGTGTGCTTGATAGTCATCACCATCCAAGGAGAACTCCATAAACCTTTTGATGTGTTGACTTGAGCAAGGCAAAATGAGGTAAGCACAAGGGGAAAGTCCTGTTCTTAGGGCCATATACTTAATGGCAAATACACAGCATAATGAGAAGTGCCTTAACAGTATCACATGTGAAAAAGATGTAAAAGTTAATTTTAAACTCAGTATGAATTAGCAGGATGATATAACTGACTTTTCCTCCCCTCAAAATAAAGAAAAACGATCTATTTTTAAGCTTCATTAATAAAGTAACAAAGTGTAATCACTGAAGCTGACAACTTTCAACTCTGTAAGCCCAGCCTTCTGCCATCAGTATTGATCTCCTACAGCTTCTTAGATTTAGCAGGTATATTAGCTTTTTCTCCTAACCCTGATGTTCTCTTGGTAATTTTTGTCTGGGAGGGCCTGTCTTGGTGAGAACACTACTACCAATGAAGTCACTTATGCCCCAAACTAGGGAGTCAACTCGTCCTTATTTAGGTCTTTCTCTGACCCTCACCTGCAGTTGGTTTTCCAAGTTCTAGTCACTTCAGCCACTGTTCATCTCTCTCAGTTGCTACTATTTTAATTTAGGACTAATTATCTCTACTTGATTGTCAGATAGTTTCCTAATTCATTTGTCTCCAAATTTGCAAGGCTATCTACACCATTTCTAGTGTATGCATTCAAAACACAAATGTGATCATGTTATTTCCCAACTCTAAACCACTTCAGTAGACTTTCATCCAGTCTTCCCATTGTCTATGTGCCATATCTATAAGAATGTTTGGAAGGGCACCCGGGTGGCTCAGTCAGTTGAGTGTCCGACTCTCGATTTCGGCTCAGGTCATGATCTCAAGGTTGTGATATGGAGTCCTGCATTGCCTCTGTGCTCAGCAGAGTCTGCTTGTCCTTCTCCTTCTGTTCCTCCTCTATCTTGCTTAAATAAATAAAATAAATAAATAAATAGACTCTTTATAAAAAAAGAATGTTTGGAGGATGTATATTCAACATAAATATGTAAAAAGTATATAATATTTCACACATCATAAAACATACAAAACAAATTTAAAAAGAATGTGATACAATAGGGATTTAAATCATTCAAAATATCATTTATTAATAGAACAAATAAAAATAACCTATTTTTGCAGTGTGCTTAAATGTGTTTCATTATTTTTTTAAATGTGTTTCATTTTTTAAAAACTTGGCTTAACATTTTTTTGATATAGTGATTCAGAGCTCAGTTTATTTTGAGATTTGCTTTTGATTGCTGCAGTGATTAAACATAGGATACTTCAAAAACAAATAGAAGTGCATCATTGGCTATAACTATAGTACAATATTTATTTTTCAGTCCCATCCATCAGTTCACATCTTTTTTTCTGAAATTTGGGTAATACATTTTTATCTTCCATAATTTCAGTCAGTTCTTGTGAGCGAACTAAAGGTGTTATATTTCGTATTTTTTAACAAAAAAGCCCCACTGAAACCTTTTATTTACAAAATTTTAGAAGAAGTTAGAAAATTTAATTTTCATGCTTTTAAATGTGCAGACATGAGAACAATGCTTTTGCATTGCTTTTGGTAATGAAATCACACAATAATGGAAATATTGCCATTTCGAGTATACTCTGTCATCCATACATGTTTCTTTTGAAAAACAGTTGCTTTTTCACTCATTGCTAAACTCTCACCTTTATTCTGAAAAGACAGATTGTGTATTTATTAAAGACTTAATTTTTTAGAGCAGTTTAGGTTTACAGCAAAATTGAGAGGAAGGTACAGAGATTTCCCATATACCTACTGCTCCCACACATTTCCTCCACTAGCAATATCACTCACCAGAATGATATCAAAATAACAAAATGATATAAAAAATGATATTAATCAAAGATGAATCTGCACTGACAAATTATAATCGCCCAAAGTCCATAGTTACCTTAAAGCTCACTCTTGATGTTGTATAATCTATGGGTTTGGACAAATACATATTAACATACATCCATCATTATACCATCAAATACCTCTGTATAATGCAGAGTCTTTTCAACTGCCCTAGAAATCTGTGCTCTGCCTATTCATTTCCCCCATCCCCCACCCCTGAGAACAGCTGATCTTTTTATTGTTTCCATAGTTTTTTTGCATTTTCCAGAATGTCATATAGTTGGAGTCATACAGTATGTACCCTTTTCAGATAGGCTTTCAACTTACTCATGTGCGTTTAAGTTTCCTCCGTGTCTTTTCATGACCTGCTGGCTCATTTCTTTTTAGTGCTGAATAATATTTTATGGTCTGGATGTACCACAGTTCATCTGTCCATTCACCTACTGAGGGACCTCTTGGCTGCTTCCAAGTTTTGGCAATTGTGAACAAAGCTGATATAAATGTCCCTGGGGAGATTTTTGTGTGGACATAAGTTTTCAACTCCTTTGGGTTACATACCAAGGAGGGTGATTACTGGATCATATGGTGAGAGTTCGTTTTGTTTAATTTTATAAGAAACTACCAAACTGTTTTCCAAAGTGGCTGTATCATTTTGCATTTCTCACCAGCAATCAACAAGAATCCTTGTTACTCCACATTCTCGCCTTGTTACTCCACATTCTCTCCACATTTGGTGTCGTCAGTGTTCCAGATTTGGGCCATTCAAATCGGGGTATAGTGATATCTCATTGTTCTAATTTATATTACTCTGATGAAATATGATGGGGAGAATCTCTTCATATGCTTATATTCTATCTACGGTGAGGTGCGTTTCAGACTTTTGTCCATTTTTCAATTGAGTTATCTGTTTCCTTGTTGAGTTTTAAGAGTTCTTTGTATATTTTGCATAACGGTACTTCATCAGATGATGTCTTTTGCAAACATGTTCTCCGAGTCTGTGGTTTGTCTTCTATTTCTCTTGATACTCTCTTTTGCGGAACAGAGGTTTTAAATTTTAATGATGTCCAGCTTATCAATTATTTCTTTCATGGGTCATGTCTTTGGTGTGGTATCTAAAAAGGCATCACCATACCCAAGGTCATCTAGGTTTTCTCTTATGTCATCTTCTAGAGTTTTATAGTTTTGCATTTTACATTTAAATTTATGATCATTTTGAGTTGATTTTTGTGAAAGATGTAAGGTCTGTGTCTAGATGATTTCTTTTGCACGTAGATGTCTAGTTGTTCCAGCACTGTTGCTCCTTTCAAAGTCAGAGCAGTGACTGTATTTATGGGGGTCTGTTTCTGGGCTCTCTATCCTGTCCACTGATCTATTTGTTTATTCTTTTACCAAAACCAATTGCCTTTATTACTGTAGCTTACTTGTAAATCTTTGTTCTCCTCCTTCAATACTGTGTTGGCTATTTTGGGTCTTTTCCATCTCCAAAATACCTTAGAATCAGTTTGTTGATACTCGTGAAATAACTTGTTAACACTTTGATTGATGTTTATTTATTTAAAAAACCCCATCTGCAAGCAAGGTAGTATGAATGGCAAATTATTCTGACCATAGGAAAGGTAAGCAAATTTTGACTGCTTGTAAAAGGAAAATGTGCAACTCACCTTTATATATGAAAGTTCTTTGCTGTGAGATAAAAATCTCTGTGTAATACCTCAGATTTTCATGATAATTTTTTACCTCATTAAAAGGTGATATTGAAATATTATAAAGACATGGACATGTTAAAGGCTTTGTTTTTATAAAAGTAATGCCATCAACAAAATAAAATGTTCATCTGCTTTACCATTTTTGCACCTAAATTTGCTTATAATAACATAGTTAATGAATTTTGCTACGGTGCTAACTTTGTCACTTTACCCTAGGGCTTTTTTCTCTTTCTTTTTAGTCAACTTTCTATTTATACCCACTCTTCCCCTGACATAGTGTTTTCAAAAGATATCAATACTAATGAGAATATATATATTCTTCACTACATTTCACTTTACTGGCTCACCAAAGTTGTTCATGTATTTCATTATTGAGAGAGTAACAAATATCAAGAAGAAACATGTTAGAAACATCCATAGTTTTATTCTCAAGTGTTTAGCAAGTGTCTAATACTCATTTATTCAAATATTTAGCTTTGTTTTCCATTTATTTATCTGATGCATTTTTTTTAAAAGATTTTATTTATTTATTTGAGAGAGAGTGAGAGAGCAAGAGAGCATGAGCCGGGGGGGGGGGGAGGAGCAGAGGGAGAGGGAGAAGCAGATTCCTCACTGAGCAGGGAGCCCGATGCAGGGCTATATCCCAGGACTCTGCGATCATGACCTGAGCCGAAGGCAGACACTCAACCAATCCAGCCACCCAGGCGCTCCTTATCTGATGCATTTTAATCAGTCACTGTCTTAGGTTGGGTTCCCAAAGAAGCAGATCTTGAAAGAAGGATTTGAGTGTAAGAAGTTTATTTGGGAGAAGGAGATCCCGGAAAGCACGGATAAGGGATGGCAGAAGTGAGAAAAGGAAGAGAATGATCCAGTAAAGGAGATGTCACCAAGCAGGTTCCTGCTATGAGCAAATGGGGCTCACTCCAGCTGGAGAGCTCAGGAGCTAGCATAGAATTTTTCTGCATTGTTCCACGTGAGACACAGTAAATATTCTCCAACTCTTATCTGTCATCAGCAGATGCGAGTTACTAAGCATTCTGGCCTACCTATTTGCGGATCTAGAGAGCCCTCAGATGGAGGGCTACCGTGTATTAAGATGTAGTCTCCAAGGCTCAGGGACAAGGTTATGAAGAAGGTATGTGAGCAGGGTCACTGCATTGTCTGCTAAGGTCAACAGAGGGCTTCAGAATGCTTTGGACCATGTTTCTAAGGAAGAAAGAACAAGTATTTTTAACCAAAGTTATTACTGTTCCTGCAAAAGAGGGGCGCCTGGGTGGCTCAGTCGGTTAAGCGGTCTGTCTTTGGCTCAGATCATGATCTCAGGGTCTTGGGATCCAGTCCCGCTTCAGGCTCCCTGCTTGGCAGGGAGTTTGCTTCTCCCTTTCCATCTGCTTCTCATCCTGCTTATGTGCTCTCTCTCTCAAATCAATAATTTTTTTTAATCCTGCAAAAGAAGCTATTAATCTTTATCAAATTTAGAAAAAATTTGTAAGGTCTTCATATTCTAGATGTAAATCCATACCTTAAATAGTCTTCTTTATATATATACATATATATATACACACACGTATATGCATATATATGTCAATGATTTAACAGATCTGAATGTATCATTAGTATTTTTACCTGACAAAGAATTTATACAAGGAGTAGAAGGATCAGCTCTGCCCTTTTCTTGGGTCTTATTTTGCTTACCCTGTTAGTGTTATCTTCAGTTTGGGGTTTCTTTGAAGAGATCTTTCTTAAGTCACTTGTCTATTTTATGAAGGTTATTTCATTAAAAGTAGATAATATAATCCATACATCTACTTGGCACCATAAAATGCAACATTTTTGATCAAAGTAAAATGAATAACAGGGTGATGGCCAACTGTTTAGCCCTCCATGTTGTGGAATTTCCATTTTTCCTTCAAGATGCTTTGCTTACTGTATATGATATGTGACAGTCTGATGTTCAAACCTATTGAGGTTGCCAGTGTCAATTCCAATGAAATATTAGTAAAGCTTAACATTTTCCTAATTCTTGGGGTAAAAATCAAACAAAATAGAAGTTCTCGTATTTTGCCCTGGTGGATCAT
Organism: Mirounga leonina; assembly: GCF_011800145.1. NCBI lineage: Eukaryota > Metazoa > Chordata > Mammalia > Carnivora > Phocidae > Mirounga > Mirounga leonina. The sequence continues at coordinate 232,463 of NW_023270827.1, read as the reverse complement.
TTCCTGCATTCCCTGTGGTATGTACACCCCAGTTTGGAGACCACTAGACTACAGGACAAAGTTCAGATGCCTTAGCTTGGCGCACACAGTCCTCCACCATTTGGCCCTTGCCTACCTCTCTAACCTAAGGTCTTGCTTTGTCTTGCCTTATACCCTGCATTTCAGTTATAATGAACTTTTTGGAGTTCCCTCAATTTATCATGTTGAATCATAACGTCAGAACTTTTGTTTATGCTATTGCTTCTTCCCAGAATGCTCTTTCTCTGTGGACTACCTGGGAAAACCTCTTCTCTGAAACTTTTTCTGGCCTTTTCCCACTCCCCAGGGAGCACTGAAAACATACTCTTTTTGGAACATTACTGTATTGTCAACCTTAGCTTTTGTTGAACCTCTTTGCTAACATTCTTGGCTCCTCCTGTAGATTATCATCTCCCTGAAATCAAAGATGTTGTTTATCTTTGTATCTTCAGCATATAGCTTCAAATAGGCACACAACCATGCTTATTGAATTAACTATGGGGTCATAGTCCTATTGTACACTGTCTTGGTCAGCCAGCTCAGAGGATTGTGTTTAGGTCACGATGCCTCTTGAAGAAGTACTTGGAGACCTAATGTGTAGTCAGAGGAAAAGAATTCCAAACAATATTATGAGAGCAACTGTAGCCTGGGACCAATGTATAGAGTAATAGGGAAGAAGGATTTGGTTTTAATATAAGGAAGAATTATCTAACAACTAGAGCTGCTTGAACATAGGATGAATGGCTTTGGGGTATGGTGAGGGGTTTTTTGGGGTTTTTTTGTTTTGTTGTTTTGCCAGTGGAGATGTTGAAATAAAGCCTGGATGGATAACCTTCTTGAGCAGACTGAACAAGCACGTAAAGCATCTGGAGTGATCATGGTAAATGGAGGAGAATTTAGCTAATCTTTCGATTGTAAACAATCAAGTTGTGATTTGAAATCATTTGATATGTTGAGTGATAGGTCTAAACTTTAATAGATACTGTTTCCAAAAAAAAAAAAAAGAAAAAAAAAACCAAAACCAAAGCAGTGATGCTATTTTAAGTAAACAATTCCTCTGTAATTCAGAGTGTCTGGATCTGGGTGAGATACCACCATAATGCTGCTTTGCCTTCTTATGAACCAGGCTAAGCAAATCTTTGAGCATGTGCTAATGCTGTTATTTTTCTTTGTGAATATACTCACAGACATTTAACTTGCTTCCTCTTTTCTTCTGAGAGGTAGGATACTTTCACTCTGCCTGACCATGGATTTAAAATTTATAGTCTGAGAGTCCATAACAAAGTGATAGTGCTCTAGAGTATTGGAGAAGTAGCAGGTACCTTAATCTAGACATTCAGGGCTGCCTGAAACAGAATTCTAAAATAACATATTGAATCAAATTTAATTCAGGACATACATAATAAGCATATATCGCAGGTTTAAATAACACTGTTGATAGTATACCATAATCTAATTTTAACACCTTTAAAAGGCATGAGTCTTATAATATGGAAACTGAGGTTCAGTGAGGCGAAAGGCACTTGGCTTAGTGGCGTACAACTAACTGGTTTCTGAACCTAGGCTGCAATCCATCACATCTAATTCCCCTTCGATGGGTTTCTCCGTTTCATCACACTGCCTCCAAAGTTTCATCACACTGCCTCCATGTGGTCCTGACCCTGAAGAACTTTTGCAATCTCATGAAGGGATAAGACATATCCATAAAACAATTAGAGAACAACAGAAGTAAAATCAAGTGCAGTAAGTGCATTAGAGCTGAGGAGGAGTTTGGAAGGTCAACAAGGTGAGAAATCACAGGCTAAAGGATACGGCAATTTTTATTAAGAGCAACTTTGAAAATAGCTCTGAAAGATAATTAGGCTTACAAAATTTTTTCTTTGGTTCCCGAAGTGCATGTTGGCTTTGTCCACATTCACCCGTGCCTTTCCTTCTCTTTTATTTCTTTTTAGTTTTACTACTCTCTATTATACTGGCCAATGGGATGCAAGCATCTAATTGCAGCAAATTCTTATACATTCCAAGTGACCCCCACAAAAACAGGTTGCCATGGTAACCAAACAAAAAGGGACTAGAAAACACAAGCAAAGTATTTACTTAATGTCTGATGGGCTCTCTGCACGATTTTCATTAGACCTGTTGCTGGCTTTTTTTTAGGTTTGGGTGCCAGTCACTGCTTATTTTTTAAACTGTTAAAAGAACGAAAACTTTATCAGGCCCTTTCGTATAGAAAATTGTATCAAGCCATGAAGTCACAGCAACTCATTTTTTAAATATATGAATCTTATTTAGAAATGTTGATTTATTACATAGAATTAACCCAGAAGCTTGCAACTCTTGCCAGTGGAATTCGAGAGAACAGCAGGGCCATTTGATGATAGTTAAGAGTCGTTTAAGAACGCTACAAAAAAGGGAGCTTAATAGTAGCTTTGAAATAATTTTTTTAAAGATCCTGCTATTTATTTTTGCCACATCAATAATAAAAGTCTACATTAATCAGTTGACATAGATCATTGCTAATTATTTTATGTACAAAGTCTTTAATTAATAGACTATATAATTAATACAATCTACTGTGTTCTAGCTAGTTTTAATCTTTTGGTGAAGAAAGATTTTGACAATGAGACACAAAGGCATTTAGGCTCATAAAATATGTCTGACATTTTTTGAATTGGGGAAGAGGACCCACTCCCTTCATCTCTATTGTTTTGGTACCTTTTTGAAGTGCTGAAATACGAGAATTCAAAGGCAGTCCAGGAAGATGGCATCTGTAGCCATCTTCAGATGGCAACCTCTGAAGGTGTAGACAAATACATGGCATGTCACTAGGTGGTACGTTTGCCTCGGATCTTGGCATAACAGACTCTTCTTTTAAGAAAAGATAATTAGAATCTGCATGCAATAAATAGCTTCAGCTGACACTTGCTTTTAAGAATCACACTCACATATATCTTGCAAAAAAGTGATTCTACAACATCAGAGACATTTGTAGGAGTAGAAAACAAAGCTGGATGCTTGTTTGGAAGCTTAGTTGGGCAGGGGGGAGAAGTTATTCCATAAAGGCGTAGGTCTTCTATGCAATGTTGCTGCTCTGTGATATGGGTCCACCCACTTGCATATACAGAATTTGCTGTATTGTACTAAAATGCCTTTTTTTGCATCTTTCTATGTTAATTCTCTTAATCTGGCAGCTGAGCGTGGGATTCTTGGAGCAAGATTCTCCTTCAGTGAAGGGATTTGTCTCTTTGGAATAGAGTCAATTCAATGCCAAGCTGATTCTACTCTTGGGTCACAGGGAAAAAGGTAAGAAAATATAATGCAGTTTTTTTCCATATAAGGAACACTTGTTTGTAACAACAGTGACAAAATACATAGGAGAATGTTCATTATGTATGTCTGTATTAATGCCTCACACGTGATCTATCCTGTTTTTGTACTCTGGGATGTCTGTCTAATCATTCTTCTTTCTGAATTGGGCTGTTTATGTGGAAGATGTTAATGTGGGCTTCACCGGTATCATTGCTACATTGTATCCATACAGGAAGATTAGAGCCAATTAGCCAATGGCTAATTCCTATCTGAAGTATTTCTGTGTTGAGTCTCTAATTCAGTCATTCTTTGGAAAGGAGGTGGTAGGTTTGAGTGAATTCTTGGAGTTAGGATCCAATAAGAACACACATCACTGAGTTCTAGCCTAAAGGTTAGCTGAGACAGATTTTGCTCTGAGGGCAGGGTTGGTAGATATATTCCTATCCTAAAGTTCCTGCATATGATACCCAGTACATGTACAGAGAAGGCCAGGCTTTAAGGGCCTGAAGTCAACATCAAAAGAATCCTGTGAAGAGTTCTTTGCTGAAATTAGGGAGATTAGGAGTGTAACTTTGTCCTTTGTCAGTTTCCAGTGAAAAATGTAAGCTGGAGAAAAGAAAGGATTTCTTCTAAATTCTTTTTGATTTATCCCACAGCAGCACTTAAATACTTGGTTTTCTAACTTATGAAATGATTGCTATTGACTTTTTCTTGTTTAACTAGAATTTAAACAATTTCATTGTTCCATTTCTGTCTAGTGAGCAAAATGCTAATGACTTTTCCTGGGTGTAGTCTTAATTAATAGTCTCAATTATCTGAAACATTTATTCAGAGTCTTCAGTAAGTTGCCTAAGGATAATTTAAAAAATTACTCCCCTCCCCCAAACAATAAACCACCACCATCTCCACTTCCACCACAGTGGCCTTTCCTTGAGTGCATAAAGGATCTAGAGTAAAACAACATCAGCTGCTTTCCTTTTTTTTTTTTTTTTATTTGTTAGCCAGAGTCTGCTGAGGCTCCTCAGTAATTCCCTTAAGTATCCAAAGGAATCCCTCTCTTTCTTTTGGCTTCCTCTCTCCCACAGGGCCCATTATCTCTATTAGCCTGCCTTAGAGAAAGAAGGGACATCCGTGACATGGTCTAACTTCTCTGAAGTCAAGGATGCCTTCAAAAGCAAAGTTTGGGTGGCTGGGGGAGGGGAGCAGGGCAGGGCCCAACAGGGAGGAGGGAAGGAATTGTAAACAAAGGGACAGCTGGGGATTGGCCCATTCTTTCTGGGCATTCTGTGGAGCCTCTTTAGAGGCAGTGAAGAATGTAAAATCTAGAGACATCTTTTAAAAACTGCTGCTTAAATTTGTGACGACTTTTTTTTTTAAGATTTACATATTTATTTGAGAGAAATGGGGGTGGGGGTGGGGAGGGACAGAGGGAGAGGGAGAGAGAGAATCCCAAGCAGACTCCCCACTGAGAGCAGAGACCTGACTCGGGGCTTGAGCTCACGATCCGGAGATCATGACTGAGCCACCCAGGCGCCCCTAAGTTTCTGACTTCTTAAGCTGATCTACTTAAGGAATAAAGATGAGAGAAATAATGCAAGCCAGGTGGCTGGGTATGAACCTACTCCAGTTTTCATGTAAGTTTATAATAGTTTTGAAGCGACCCTTGCATTCTCTGTTTGGAAATATACCAGAGGAACCAAAATGGGTAAGTTCTGACATCTCATGGGTGTAGTTCCCTGGAGCAAGATCTAAATACCCTCAAATGCTACCCTAGTTAGAGGAGTGTGAGCTTTACAGATATCAGTCCCAACAAGAAGCCATAGATTTTTTTTTTTTAAATTTAAGTTTACACCTTAAATAGCGTTGGGTGAAGTATGATTAAGAAGGAGGGAAATTATGGAGAGAGAAGACAGGAAATTTTTTTCTTGATTGAGTAATTTGAATTTCATTTTTCAAAAATTAGCCAGTAGTTTCTCTTAGTAGCATGTCACGCAGATATTTAGTTTATCTTAGGGCATTGAGGGCAAAATTCCACTTCCAAGGGATAAAAGATTGAGGATCAATTAACTTTACTATTTTAAAAAATATAACTCTTTTTCTGAGTATAAAAACAATCCATGTCCATTATAAAAAATTAGGGAAAAGAAATGAATTCCACATTACATAAAAATTATAATACTTTGCAAAACCTTCTTTAATTGCTTACTAACATTAGAAGATGAGGGACAATGAGGGAGAAACCTTTTATATGGCTGCAAAGGAAAAAGAAAAAAGATTTTTAGGCTAGAGGCTCTGTGGGACCCCTTACCTTCTTTCTAGTGCCCACGAACCACTGTCCTTGAATCTTATTCACCATAAACCCCTTAGTATATGTGAGCAACAGGACTGTGTGGGGCTGCCGTTCTAAAGAAGTCTCCTCCAGGGACAGCTGTTCAGCACCAGCTGCTGGCTTGGCAACCAGATATAAAGCCCTGGGGAAGACTTCTGTTCAGGGACCAGATAGACAACGTGGGCCCCGGAGAGTTCCCTCCACAAAAACCATCCCTCTTTAACCTGGATCAAAATGAGTTCTCAGGGCTTACTCTGCAGTTGGGAGATCCCCAAGGTTAGCACTCTAGAATAGTTAAGAATCATTTCCATGTGGGTTGAATTCCATTTTGGGTATGTGTGTGCATCGTGTGCTTTGGACTTTATCCCCCAACAAAATGACAGTTTTCCAAAGTTAGCTGAGATGGGGAGATATCCTATACTGTTTGGCATGTTTTTTTTTTTAAGATTTTATTTATTCATTTGAGGCACAGAGATACAGAGAGAGAGAGAGCATGAGCAGGGGGGGAGGCAGAGGGAGAGGGAGAAGCAGGCTCCCCATTGAGCCAGGAGCCCGATGTGGGGCTCGATCCCAGGACCCTGGAATCATGGCCTGAGCCGAAGGCAGACGCTTAACCATCTGAGCCACCCAGGCGCCCCGGCGTGTTGGTATTTTTGATTCAGGAGTGGAAAAATGGTTTTGAGGGAGCTGAAGAAATGAAAATTGTTTTTGTACATGTTGACTGGTAGTGAGTGGCCAAGCAAACTGTTGAGTGTCCTGGAAAGCTGAGGTTGTTATGACTGTGGCCTGGCTCTGCAGACTGTCACCAGGATTTAAGGGTTAGGAATCTGGGAGGCAGTGGTACTGGTTCATGTTGGTGGCAAGTTTGGGTGACAGTGGGACTATAATTTTAGGCTATTCTTCCAGGTTGATGTGTGGGCATACTGTATATTTGTGAATAATTCAGAAATCCAGGGGTCTTCAAGTGAATTGAAAAATAATTATGAAAATCCTGACTTGCTGGTTGCTTTTATGTTTCTTCTCACACACATTTAGAAGGAAAAATGGGAACTGTGCCCTCCTTTTCTTTTCCCTTTTATTTGCCCCGATTAGAGGAGGGGCTGCAGGATTGGTTTAGTCATCAGACCTTCATAATTTCTTTGCAGTTCAAGATGTTCTCTTGTGAGAATTAGCAGCACGGGGCTGTAATGTGACATCTGTTCTGCATAATCAAAATATTCTTTTGCTGAGCGAAAATGCCTTTTTAATGCTTTGGGGGTGACCCTCGAGACAGTGCTTTCTGTGCTTCTGTACGGTCTATGGGAAAATAAAAGGGCTTCTAAGAAAGCTTTTCAACAGGAGAAGTAAACCTCAGAACAATTGGAAACAATGCCCATATCCTTTCCCACCCAAAATGTCTTCCGTGAGCCTGCCCCAGAACCAGAGGGAGAAGGAGGTGTAGCTGCACATTTAGCTGCAGGCTGGAAGCCGGGGAGGGGATTGAAGTGGAGGCGAGCTCTGCACTGCGATTTCATATTGCAGCGGCTGCCTCTGTGCCACCTGGTGCTGGCATGCCCGGAGCGTTAGCCCTGGCTCAGCCTCCGCACCATTGCTAACTCTGCTTAACATCACCCCGGGGGAGGCTTTATTGGAAGCCCAGTCACTTTGCCTCGGCAATGGTGTACATTGGCGCCCCATTCAGCCCTTTTTTCTGACATTAGCACATTTGAATGGGCCACCAGTGAAGCCATTCAGCGAGAACATGCAACCGGGGTTTCTGGGTGGCCTGGGGCTGAGCTGAGAATTCTCGTTAATGGACTGCCAGACTTAGCCTATTGAGGTACATGAACTCAGTGACCAAAGAAAAGTGAGACAAAGATGTCCCTCACAGGAACATGTAGGTCAGAAATGGACAAAAGCAGACATGGACCAGTCAGAGCTATTTGATTACTGAGCTGAAAAGGGAACACGGATCCCCGTGGGGGGGCAGTGCGACTGATTTGACAGAAATCTCAAAAATGCCCGCACACTCTGAGAGCAAGGCATTTACCAGAATTGCAGGTGGTGTGTGAAGTTATTTTAAAAATGTTTTTTTCCTTCCACTTGTCTTTGTGGTAATTTCCTATTTGGTAGTACTTAGAAAAGGCTCCCAGTAACTAGAAAGAAAAGAAAGGGTCACTAAATTGAACTGGAAAAAGCATTCTTAAAAGGGAAAGGTGATCACGGGCAACATTCCCCATACTGCTGGTGCTCGGTTTCCAGCTCTTAAGGGACGAGAAAATGTGCTTTGGGAACCAGACCTTTTACATGTGTAGGATTATAACTTTAATACATGAGCATAATTTCAAAACCTTTTACCCTAAGACAGTATAAAAAATATAGGTTTTTGAAGTTTTGCAAAAAGATAAAGGAAAAGAACAAGTGAAAAGGTTAAGGGATCATTTTAGATCAATGTGGTCAATAACAGCATGCTTCATTATGATTGACCCCACACTGTTGCTTCTTGCTGTGTAAGTTTCTGTAGGAGAGACATTGGTCCCTCAAACTTAAATATGTGATCCATGCAAATATCTAGAGGTCTAATACTCAGCTGCTCATGAAATTTGAAAAGTGTTCTGTAATTTTTCAAAGTGACATTTTAATAACGGTATGAACAGTTCATGACAAACCAGGCTTACTTATTAAAACTTAATTAAAAATTTTACAGCTTCTTGGGAGGGGGGATGAGGGATGGGGTAACTGGGTGATGGACATTGGGAAGGGTATGTGATGTAATGAGCACTGGGTATTATAAAAGACTGATGAATCACAGACCTGTATCCCTGAAACAAATAATGTATTATATGTTAATTAATTGAATTTAAATTAAAAAACAAAATTAAAAAAATTTTACAACTTCTTGAGATAGCAGGATATTTTAAAATGTTCCAGATTTTGGTTTTATAAGATTTGGGGAACCTAAAAATACTTGTAATCCTGTTCATAAAAGGAACTCAGAAGAAAGTGTGTTTTTTATTGTGTCATGTATAATGCAACTATTTTTATGAGGAATGTATTCAATTTTAAATTGACTGAAGGAAAAGGAAGAGTCACATCTTAACAAGAGAGTCATATCCACTTATGTTGAAACAGAATTTTATGAGGGAGACCACTTCAGGGCCCATTTTAGTCTATTGTATCCATACTGTGATTGAGATCAACAAGGGTTTAGTGGATTGCCAAAGGCCTACCTGTCTGGACTTAAAAGTAACACTTTATCTCATTATGTTTTATCTAGAATTGCTTCATTAGAGTAGGAATCAGTCTTTCTTTGTTAAGGGCTAGAATCTTTAAATTTAGAAGATGTTCTACCTCATGTTGAATTTACTAAAGGTAAAATTGATTTACATGTTATCTATCTATCATTGTTGTGATACTTTCATTAAATGTTTTCCCAACATTGTAAAGCTCTAGTAAAAGTTAATAAGAATAATACCAAAATTTTGACTGCCCTGAAAAAAAACCTTTGATAACCATTCAGCTTTTCTCATTTTAGCATTTTTAAAAAATATTTTACTCTTCATGTGTCAGAGAGAGAGAGCACAAGCAGGGGGAGCTGCAGGCAGAGGGAGAAGCGGGCTTCCCGCAGAGTAGGGAGCCTGATGCGGGGCTCGATCCCAGGACCCTGGGATCATGACCTGAGCCGAAGGCAGACGCTTAAACGACTGAGCCACCCAGGCATCCTCGTTTTAGCATTTAAAAAATCAATTCCTGAGGTTCCTGGGTGGCTCTTGAGCATCAGACTCTTGGTTTCAGCTCAGGTCGTGATCTCATGGGTTGTGGGATCGGGCCCCATGGTAGGCTGCCTGCTTGAAGATTCTCTCCCTCTGCCTTTCCCCCCACTTGTGTGCATACTCTTTCTCTCTCTGTCTCTCTAAAATAAATAAATAAATCTTTAAAAAAATCAATTCCCTTTCTTTCTACCTTCATGATAAGAAATCTTTAGCTTTCTTTTGTTATATGCTGTCTAGTCCACTTCTAATATTTCTCCTTTTAGGGTACTTCAACTACATGGTAGAACAATTTTATCTATTTATGTTATTCAGAGCAACTTGCCTTTGGAAAACTTCAACGTGAGTCCTCAGTTGCTTTCTAGTGAAGGGGTCCAGAATATGCCACCCCCAGATATGTCCCATTGGCATAAGGGTTAGAGCAGAAGGCAATTGAGAAAGACATAGGAAAAGTCCTCCCCATTTTTGACTAAAAGCAGAGCAGAAATTTCCATTTGTAAGGGTGTTCCCACATCCTGTACCAGGAAGACCGGAGATAGCACAAAGATGAGTCTGCCTAACAAACCTTACTGACAGCCCCCTTCCCACAATTTATTGCTCCTAGGAGCCCTGGCCCCCTGTCCTGTGTCTAGCGATTTCTCCCCAGCTCATCACTCTTGGTTAAAATAATATATAAGCCTCCCCCCAAATGCAGTCTAACCACTTCTTTCGATTTTCACTTCTTTTCTGTGATGTCCCCATGCATGATGTTAATATTAACATCAATACACTTTGTGTGCCTTTCCCCCGTTAATCTGCCTTTTATCTGTTTAAATTGAAGGGCTCCATGTTCTGATTCTGAGAAAGTAGAGGAAAATTTTTTCTTCCTTACATGAAGTAATCACTAAATTATCCTTCCTTTTGCTCCACTGAGGCTTATTGCTTTTTCTCCTTCGGTTTCCAACTCTTTAGCATATTGTTCTTTGATGTAGTCTTACCCAACATGGTTTTTAAATCTCATTTGCATTATTCTTTCCGGTTAAAAATGTAAAGTCTCAACTGCCTCATTGTTAGTTAGAAATGTCTTGGCAGTGAGTGGAAATCGTCCCACTATAACATCACCTTTGTTATTTATTTGGAGGGTACGTCTTAGGTTTAGTTAGAAGAAATGGCAATTTGTAAAATTTGAAGCTGTCTTTTCTAGAAGCAGTTAATCTTTGGGTTCTCTTTTCAAGGCTTTAAATACCTAAATTTTGGGGCGCCTGGGTGGCTCAGCTGGTTGAGCGACTGCCTTCGGCTCAGGTCATGATCCTGGAGTCCCGAGATTGAGTCCCGCATCAGGCTCCCTGCTCGGCGAGGAGCCTGCTTCTCCCTCTGACCCTCCTCCCTTTCATGCTCTCTGTCTCTCATTCTCGCTCTCTCAAATAAATAAATAAAATCTAAAAAAAAAAAATACCTAAATTTTGTTTGAAGATACTGTCAAAACAAAGTTGGCATAAATCAGTTCATTACTATCTGCTGAAATTTCAAAGCTTTCTCATATACAAATTAATGGAAATAGGGGTTAATTTGGATTTCCATTAATTTATTTTTCTACCCACGAAACTGCTGGGTTTGGATTTATTACTATATTAATAATATAGTAATAGTTTCCATTTAGCCAATGATACTATGTATGAGGGAACTGTGTTAAGCATTTGACATGCCTTCTCTTACTGAATCCTCATAACAACCTATGAATTAAGCACTTTATTATCTCTGTCTGACAGGAAAACTTGAACGTTGAGAGGTTAAGTGACTTGCCCATGGTTACCTGGCTATTAGTGGGGGAATTGGAGAGCTTTTGGAAGTAGTCTAGTCCTGGTTCCTTTGAAGAAGCAAGAGCCTTATTAGTGATTATATCTTATTGTGAGTGTCCTTTCTTTTTATATTTTATTGATGATCCATGATGCCTTCCCAGCAGTTCAAGGCCTCTAAGGGCACAGCCAAGGGCGGGGAAACGAAACCTAGATATGTCAGACCACCAGGGTTGTAGCCAAGACTCATGACCGGAGGGGCTATCATGGTTGAAGGACTGTGGGACATGCTCAGCATCCAGCCAGCACCTAGGTATATTTTTATCAGGAACTTGGTTTTCAACATTGGCAGCTGGCTGGATAGATGTGCTAAAATGCTCACGTTCTCATACTCTTACTATGTTTGCTGATTCTGATTTCCCTTCTTACACATCTCCATTTCTTTTATCATTCAAATGGTCTGCCTTCTGATTTGGTTTCTCTAGGGCACAAATGAAAATATTTTCTGAATTGCGAAAGCCCAAATGATCAATAATGCACTTTATCCGTTATGTTTGTGCTGTTCAGGTGATTATTAGCGCTGTGAAATCTCACCCAAACTTCTGGTTTAGTCACCTTTAAAGTTTTACCAACTGAAGAAAGAGCAGCATTAGGTGTAATTATAAATTTTGATAAATTGAAGCACCAATCGATCACATCTTAACCGACTGAGCCACCCAGGCGTCCCACCAATCGATCACATCTTATATTAACAACAGATGAGGTTCAGGACTCACTATCCCCAAACAGTACTGTGGCATATTGACTATTTTAAGCTGAAGGAATTTGAGAAACAGCATGTGAAGGAAGGACTTTCTGACCTTCTCCTGATGCAGGTCGTGAAACCTTCATGTGAGAGGTGACTTCCCTATACCTAAAGGAAAGGAGCATCCTTATCTCTGAAGATGAGGGGACACAGAGAAGGAGCTGAATGAACAGGCCTTTGCTAAGCTTCCCCCAGTTTACTACCCTTACCCCATGCCTTTTGTCCCATCGTATTTTCCCACAATTTTCCACTCTTCATCAAACCTAATATAAAAATTCTCAGGTTTAATTATTTCTTTGGGTCTTCACTTCCTTGTAAGGCTCCTGTGTCACGTAAAATGTATATTAAATAAATGTGTATGCTTTTCTCTTGTTAATCTGTCTCTTGTTAGAGTGGTCCCAGAAGGATAGAGGAAAAGGATATTTTTTCTCTCCTATACAACCTACACGAAGGTGTTACAAATGATCTGAGATTGCTCAAGAAATAGGAGGATGAGCACTGATCCTAGGAGAAGGCAGACATGTTAGAATACACACCTACCTACCTCCGGTTACTCCAGAGTAACCTCCAGGTTACTCCAAAGCAGGTAGAAAGTTGGCAGCAATAGCTGGTGCCATTTCCCTAAGGAGAAACACAGAACATAACCTTTTTATCATCACCATGAGAATTAAAAAAAATATTGAGGTCTAGGTCCCACCCCAGACCAACGAAATAAAAATACCCAAGATTTTTTTAAAAGCTCTCCAGGTGATTCCAATGTGTAGCCAAGATTGAGAAGCCCTGATCTAGCATAATATACAGGTGAAGTATTACCATGAATAACCAGGTATAACTAGGTTCTTTAGGAGATACAGAAATTAGGGCTAAGCCCTGATCCCTGCCTTTAAGGAAATTTTCATTTGGTTGAAGACACTCTTGCCACAAAAATGGTCACTCATGGTATAATGCAGTCACTGCTTGTTAGTAAGTGAGGTCAGAGTTTTAGTAGAGGGTGCTTACCAGAGTGTGCAGCATGTAATGGAGGCTAAGCACCCTCCAAATCCTATCCTCATTCCACCAGGTAATCATAATAGTGCCTTCCTGTGTGCCAGACATTTTTTTTATAAACCTCATTAAATCTTCTCAACTGCATACCAGTTAGATATTATTCTCATTTCACTGCAGAAACCTAGAGCTTGGAGATGTTCCTTGCCTAAGGTCTGAAAGACAGGCATTGAACGTTGGTCTGTTGGTAACCAACATCCATCCTCTCTAACCATTAAGTTATACTATTTGGTCTTGGTAGGTGCATGGTCAGTAGTTAGGAAAAGCTGCATGCCATAAAATAGTAAACATTTTAATATCTTTAGATTTCTTATTTTTTAAACTGTATATTTTGAAAAATTCCAACCACAGTAAAGTTGGAAGAATAATACATTGAATGCTGTATACCTTTTATCTTAATTAATTATTAACATTTTACCCTGCTTTATTTTGCTCTCGATTTATTTACAGGAATACCCCATTTTATTGTGCTTCACTTTATTGTACTTTGCAGATACTGTGTTTTTTTTTTTTTTACAAATTGAAGGTTCGTGGCAACCCTGCATCGAGCAAGTTTGTTGACACCATCTTCCCAAAAGCATTTGCTCACTTTGTGTCTCTGTGTCACACTTTGGGGATTTTCACAATGTCTCAAACTCTTTATTATTATGATTATTTTTTTTTTAAAGATTTTATTCATTTGAGACAGAGATACAGAGAGAGAGAGCATGAGCGGGGGGAGAGGCAGAGGGAGAGGGAGAAGCAGGCTCCCTGATGAGCCAGGAGCCTGATGTGGGGCTCTATCCCAGGACCCTGGGATCATGACCTGAGCCGAAGGCAGACGCTTCACCTACTGAGCTACCCAGGCATCCCTTGTTGAACCATTTAAAAGGAAGTTGCGGATATGTGATAATTCACCCATGAACACTTCAGCATGAACTGTCTGAGAATAAGGACAATCTCCCATATCACCACTATACTATTCACACCTAAGAAAATTAACACTAATTCAATTTTGTCATCAAATGTACAGCCCCATTTTATAAAGGGTGCCTCTTAGTTATGGGGTGCCTGGGTGGCTCAGTCGGTTGAGCATCCGACTCTGGGTCTCGGCTCAGGTCTTGGTCTCAGGGACCTGAGTTCAGGCCCCACGTTGGAGCCTACTTAAAAAAAAAAAATTTCCCCAGTTATACCAAATATGTTTATTTAGTTGCTTCTGTTGAGGCAAGATTCAAGCAAGGTTTATTAATTTATTTGGTTGTGATGTTTAGAGGCTTTAAAACTATAAGTAGTCTCTTCTGTTTCTGATACTGACTCTATTTTGAAGATCTAGGTCAGTTCCTTTTTAAATGTCTCCCTTTCTTGGATTTATCTCATTGTTTTCTCATGACTGGATTCAGGTTAAACATTCTTGGCAAGAATACTGGATAGGTGATGGACATTTCTTATTGGATCCATCAAGAGGTACATATACAATTGTCCCATTATTGATGGTGGTAAGTTTGATCATTTGGTTACAGTGGTGATGGCACTCCTAATTTCCCCATTGTAAAGTTAACCTGTGCAGACATATTTTTAAACAAATAAACCCAGTGATTTTAGCATCCATTAGTGATTCTTACATAGTGGGTTAAGAAATGGTGATTTTTTTTTTCAGTTCTGTCATTTTCTTAATATTTATTAACTGTTGTATTAGCTGTATGGCTCAGGCTTAAATAGCAGAAAGTATGCATACTTCTCACAGTTCAGGAGGCTAGAAGTCCAAGATCAAAGTGTCATCAGGGTTGGATTTTGGCGAGTCCTCTCTTCTTGGCTTGTAGACACCTGACTTCTCAGTGTCTTCACGTGGCCTCTTCTGTATGGTGTGTGGAAAGAGAGAACCCCTTGGTGTTTCTTCCTTTTCATATAAGGACACCAGTTCTATAGGATTCCACCCCTACTCTTATGACCTCATTTAACCTTAATTACCTCCCTAAAGGCCCCATCTCCAAATATAGTTACATTTGGAGTTAGGGCTTCAGCATATGAATTTTGGGTGGGACACAATTCAATCCATAACAATTGGTATTCCTCTGTAAAGTAGAGCTTTCCTCTTTTATTTTTCCCTTTCTGTCCTCTTCTTCTCTCTTCTCTCCCCCCACTTTCTTATTCTTTTGAGTTTCACTGTGGCTCGTGCATTTATTTTTCATTTAATGTATTATTTCTGTCATTCATTTTGATGCTCAAAGTGGGATGTGGCCGCAAACCAACACCAATATTCTTTTGACATGACTCTATTGGTGTTTAAGCATTGCCTTGCTTCCCTGGAAGAACAAGATGTTCAAGGCTATGAATCAGTCATTTCTCCAAGGAAACTTGGTTTCTTTTAGTGGGAGATGCCACTGTCTGTATGGTTGTTATTACTAGCTATGATTACCTTGTAACTCTGTTATTTTTTAATGCAGTTCTCCATATTATAGCTATAGAAACTTTATTAAATTAGAGACTAAGTCTTCAAGAGTACAATCAGGCATTTAGTAAGCATTTGAAAAGCTTTCAAGTGGCTTGAAACATAACATATACCTAGTAAATATTGATGAATGAATGAATGAATGAATGGCCTTGAATTATGGGGTTTGCTTGGTCTGCTGGGAGGGCCTTCTAACCCAAGTGAATTTGGCCAGGCTATAGTGAGTGGAGGAGATTGGGATTCATTCTTATATTTTATCTACATTTTCAGCCTGTAGCTCCCTCTCTTGTTATTGAGCAAAATCCAGATTCCCATGTCCTGACCCTCTATAAACTCTTATGTTTGTTTTCCCAGGAAGCGATTCTATGGAGCCTCTCACTCATCTATGGTTCTCAGTGCGTCCCTTCAGATTTCTAGGGGGATGAGATAACTTATCTTGAAAAGAATACTTGAAAAGAAATATTTTTCCTGGTTTGACAAAATAGCTAGCTAAGGAATTTTTTTTTTTTCATAGATGAAGAGAACCCAGTTAAAATGAAGCTAGGAATACAGATTTCAGAGCTCTTGAGACTCTCATATATTTAACATCTATTCTGAGGAACAAGGATTCAGCCACAACCACTCTTTGAGGATCTATTTACTGTCAAAGTGTAATTGGATTTTGATATAGCAGTTCATTTTGGTGGGGGTGAGGATGGGAAGGTGATTACAAAGTAACAAACAAAATGTAAGTGATGGTACCTTTGATTTTTTTTTTTTTCTTTCTTTTCCTGCTCCTGGATCTTTATAGATACTGGGAATAAACCCCTTGTCCCCCACAGTGGTCTTAGAAAACAAGGCATACACTTCAACTACTTCTGCTCTGAATAATCCATTGAAGCCAAACGGTATTATGCTAGATTCATCAGTGTTCACACAAAGGTCATATCCTTACATATCTCTTTGAATTTGTGGGACGCATATGGTGTACACTTCTATAGAAGAAATATTTTCATTTTAGAATTCAACTTTTGTAACCTTTGGCAACATGTAGTATCAATGGCTCTTTGTTGTTCAAAAAAAAAGTAAAACTGTAAGCTATCCCCAAGGATATGCAGGGCGTTGCTATAGCAACAGAATCTGCCTCCCAGCACCACATGAGAAGCTATGAATAAAAGATGGTGTTCTAAGGACAACAGAATAGAAGAGGTTGTTTCGATCCTTCTAATACCTGAAATTTGCTGTTATTTTGTTAAATGCAAAATAAAAATCTTGGGAAAAGGCCCAGTTCGCTAAAAGGATGAATTTCTATATTGTACTTCAGATGTCATGGGGAAGAATACATGCTGAATAGAGTCAGCCCATGGTAGGAGGACCAGGGAAGGGCCCAAATATTTGATTTATGTTTTTCTGTTTGTTTAGTGTTTTACTTCAGATGAAAAAACTCAAAGACAAAGATGTTACTTGGACATACAAAAAGTGGGACTATTTTAAATTCTGACCCAAAATAGTCTTCTTGCTCTATATTTGAACACAAGCACATTTTACATAAAAGATAAGGCAAAACAAAATGCTCTAATTTCAGCTTGCATTGTCTATTCTGAATCCAGTTACTTCATGTATACCCAATTTGGTCACAGACTTCTAGTTCCTAGTACTGTGACTGCCCATCTACCTATCAGCCTAGCTAGGTTTGTGACACTGGATGTTTTAGGACCCAAATCTTAAGGTAATAGCTAAAGGTTTCTGATGACACAGAAATGAATGAACCTTGAATCTCTCTCTTTCTACACACACACACACACACATACACACACACACACACCTTCCCACGTGTATCTTTATATCAAGTTTTTCAAAAACACTTTTTGTTGTGTGAAGTTATCGGTAAACTGTTATTCAGAGAAGAGGTAAAGAGCTCATCCCTCCGGAAGTGCTTATTTTAAATATTGAGAGCTAAATGAAATTATTGCCAGGGATATGACTATCAGAGCAAAGGGATTGCTGTGGACTGAATTGTGCCCCTAGCCCCGCCTTCATATGTTGAAGCCCTAGACCCAAATGTGACTGTATTTGGATAGGGCCTTTATGGAAGTAATTAAGGTTAAATGAGGTCATAGTAGTACGACCTTAATCTGATAGGATTAGTGTACCTATAAGAAGATAAAGAGTGACCAGAGCTTTCTCTCCCTGGGTGTGCACACACCAAGAAAAGGCCATGTGATCACACAGCAAGAAGGCAGCCATCTATAAGCCAGGAAGAGAAGCCTCACCAGAAACCAGTCGTGCTCGTACGCTGATCTCAGACTTCCTGCATTCAGAATGGTGACAAAATGAATTACTGTTGTCTAAGCCACTCAGTTATGGCAACCTAAACTGACTAATACAGGGATTAAACATTTGGTATGATTACTGATGTAGGAAAGACATTAGGGTTCGAAGCCCACGGCCAAGAAAGAATTATTGAGATGTCTTTGGTGCAAAAAGGTGGTTTTATTAAAGCACGGGGACAGGACCCATGGGCAGAAAGATCTGCACTGGAATTGTGAGGGGTGACTGATTTTATACCTTCAAGATGGGAAGGGGTTAGGGACAGCACAAGCCTCCAAGGTATTTTGGAAACCAGGTTTCCAGGATCCTGAGGGGGCTAGCTATTGTTAGGAAAAGATCATTTATTACAGTCTGATAAAACCTTAGTCATAAGACCCTTCAGATGTATATCAGTGGGCCATGTGCTTGGGGGATGATTGCCAACACGGATCTTGCAGGTAGGGATAAAGGAAGTTTCCAAAGGAATCTTTATATGTTAAAGTAGATTTACAGGATCCTGGGGTGGAGGGGGGGTGGGGGGGGTCAGGCTAAGATTGCTTGTTGCCGTAAGCAAAGTGTCAACATCAAGGTAGCTGAGTCCCTAGAGGAAGGTCACTCTGCCTGTTTCAAGGACTTGTCAGTGGGCTGTAGGTAGTAAGGAAATTTAATAATTTCTCTTCTGCCTCTGTTTCCCACATCAGTTACTTCCTTAATTTTCTTTCAGAGTCAAAATTCAGCCTCTGTTTGTAGGGGAACAGGCATGCACACGATTCTTAAAGTTATTCTGGGACTTTTCTTTTGTTACTGTCACCTTGGCAGCTTTATACAACTGAAGATCAAAAGGTTACTAATACAGTTATTAAATGGTTATTAAAAACCACTATTTTGGCTATGATACCTAGAAAATAGGACTTTCTATTTTAGTTGGGATGATTTTCCCACTGAATATATGGGTAAATACAGTTGTAGAAGCTTAACAAAAAAAGGTAGCATTTTGTTTCTGAGCTCTATCTTTTTAAAGATTTTGTTTATTTGTGAGAGAGCAAGAGTGAGAGAGCACAAGCAGGGGGAGCAGCAGAGAGAGAGGGAGAAGCATGCTCCCCAGGATCCTGTGATCATGACCTGAGTTGAAGGCAGATGCTTAACTGACTGAGCCACCCAGGTGCCCCTCAGCTCTATCTTAATTTAGGTGTGGGTAAACAATATTGGGGAAAGATGGACTAATAGACTATTAGTACTAATATGAATAAATTCCGGAAACCATTGTCAAAATTTCAAGAGATCTCCTTTTTTTGTTGTTAAATGTTTTCTTCTCTTGGATTTTCCCATAATTTAAAGGCTGCAGGGATTTTTTTGATTAGCAAGGAGTCTATTCCGTTGAGCTGATTATATGACTTGGTTGTTCCTACATTTAAAACTAAGCAGGGCGCCTGGGTGGCTCAGTTGGTTAAGCGACTGCTTTCGGCTCAGGTCATGATCCTGGAGTCCCTGGATCGAGTCCGGCATCGGGCTCCCTGCTCGGCAGGGAGCCTGCTTCTCCCTCTGACCCTCCCCCCTCTCATGTGCTCTCTCTCTCTCATTCTCTCTGTCTCAAATAAATAAATAAAATCTTAAAAAAAAAAACCAAAAACTAAGCAGTACAGCGTGCCTGGCTGGCTCAGTCAGTACAACATGCAACTCTTGATCTTGGGTTGTGAATTTATGTCCCATGTTGGGTGTAGAGAAAAATAAAAATTTGGGTGCCTGGCTGGCTCAGTCAGTAGAGCATGTGACTCTTGATCTCAGGGTTGTGAGTTTAAGCCTCACATTGGGTGTGGAGCTTACTTAAAACAAAGACACAAAAAACTAAACAGCACACTAAAATGTTAATAATGGGTGGTGGGAACATAGGTGATTTTTTTTCTCCTTTTCCACTTATTTTCTAGATTTTGTATAATAAGCACTCATTACTTTCATAATGAAAGATAATTTTTTTTTAGTGAAAAATAAGACAAGTTTTAAAATACTGGGTATTAGAAGAACCTGTAAAAATTCTCTCTCCTTTCAAGAAGAATTTTATGGGGTTTACGACAATAAAGCTAGACAAGCCAGGAATTAGAAATCTAAAAGTATACAAAGAAGGAGGAAGTAAATACTCTGACCATGAGATTTAATATAGTTGTGGTAACTGAACATTAAATTTAGCTCTGAGCTTCCTGGTAGTCAAGAGGAAGATATAGTGGATTAGAAAATTCTCATTATCTGATCCAAAGAAAGTATACCAGCACTTTGTGAAAGAACACTTTTTCCTTGATAAACTCCTAAAAACACTTGTCATACAATGTTCTTCTTTGCATAAAACATGAAGAGAGTAGTTTTATATGCTTGTAAATACAAAGAAAATACCCAGGAAACTACTGATGGTGATACAGAGTCATCAGACACTTTGGCTGCTCCGCACACTTTCCCCTTCTTTTGATGACAACATCCCTCTCCCTCAAGGGAATTACCCCTCTCCTGTTTCAGTCATGAGTTACTGGGGCTGCCAACCACAGTGCTCCCTTGACCTAAACCAAGCCCATCAGAGCATGTCCCTAACATTTTTTCTACAGGAGGAAAAAAAAATCCCTTTTCCTGTCAGATGACAGTGATGCAAGGATAAGATCCCCGTCCTATGAAGCCCTGTCCTCCACTACCTGAGAAAACTAAGAGACTAACTATACCATGCATGTAGAAGCAGAGACAGGAAGTTCACCCCCCAGGTCCATTCCCTGGAGCCCTTGGTACTGTCCTGGTTTTCAGAGTGGTTGCTTTGATTCCTTGTCCTGACCTAGTGGCCTTCAAATTCCTCTCTTGCACTGAGCATCCTTCAAACTACAGGTCTGTCCCTTGCAATGGAAAGAATCTTGACTACTTAGATACCTCTGGATGGGACAGTGTGGACAGGAAAAGAGGAATATGAGAGCTTTTATATGGCTTGAAAAATATTTTTTTCACAATAAACATGTACTACATTTATAATAAAAATACTAATGGAAATAAAAATGAGAAATTAATCATGAAAAATTTGTCTAAAAAACATTGAGCAATAGAGACCATATCTACAGAAAATCAGATGTATTGGGGCTTTATTCATGTGTCTATTTCTTAGATTGGGCTTTGCTAAAGTCTGAAAATAACACTAAAGTGGTCCTCAGTGAAGGAACTAAGTTAATGTGGTGCTCTACATTTATACTAGAATACACTGTAGGGCGCCTGGGTGGCTCAGTCGGTTAAGCGGCTGCCTTCGGCTCAGGTCATGATCCCAGGGTCCTGGGATCGAGTCCCACATCGGGCTCCCCGCTCTGCAGGGAGCCTGCTTCTCCCTCTCCCTCTGCCTACTTGTGTTCTCTCTCTATCTCTCTGTCAAATAAATAAATAAAATCTTAAAAAAAAAATAGAATACACTGTAGAATACTTAAAGGAGTGGACAGAGAACAAATCTCAGGCTAACAGCCTAAGGGTCCTTTGACAATTCCAGGTGAACTTTTCTGATGAGATGAGTGTATATACTGTTGAAGGCACAATGACATGCTTTGGATTGAAGATGAGGAGATGGTAGGGGTGACATTATTTTATGAAAGAAGATATACTGAATTGTGTTCTTTTTTTTTTTTTTAAAGATTTTTATTTATTTATTCATGAGAAACAGAGAGAGAGAGAGGCAGAGGGAGAAGCAGGCTCCCAAGGAGCAGAGAGCCCGATGCGGGACTCGATCCCAGGACCCTGGGATCATGACCTGAGCCGAAGGCAGACGCTTAACCATCTGAGCCACCCAGGCACCCCTGAATTGTGTTCTTACCTAAACGAAACATCACTTTGCTTGCAAATGGAGGTGGGTCATGAGGTCCCTGCAGGCTGGGGCCAAATTTTCTTCAAGAAGCACCTTCAGACTAAAGCCCTTGTAAGTATTTTACTGAGACTTTAGGTTAGCAGAAGATGAATTCAGCACATCACAGGGGAAGGAGACTTTAACTCTACGTGTTTCCGCTTTGACTCCCTGACACCCATAACCTTAGCAACCTCCCTGTGCTGGGTCCCTTTTGTGCAGCTATACATCCAGAGATCCAACTTTTTTTTGGACTAATCTGCCTGAAAGTACTTCAAAATCGGTATGTCTGAAACTGAATGAATTATATATGTCTGAAAATATCTCTTTATTCCCTATTTAGTTTTGGGTACCTCTATATATCCAGTCATCCCAGCCAGTGACCTGGGAGCCATTCTAGATTTCTCCCTTTCCCTCACTCCCTATATACAATTGATGCCTCTCTTCAGTGTTTATAAATTTTGTCTTTCTCTTCTTCATCTCCACAATCTGTTTTTGGTTCTGCCCTAAGTATTTCTCATAGGATTAATTAATTAACTCAACAAGTATTGAGCATCTTTTATGTGTCAAGCATGGTGCCAGGCTCTGAGGATTAAGGGGGTTGGGCAAAACCAACAGCCCCTGGCCTCATGAAGCTTATAGTCTAGAAAATTACTGCAATACATCTCAACTGGTGTTCTTGCTGAGAACGCAGGCTCGGTTCATCCTTCACTGTACTGCTTGAGTGCTTTCTAAAATGCAAGTCCAGCATGCAAATCTGATTTAATTAATTGCTTTTAGGATAAAATAGAAACTCCTTAGCCTGGCATGCAAGTCATGTGTGACTTGGCTCCTGCCTCTGTCTTCAGTCTCCTTTTTTTCATTATAGCAGCACAAAGAGTGACTTAAGACTGACCCTTTCTCCAAAGCCACCACTGAACATGTGTCATTATTCATACAAGACCTCATAGTAGGGGTAAAATCATGTGGTAGTGTGTATTTATAAAAAGGAAAAGGAAAGAAAATATATATTTCTTTCCCTCTCCATTTTATTTTTTTTTTTAATTTTTTTAATTTTTTTATTTTTTTAAAGATTTTATTTATTTGAGAGAGAGAGAATGAGAGAGAGCATGAGAGGGAAGAGGGCAGAGGGGGAAGCAGACCCCCCGCTGAGCAGGGAGCCCGATGTGGGACTCGATCCCGGGACTCCAGGATCATGACCTGAGCCGAAGGCAGTCGCTTAACCAACTGAGCCACCCAGGTGCCCCTCCCTCTCCATTTTAAGACTTTATATTCAGTTCCTTGGCTCAGAAGATAATGGATTCAATACTTGTTGGAAGTTCCTTTGCCCTTTGTTAAATACTCTCTTACAAATAAAAGGAGATTTACAGATTAATTATTAGAACTCAAAAGAGATTTTGTCAGTGTTATCAGATACAAGTTCAATATACAAAAAAATTTAGAAAATACAAAAAGTAATGTCATTCACAATAATGAAAGAAGCTTCAAGGTACTGAGAATATATTTGACAAAGGATGTGTAAGACCTTAAAGAAGTCAATTATAAAACTTTACTAAAGTAAATAAAGTAGAATTAAATAAATGGAGATATGTAACAAGTTTATGGATGAGAAGACTCAATATCAATGTTATTTCTCCACAAATTAATCTATAAAGTCAATTTATTCTAATAGAAGTTCCAACAATTTATTTTATCTTGAAACAAGTTGAAACCAAAGTTCATATGGAATAGTAAAGTGCCTAGAAGAGCCAAAATAATTCAAAGAATTGGAGGAAGGATACTCTATTGAATAGTAAGGTTTAATGTGAAGTGATAGCAATTAAAACAGTTTAATATTGGCACAAAGGTAGGCAATTAGACCACTTATACATGTGGAACATTGGTATATAACAGAGATAGCAGTGGAAGTCAATAAGGAAAGTACAGATCTTTTTATAAATGATACTGGGACAATTGACTATATGGGAAAATAATTGGATATTTATTTTGCACCACACACAAAATTAAATACTAAAGGGATTAAAGACCTAAAAAGAAAACAGAAACTTTAAAACTTGGGGATATCTTTAATCCCCAGGTTAAGACAGAATTTCTTACACTGAAAGCACAAGTCAAATGGGAAAATAAATATATTAACTATATTAAAATTTGTATGCAAAAGGCATCATAAAATTAACCATTTTGAGTAGATATTTGCTATATATTACCCCACACTGAACTCATTAACTGCTACTGAAAAATGTGCCTGAATTTCTTTATTTTCCGTCTGGATGAAGAGCATCATTATGTACCCAGTAATTCAAGTAATTATTATTATTAGAATAATAATTTCGGGGCGCCTGGGTGGCTCAGTCGGTTAAGCGACTGCCTTCGGCTCAGGTCATGATCCTGGAGTCCCGGGATCGAGTCCCACATCGGGCTCCCTACTCGGCGGGGAGCCTGCTTCTCCCTCTGACCCTCCCCCCTCTCATGAGCTCTCTCTCTCTCTCATTCTGTCTCAAATAAATAAATAAAATCTTAAAAAAATAATAATAATTTCATTTTATATGGATTAAATTAAGGGGCAAGTCAATAAGATAAACACAACTCCATAAAAAAAGGGCAAATGCTATAAAAAGCTGAATCATGGAAGAAGAAACCCTAATAATTAATAAATGAAAGATATTCAACTTCACCTGTGTTAAGGTAAATCCAAATTAAAACACTGAGGCAATTGATGCCCATCAGATTGGCAAATTTTTACCAGTCTGGTAGTCCCGAGCATTGGCAAGAATGGGGTGAAAGAGGAGCTGTCCTATGATGGAAGCAATTTGGTAAGATCTGATGAAGTGATTCCACTTTTTTTTTTTTAAAGATTTATTTATTTATTTATTTGAGAGAGAGAATGAGAGAGAGAGAGCACATGAGAGGGGGGAGGGTCAGAGGGAGAAGCAGGCTCCCTGCCGAGCAGGGAGCCCGATGCCGGACTCGATCCAGGGACTCCAGGATCATGACCTGAGCCGAAGGCAGTCGCTTAACCAACTGAGCCACCCAGGCGCCCGAAGTGATTCCACTTTTAAATGGCACCCTAGAGAGACTGTCACACACTCGTTTTATTGTTGCCTTATTGTAATAGCAAAAATTGGTAACATCTGAAACCTCCTTGAGAGTTGGATAAGTGTGTGTCAGTCCATTCAGCTGCTCTCACAAACTACCACACACTGGGTAGCTTATAAACAACAGAAAAATCTCCCACAGTGCTGGAGGCTGAAAGTTCAAGATCAAGGTGTTAGCTTTCTGGTGAAAGCCCTCTTCTTGGTTCATAGCCAGCACCATCTTCCTGTGTCCTCACATGGTGGGTGGGGCTTGGGATTTCTCTGGAGCCTCTTTTCTAAGGCACTAAATCTATTGACGGGAGCTCCATCCTCATGACCTAAGCCCCTCCGGAAGGTCCTACCTAATACCATCTCCTTGGGCATTAAGATTTCAAACTACGAATTTTGAAGGGATACAAACATTCAGGCCATAACAATGCATTATTATATATTCCACATTTAATGTAATTCCTGATGTATTTGGGTTATATATACACTGTTTTATCCCGTATTTTGTATTTTCCCCATGTTCTCTGTTCTCCCTTTTCTCCTCTTTTTGGCTTTTATGAATTAAATATTTTAAATTAATTTTCCCCCTCTATTAGCTCAATAGTTTTGTTTGCCCCAGTTATTCTTTTAATAGTTGCTCTTGATATTACAACATGTATCATTGCTTGACTAAATAGATCTACTATAAATTAGTATTTTTACCACTTCCCAATCAATAAAAGTTCTGTAGAACACTTTTTCTTATTTCACCCCCGCTTGCCTTTTGTGCTATTTGTTATTTATTTCACTCTACATATATTTTAAACCTATATTATCATTATTGTTTTTTTTTTTTTTTTTAAAGATTTCTTTATTTTGGTGCACCTGGGTGGCTTAGTCGTTAAGCGTTTGCCTTTGGCTCAGGTCATGATTCCAGGGTCCTGGGATCGAGCCCCACATCTGGCTCCCTGCTCCGCGGGAAGCCTGCTTCTCCCTCTCCCACTCCCCTTGCTTGTGTTCCCTCTCTCGCTGTGCCCTTCTCTGTCAAATAAATAAAATCTTAAAAAAAAAAAAATTCTTTATTTGAGAGGGGGAAGGGCAGAAGGAGCGGAAGAGAGAGAATCCCAAGCGGACTCCCTGCTAAGCACAGAGCTGGACATGGGGCTCAATTCCAAGACCCTGAGATCAAGACCTGAGCTGAAATCAAGAGTCAGACGCTTAACCAACTGAGCCACCCAGGCACCCAGTCATTATTGTTTTAAAAAATTAATAATCATTTGAATTTGACCACACATTTATCTTTTCTTTTCTGTTCTCTTCCTTTACCTTCTCTTCCTTTACCTTCTCCATTCTGCGTTCCTGTACTTCCATCTGAAATCATGGTACTTTTGCCTGAGTAACTTACTTAAATATTTATTTTAGTGTGGGTCTTTTGGCAATAAGTTCTTAGAGTTTTTATTTGCCTGGACATATCTTTATTTTTCTTTCATATTTGGAGGATATTTTGCTAGGTATGTAATGGCAAATTGGAAGTTATCTTCTTCCTGCAATTCAATGATACCACTTCATTTTCTTTGGTTTCTTTTTTTCTGTTGACAAGTCAACTAACTTATTGTTTCTTTAACTGTAACGTGTCTTTCTTCTCTGGCTCCTTTTAAGATATTCTCTTTGGGGCGCCTGGGTGGCTCAGTCGTTAAGTGTCTGCCTTCGGCTCGGGTCATGATCCCAGGGTCCTGGGATTGAGCCCCACATCGGGCTCCCTGCTCGGCAGGAAGCCTGCTTCTCCCTCTCCCACTCCCCCTGCTTGTGTTCCTGCTCTCGCTATCTCTCTCTGTCGAATAAATTAAAAAAAAAGAAAAAGATATTCTCTTTGAATTTAGCTTTAAGCAGTTTTACATGATGCATTTAAATGTGGTTTTCTGGATATTTCTCCTGCCTGTGTTTCTTTAATCCAGGGCTTGAGATGGCTTTTGTTAGTTTTTGAAAATTCTCATTGAGCATCTGCATCATTCTTTCTCACTTCTTCTCTGAAACTTTGGTTGTGCAGGTATTAGCCGTTTACCATGTTCTACATATCTCTTGTGCTCTTTTTGCATTTTTTAAAAGATTTTATTTATTTTAGAGAGAGAGCACATGTGCATGAGAGGGGAGGGATAGAAGGGGGAGCGAGAGGGAGTGAGAACCTCAGTCAGACTCCATGCTCAGCGCCAAGCCCAATGTGGAGCTTGATCTCACAACCCCAAGATCATGACCTGAGCTGAAACCAAAAGTTGGAGGCTTAACTGACTGAGCCACCCAGGAGCCCCCTCTTTTTGCATTTTCAATTTTTTTCCGTGTTCTAGTCTGATGTTATCCTAGTCCAGCTAGGAGTTAGTTTTAGTTTTTTTGTCTTAATGGTACAAAGAGTGAAGGAAAGTCATTGATTGAATTAGGGAGAAAGATGTTTCAAGGATGGATTTAAGTCTTTGTGGGAGCTGGTCTATTTCTGTTTTTCTTTACTGCAAAGGCATAGCATTTGGGGGGTCTGAATTGAAAGCCTGGGGGTATTTATCAGATCATCTCTTCCTTACTGGGCCTCAAACTTCAATTTTTATCTCTCCAGCCCCAAAAGAGAGTTGACAGCTTGGCTTAGATTTAGCTGTTGCTTTCTGGTTGGCTTCCTGGCTTCTCACCTTTTGTGATTTAGGAATTAGTAAATTGCTCAAAGGGAAAAGTGGCCAAGAATTTCTAGCTAGTTTTTCTGTGATTCCCTTTTCTCCTGGATCCTGCTCCTAATTCCTGATTGTCTTAAATTCTGATTTTTATCTTTCTGTCCCTATAAGGTTGACAAAATCTCTGAGCCACTTTTTTCCACTTGACTTAGTCCTGAGCCTTTTAGGAGTTGGTAAATGCCTTGAAAGAAAAGGTGATAGGAGGTGTCATGGTCATTCCAATGCATTTACCTTCTCACAAGGATTAGCCCTCAAATTCTGGAAGCCTTGGTTGCTCTCCAGTGCTTTAGAAAATGACTTTGTGGGGCACCTGGGTGGCTCAGTTGTTGGGCATCTGCCTTCAGCTTGAGTCATGATCCCAGGATCCTGGGATGGAGTTTGGGCTCCCTGCTCAGCGGGAAGCCTGCTTCTCCCTCTCCCACTCCCCCTGCTTGTGTTCCCCCTCTCGCTGTGTCTCTCTCTGTCAAATAAATAAATAAAATCTTAAAAAAAAAAAGTAGGTTAGGGGTACCTGGGTGGCTTAGTAGGTTTAGGGTCTGCCTTGGGCTCAGGTCATGATCCAGGGTCCTGGGATCGAGTTCTGCATCTAGCTCCTTGCTCAGCTGGGAGCCTGCTTCTCCCTCTGCTTGCTCTCTATCTCTCTGTGTCAAATAAATAAATAAAATATTTCTTTTTTTAAAGTAGTTTACGGGGCACTTGGATGGCTCAATCAGTTAAAGCGTGTGCCTTCGGTTCAGGTCATGATCCCAGGGTCCTGGGATCAAGCCCCGCATCTGGCTCCTTGCTCTGCGGGAAGCCTGCTTCTCCCTCTCCCACTCCCCCTGCTTGTGTTCCTGCTCTCGCTATCTCTCTCTGTCAAATAAATAAATAAAATCTTAAAAAAAAAAAAAGAAGATGACTTTGCTTTTTAGCTTATTGAGAGTTTCTTGTTATTCCTGCCATGAGGGTTGGTCATATAGGTTAGTCTGTTAGCTACTCCAGCAGAAGTCCTTAATCTCCTTTTTATTTTTTTATTCTTCTTTTCTGTTGCTGATGAATTACATCTGATTAAAGATGACACTTTCATTACAATAGGTAACCTCTAATTGATCCATTACTATTAATTTATATACTAGCAGAGTAAAATATCTCAAAATGAGTAATAATGTTGAAATTTAGCATGGTCAGAGAACTATGCCAGATTCCTGTGGTTAGAGATTTAAGTCACACTAGAATCATTTGTATTACTCCCTTTCTTTGAGAAAAAGATAAAACTCTCTATGGGAAACATCCATAGATTTTATAATGTCTTTAGACTCAGCAATGAGGAAGATTAACTTGAAAACTTTCCTTCATTGATTTCATTAGCTTTTTTGGTCTGAGAATTATTTTTAAAAATGCCCTTTCATTGCTCTGCTGGCGAGTAGTATTTCTTTGTGGTCTGAATTTACTAAATCAAGAAAAATTTATCTAGAAGTCAGACTTTAATTATACTAAATACTCTCTATCCATTAACTCTGTAATTTCACTGGTGTGAAAATTAAGAGGCAGGATGCCTGGGTGGCTTAGTCGGTGAATGTCTGACTCTTGATTTTGGCTCAGCTCATGATCTCAGGGTCATGAGATTGAGCCCCACGTCAGCTCCGTGCTGGACGTGGCGCCTGCTTGGCATTCTCTCTCTCCCTCTCCCTTCGCCCATCCCCCGCTCTCTGTCTCTCTCTTAAAAAACAAAAAAAGAGGCAATGTAAGTTAGTGGGAAAGAACATGGACTAGGAGGAGTTCAGATACCCAGTTTCTAGTCTTGCTCTGCCATTGATTGTGTAACTTGGATCATACAGATTTCTCTGGGCCTCTGTTTCCTTACCTATAAAATAAAGTGGTCAAATTTGTCAGTGGTTGCCACAGATTTTATGTTCCAAAGATGGCTATACCAATCAGTACATCCTATCTCACATGTTCTTACAATGTTACTGACACTGTTTGCTGAGAGTGGGGTCTGTGTTGTTCTCCCCACCTTCTGCCTTAATCTGGGCAGGAACTTATAACTACTCCAACCAATAGGGTATGGTAGAAGTGATGTTATGTTACGTTTGAGACTAAATCATTTAAAAAATACAGCTTCCACTTGGCTCTTTCTCTCTTGGGGCACTTGCTTTTAGACCTCAACAACTCTGCTGTGAGGAAGACCAAATTAGTTCTTTCAGAGAGACAAGATGGAAAGAGACCTAAATGGAGAGAAACTATTTTTCCCTTTTCAGCTTCATCCAGTATCCTGCCTTTAGAGGTAACTGGTATCTCCAGTTCCTGGGTCCTTATGTAGAATTGGCTTACTTCTTGTTGGCTTTCCTTACTGTAA
>NW_023270827.1:145111-202752 GCF_011800145.1 Mirounga leonina | reverse complement strand
TCCTTATGTAGAATTGGCTTACTTCTTGTTGGCTTTCCTTACTGTAAATACTTAGTTCCTAACTTTCTCTGGTCTGCTGGGTTATTGGCCATTCATCCTTCTGCTTTCCAGATTACAAAATTTTGTCTTTATCTCTCATTGGCTGTTGTCTATTCTCCTGTATTCTTTAGCCTTGGGGCTTCATGTCTTTTTATTTCTTTTATTTTGTTTAATAGGGTTGAGGATGAAGCAAAGATAAATGCTTATATTCTGAGCTCCTCATGTAGGTGGAAGCATCCTCTTTCCCTTTGATACAAAATTTTCCCTCTAATATGAAATTACAACTCTGTTTTCTTTGTCTTTGCGTAATCTTTGAGCGTTCTGATTATAACAAATACTAAAACTTCCTGTAGGGTCAGGTATTTGCTATGATGTTTCTAATGAAATCCACTGTTGGATGCTTTGTTCTCAGTAGCCCATGGAGGAAAGAGTGGGAACTAAAAGATAATCTCCCTCACATGTATGATCAGTTGATTTCTTTTTATTTTAAAAATAACTAGTAGAGGGGCGCCTGGGTGGCTCAGTCGTTAAGCGTCTGCCTTCGGCTCAGGTCATGATCCCAGGGTCCTGGGATCGAGTCCCGCATTGGGCTCCCTGCTCCACGGGAAGCCTGCTTCTCCCTCTGCCACTCCCCCTGCTTGTGTTCCCTCTCTTGCTGTGTCTCTCTCTGTCAAATAAATAAATAAAATCTAAAAAAAAAAAAATAACTAGTAGACTTTTAAAAGTAGTTTTAGGTTCTAAAAACCTTAGTGGAAAGATCAGTAGTTGTTGTTTTTTTTTTTTTTTTTTACAAAAGCACAAAGCTAATTCAGTGGGAAAAGGATATCCATTCAACAAATTGAACAAGTACTTTTGATACTTATATACAAAAAATAAACTTCCATGTCTACTTCACACAATATACAAATAGGAACTCAAATGGATCATAGACCTAACTATAAAATCTAACCCATAACATGTAAAGAAGAAAAGAGGTGAAAGCCTTTATGACTTGGGTTAGACAAAGATTTCTATTTGTATAAAGGATTGACCATTCCAAGTGTTAGTGAGACTACGGAGCAACTGGAACTCTCATACACTGCCGCTGGGAATGTAAAATGATACAAACATTTTGGAAAACAGTTAAATATGACCTACCCCATGATGCAGTCATTTCAGTCTAAGGTATTTACTCAAGAAAGAATGAAAGCATATGTCCATACATTGTACACAAATGTTCACAACAACTTTATTTGTAATAACCATAAGCATTGGCAGACAATCCAAATGTCCATCAACAAGTGAACAGATGAACTCTTGCATATCCAAGTAATGGAACATTACTAGTAATAAACAGAAGTTAACCGTTGTTACATGAGCAGTATGAATAAACCTGAAAAGAACTGTGCTGAGTTAAAGAAGCCAGCCTGCAAAGAGGACATATTATATGATTCCATTTGTATAAACTTCAAGAGTATGTAATCGGTAGTGATAGAAAGCTGATTAGTGGTTGCCTGAGAATGGGGTGGGGCAAGAGGAGGAAGGAGGGATTATAATGGGCAGGAGGAAACAAAAGAGATCCCCCCCAAATGGATGATGGCTGTGTTCACTATCTTGATTGTAGGTGATGGTTTCATCTGTGTATACCTATATTAAAACTTACCAAATGGTACACTTCAGATATGTGCAGTTTTTTAATGTCAGTTATACCTCAGTAAAACTGTCAAAAAAGGGCAACCTGGACATTTATGCCTTGAATGTCTTTTAGTGGTTTTAAGGGGAAAAAAAAAACAAACCCAAAGTTAAATGAGAAATTCTGTCTGTGAAGAGTTAAAAGTCATCATTAGAAAATGCTCCATTAACCTGAAGTGTTTCTTGCCTCTTCTCATTTGGAAATATAAAATGATGACTAAAACTACTTGGTATGCATGCCAAATTGAAGTTGATTAACCTCTGACCTTTACACATCATTTAATGAGGCAGCATGCATACTGGCACGAAGAAGACTCTGTCAAAATGCTGAGTTTGAGATGATTCCTTTTCTGGACCTCTTTGTTTTGCTCCCAGCCCACCTAATTTGACTCTTGTCATGCTCATGGGAGGCTGGGGGCTTTATGTGAATCCCAATCAGTCACAGTTGTTGGCAGAAACAGCCTGGTGGAGAATGATAGTGTCGTGGTTTTTCATGTATAAAAAGATGTATGTGATCAACAGAAAATAAAATTTCCTTTTGTCTCTGGTGAGTCCAACTTAGCAATTATTATGGTATTTGAAGGAAATGTCAGTGTAGTCATTTTGTTTAGATTATTTTGTATCTTGATGAGCTAAGAAAGGCGAGCGAATGCCGGGATAGATGGTGTATGACAGAGAGCCGACTGAATTTTCTGTGCTGTACACAAAGACTGAAAACAAATTGCCCACAGATTGAAATAATTTCCATGGGGTCACAAATGTCAACAACATCTTTCAGAATTGGTTTTCTTTTTAAAACTGAAAATTTCTTTCATGATGTTGTCCGGGTATGAAAACGAGCCTCGCATAAAACACGTTTAGAGCCTTCAGAGGATAACCGAGCTCTTGGCGATGTGGCATCCTTTTAGATTATTTATTTCTCTTGCCATTGTATCGTGATCATCCCTGTCGTCATTAAACATTTATTGATTGTCAGTGTGCAGGGGCAAACAAAACCCCACAGAAACTGAACATTTAAAACAATGTGAAAATTAAAGACTCCCTGTAGATAGTCTTAGTGAATCACATGACAGATCTGGGTATGATGAAACATTAATAATTCTCACATAAGCAATGAAAACTTCTTAAAAATCAGCTTTTAAAAGCAATATAGTACCCCAGTTAGTGGATGAGGACGATTATAGAATCTTCCCAACTCTATTATATAAAGTTGCCCCAGGAACTATTAAGGCTCTTCAAATGGAAGCAGTAATTTGGGCCTTAGTTTCACAGAAACTACTTGTTATCGGGAACAGGCCCTGATGTAAGATGATTTTCTTATTCATTCATACAGTTGAGATAAGAAACAAACTCGCAGAGGAAAAGTCCCATTCTGTCATCTATGTCACTTCTTTAGCAGGTATGCGTTCATTTTTGGCGTGCGTTCATTCAGTAATACTTACTAAGCGGCTACTATCTCGGAATACACACAGGTAATAAGCAGTTACTTTGGTAAGAATAGGATAGCACAGAGGTATGATCTAGGCATTATGAGAGGCACAGAGGAGGTGCCTAACTTCATGCTGGGGGTGGTAGGGGTGCTCAGAAAAGGCTTTCTGGAGGAAAGGATGTCTTAGCAAAGCTCTGAAAGATGAACAGGTGTTAACAAGGCAGAGGGACTAAGGAGGTAGCGGAAGGTCGAGGCAGAGGCCGGCACACGTGACCGCTCAGAGGGGAGAGAGCGCTTAGCACTTTTGTAAAACCAGAGGTCGTTCAGTCTGGCTGGGGAAAGAATGAATGGGGGAGGAGTGAGGCCTGTGTCTGGTGAGGTAAGCAAGGGCCAGAGGAGGGCCTAGCATACAAGATCAATGGGGAGTCACTGGGGAGTCATTGGCAGATTCACCTACTTAATTTCACTTTAGAAAGGACTTAATATTGTCCAGTGAGAAAAAAAAAATAGATTTGAAAGGAGATTATTACAAAATATAATGAAAATTTGTTAAATATGCGAATGGTAATAAACATGTTCTCATTTATTTGTCCCTTTCTAGTTATTTGTTTGGGGTCGTTTTCATTTTATTTTATTGTAATATGCCTTTTAAAATAGACTCATATTCATCTCTGAATGCATCTTTCAGAATTTAAAACCACAGCTAGTAGGCTACTTCCCCTGCAGGTAAGGAAACTAAGAAAAAAGTCTCCGTGGACCAAACACATTCATAGTGTTCTCCCAAGCACAGGCTCCATGAAAACCAACTAAAATGGGCATGGGAAGGACAGCAGAATTCTGTCATACTTCCTTATCCCGTGAGTTGGGTTTGTATTTTTATGACTTTAATTAGAAAAACTCAATGCAGTTAAGAAGTGGAAATTAGAGCTAGAAGTATCTATGTTTTGAGACCAAGTTTTTCTGTATGGTTATGCAGGAAGTATGTATGAAATAGTTAATTCATGGACCCAGCAAACATTTATGGGTGCAAACCTCGCACCAAGTACGGTGCCAGAAGTTTGAGCAAACCGGGCAGATGCAGCCCCTCACCCTCATGGAGCATACAGTAGGTCTGTGAGGAAGAGACATGTTGCCCAACTAATAAGTGGGATGTAGGATGGTAAAATGTTCTCATGGTCAGTACAAAACTTCCCAGTACCTGCAGCAATAGTGCGTGTTCAAGTCCAAGGTAGAGGAGGCTTATGTGGATACCTCTCTTTAGCCTCTAAAGGATCCCTGTGAATCCTATATATTTTTATGTTCACTGAGCTTCTGGTCCTTACTCAGTCATCAGCACTTTATTCCTTTTTTGATCTGGCTTCTTGTAGCATTCCCAATTTTTGAATTTTTTTTTTCCCCTGCAAGCTAAGAGTTTTGCTGTAAGAACCTCTCCATTGGAGTAGTAGGAGGGCTGACTCAAAAGTCAATTGATCACTATAGGATCAAGGAAGGGGCTGGAAGTTAGAGTTTAAATGGACCTTTTGTAGAGAAGTCAAGAAGCTTGGACATGGCCTGTGCACGCTGTGATTCCGGGTGGTGGTCAAGCCCCAGACTGTGTTAGTACAGTTTCGTTCCCTAGTTAAAAATGCCTTTCAATTGTTATTATTATTTTTGCTTTACAAAAGTCTGGTGGGTTGAAGCCCATAGCCTTGTTTAACTGATGAAAAACCTTGGATCTATGGAGATTAAATGGAATGATATGTCTGTGGTTCTTGTATTTTCCTTAAATCATGTCTTATTTGCCCATGCTAAGTCAGGGAATTGTTTTGATTGTAGCGTAGGCTTTTTAATTAAATGCATGGGTATGAAGCTGGGCCTATTGTGGGTTTACTATGCTAAGCCATGGGTAGACCTGTATCTTAAAAGCAATTTATGCATCTTTGATGGAAAGAGAATAATCTTAGGTGGCGAAATGTCACAGAGGTGACTTTTGTTTTAATTTCTTTGAGTTTGGTGGGTAATGAGATTTGTTTGAAGGTATATATAAATGTGGGAGAGCAAAGATGTAGCACTAGGGTGTTTTTCACGAATGTTTTCATTGTGTTTCCTTTTTCATTACTAGAAACAAAACAGTCTTCCATCTTAACCTCCCTCTAGCATGTTTCTGAGAAGTTTGTGCCCTTAGCTTCTGGAGCTCTGTGATTAAAAAAGTCATACCCAGCCAAAAGGCATGTGTGTTAGGTTATTTGATACATTACAAAGAAAAAAATATATATATTTCACTAAAGTTGGCTTCTGTAAGCTGCATGTCTGAACAGCTAGTCTTTTTCATAGAGAGAAAACTGTATTTCATATGGTTATGGACTAACAATTCAAATCCATTTGCTCACTCTTGTTGGTGCATGACTCATAGAAATGGATTTTTTTCCTTTAAGGCTGCACTGTGGGTATTCACAGTGAAGACAGTCTTAAATGCTTCTCAGACTTAATTAGTGGAACATTACAGACACACGGGAAATCCCCTTGCGGTAGGGTTCTCTATTATGCTGCCGTGCCTGATGTGCTTTAAGCATGGTTTCTCCACTTTAGAGAGAAACTGATGGATGGATAAGGTGGCTCTGGGAATTAGTAGAAACCTCTTAACATTTACATAGAGATATAGGCACAGTATAACTAATGGGTCCTGTTTGATTTAACAATATTGTCACTTTTGTTTCCTAGTTTGCAAAACCCCAAAAAAGTGATTTAGCAGACAGAGCCTAGGCATAAGGATAAATCCTTCCCATCTGACGGTATCATAGTTACAGAGTATGTAATAATCCTATGTGACTCGTCTATGCCAAAGCTCAGGTATCATCTCAGAAATTATGATTTCAGAAATACCAGTACAATCAGTGGCTTATTGTATTATGGTATCAGGCAGTAGCGCTGTGGAAAATAGTTCTGCATTTCTGGCTTTCTTGTTGAAAAGAGCTGAGTTTAAGGCCTGGACCTACCACCTACTGGCTACGAGATCCTGGACAATTTTTTTTTCTTTGACCTCTCTCAACCTGTGTTCCTCGTCTGTCACATGGGAATAACAAGAGTACTCATCTGAGAAGGCAGTTGTGAGGATTCAGTGGGAGAGTGTAGGCAAAGCACTTAGAGTAGGTCTTGGCACAGAGGCAGTCCTAACATTTGTGATTATGCTTTTGTCAACCTTTTATGTGCCCAACTGGGCCCTGAGCAAAGAGGACCTTCTTTGTAAATTTGCTGTGGTGTTCTTTTTTTTTTTTTTTTTTAAGACTTTATTTATTCATGAGAGAGAGAAAGAGAGAGCAGGAGGAGGAGCAGAGGGAGAGGGACAAGCTGACTCTGAGCTGAGTGCTGAGCCCAGCACAGGGCTTGATCTCAGGACCCTGAGATCATGACCTGAACGGAAACCAAGAGTTGGATGCTTAACTGACTGAGCTACCCAGGTGTCCTGTGGTGTACTTTTCAATTAGGAATTTGTCTGCCTGAAGATAAACGCCAGGGCAGATATTAACCCATGTTCTCAGAGTAAAAGGGACCTTAGTAGCAGCGGGGATGGGATGGAGAATGCCTTGGCCAGTGGTCAGAAAATATGGCTGCTGGTCTAGGGTTTGGACTAACTGTGAGACTTTAGACTCTTGAGACTTAGTTCCTTACCTGTCCAGTGCTGGGTACACAGGGACTTAAACCTATTTGTTGTCTAGATTAAGGAATAATCTGTAAAACAAAGTGATTGGATGGAACATTCCAATCCAGATCCTCTTTCAGGGCTCCCATTCCTACTGGAGAAAGCTCCTCGATGACTGGACATTTGTCCTAACGCTGCCACATGGAGCTTTCTGTGGGGGCACTTCTGTGATGCCATAGGCACCAGCTTGGGGTGGCGATGTGCTCATGGGAATGGCAGTGGCTTAAGAAAATAACTGCAGAGGGATAAAGAGATGGTTTTGTCAGAAGATGCTAAAAAAGAATTGCCAAAGCAGTGGCTTGTTATAGTTTCTTATTCTCTTCAGCGAGGAAGAGGTTCTTTCAAGCTCTACCTTATGTGTTGACTTTAATCTTTTGGTAGTTCTTTTCTTTTTCTCTTCAATATTGCCCTTGATGTTATAACCCAGTTTCATGAAAGATTTTCAACGAGGGCAAGTGTGGAGGGAGGGGGACAACAAAATGACTTAACCTCATCATGGACTCTTAGGCATGGTTCTGAGTCCTTAATATTTTCAGGGATGATTAGATCACTTTCTACTCTTTTAGGGTTGGGCATAAAGGCAACTCATGAGAAGTTGCACTTGCCCTTGTGTCCAGTGTAATTTGAGATGTGTTTCTTCCATGTCCATCATACCAGGGTGTGTGAGTTTGCCAGGATCATCTATAGAAACTGAGCTGCCTGTTCTTTCAGTCTGGGGTGAGCATCAGCAAGAATGGTTCACTCAACAAAGTAGGGCTTGAGAGAGAGGAAAAAAAGAACTAGAATGGTGAGAAATGAGCTTTAGGCTGGTTCTGTTGAGGTCAGGAAATAAAGTTGTGGAGATATACATCATATACATGTGATATATGTATGACTTCTAAAGAAAGACTTACTATGTATCAGGTACTATAGAAGCCCTTTAAATAAGTCACCTCACTTAATTTTCAAAATACCCCATGAGGTAGATGCTGTATTTATCCTCATCTTATAGATAAAGAAACTGAGAGACAGAGAGATTAAGTAATTTGCTCAAGGTCACACAGCAAGTAGTGAAACTGGGATTTAAACTCAGAGCGTCTTGCTCCAGAGCCTACACCGGCATGTAGTATAGCTTTAGTACCGATAAAACTTACTATATATATATGTCATACTCTGGTTGCCCTCAACTCAGGCAACATGGGGCCAAGCTTTGCAGGGGTCCTGCATCTTGCACAATGCCCCAGTTATGCAGGAATA
Source organism: Mirounga leonina (assembly GCF_011800145.1). Lineage (NCBI taxonomy): Eukaryota > Metazoa > Chordata > Mammalia > Carnivora > Phocidae > Mirounga > Mirounga leonina. Next base: position 194,698 of record NW_023270827.1, on the reverse strand, counting down.
TAGGGACTGTCACTGGAGCCAGATTAGACCCAGCAAGGGCAAAGCACTCTTACAGCTACTTCTGAATTTGGAGTGCCCTGCATTGATACCCTACATTTCTGTTAGGAGCATACTTGCCTTCCTAGGGTCACACTACAGTGGAAATGTAACATCACCTTCCTCTGCCATTTAACTCCAGTGTAGGCAGAAGGTCCACCGACATTCCAATCACTGTCTTGATTTTGATGAGAATTCCGTACTCGAATATATCTGCTCTTTGTTCTCAGTCCCCCTTAGAAAAATACCATAATCAATAAAAATAATGCCTGTGCCCTCACTCTAGTTTGCATCCAGGTACGGCCGTGTGATTGATGTTTGCCTGTGGAATGTGAGCAGATAGGGGCCACTTCTGAATCTGGGTCTCAAGACACTGGACATGCTTCTACATGTCCTCTTTCCCTTCTTCTTCTTCCTTCTTCCTAATTCCTTCCTCCTCCTCCTCCTTTTTTTTTTTAAGTAAGCTCCACACCCGCATGAAGCCCAACGCGGGGCTTGAACTCACAACCCTGAGATCAAGACCTGAAATGAGATCAAGAGCCAGATGCTTAACTGACTGACCTACCCACGCAGGCACCCCTTTTTAAAAAAAAATTTTTAAAGTAGGCTCCATGCCCAACATGGGGCTCGAACTCATGACCCTGAGATCAAGAGTCTGCTCTTCTGACTGAGCCAGCCAGGCGCCCCTCTTTCCCTTCTTAAGAACTGGAAAACAGAGATGCCCGTGACCCCAATTTCATCAAACAGGCATGGACAGTGCCCTACACTCTTCTTACTCAGAGCATGGGTCCACAGCCTGGCAGCCTGACATCATATGGGAACTTGTTAGAAATGCAGAATCTCAGGCCCTCCTCTGACCCCCGATTAGAATCTGCATTTTTAACCTCCCTCATCGGAACCTCCATTCAGAGTCACATGTGGGAAATTTGTTTGGAAGTTGCCATAACCAGAGTTGGCTGCCAACAGTTCTCTGTATTCTGTGCCAGACGGCCTGCAAAGATGGGGACTTGCCCCAGGGGATTCAGTTGCTGGCCACCTACTTTGGTTGGGGATACTCAGGCCCCCGGGAGGCTGCCATTGTATAATCATCTCCACGTTAGGCAGCTTTGCTGGCCAGATCATTGGGCCAGCTGGTGGCTTCTCTTTGGCAGCTGTTTTAAGAAAAGGATTTCTTTCACAGAGACAATGGATTTTTTCATCCATGTTTGAGTGGATTTGTGATCTCTCTTCCAGTGCGGAATTGTTTGTCCATTAAAAAAAAAAAAAAAAAAGTGAACAAGGACACTTAATTCTCAGTCTCTCTGTAACTTCTGACTCTTAAGTCTGTAAGGTAAAAGGACTCTGCTTTGTACTTGCTGGACATAACCATTTCTGAATCATTTTTTATGTTGGTACATCATGTTGTATATAGGCAGGGGATGATTTTGGAAGCATTAGTTAAGGTTTTCACAAGTCACATAAGGAAAGATTTATACCAGCATAAAATAGTATTATTAGGCATTATGCATAATAATTATGCATTGTACAATTACTAGACATTTATTTAATCATGTATTGTTTTTGACATGAATACATTGAATAATTTTATATAAACTCTTGGTCTTGGGGAGCCTGGGTGGCTCAGTTGGTTAAGTGTCTGCGTTTGGCTCAGGTCATAATCCTGGGGTCCTGGGATTGAGCCCTGAGTCAGGCTCCTGGCTGGGCAGGGAGTCTGCTTCTCCCTCTCCCCTGCTTTTGCTCTCTCTTGCTCTCTCTCAAATAAATAAAATCTTTAAAAATAAACAAATGAGTAAATTCTTAGTCTTTTTCTTAACTCTGAGAACTAAATAATTAGGTCCTCTTGGGAGAATGACCGAGTTCTGAATGCTGTTTCTTTCTTTTTCTCTTTTTTTTTTAAGATTTATTTATTTATGTAAGAGAGACAGTGGGTGGGTAAGCGGTGGGGGCGGGAGGGCAGAGGGAGAGGGAGAGAATCTCAAGCAGACTCTCTGCTGAGCGAGGAGCCTGACTAGGGGGCTCAATCCCACGACCTGAGCCAAAATCAAGAGTCAGATGCTTAACGGAGTGAGCCACCCAGGTGCCCCTGAATGCTATTTTTTTCTTTCTTTCTTTCTTTCTTTTTTTAAAGATACTATTTATTTATTTGTCAGAGAGACAGAGAGAGAGAGAGCACAAACGGGGAGTGGCAGGGAGAGGGAGAAGCAGGCTCCCTGCTGAGCAAGGAGCCTGATGTGGGACTTGATCCCAGGACCCTGGGATCATGACCTGAGCCGAAGGCAGATGCCTAACCAACTGAGCCACCCAGGCATCCCATGAATGCTGTTTCTTTTTAACAGAAAAGCGAAACTCAATTATTTAATGGTTTGCAAAAAACAGAAAGAAACAAATTAAAATTTGGTTAAAGAAACACATTAAAATAAATTACTAATAGAATAATCCACACAACACAGACTTTTAGAACTTTCTCTGTGGTGACTTCTGCATTTGTGACAAAATCCCATTGTGCTATCGTGTTTTCTGTTTGCCAGTGTCATGGACAAAGCGGATGCTTTTCATAAGTGACACTCGAGTAAAGGAATGATGATGTCTAAATCCACGGCTTTAGTTTTTGCATGTATTTCTGGCTAGATAGTACATTTGTTTTGTTTATGAAAACTTAAATTTATTTTTTAGTTGTAGGCAAACATATCCCAAAATAACCAAGTCTGAAAAAAGTGTTCATAGATGTTGTGAAATGGAAAAAGTGATTTATAATATATGTAGTATGATTTCCAAACTTATAAAACAAAGAAATATATTCCTATACAAATACACAGAAATATATTGTCATGTATGTAGATGTGTAAAAAAAATAATTGGAAGATAGGCTGAGATTTAATTTCATATTTTGTAGATTCTTACTTGCATTTACTGTCTTCCTGGATTGAGGTACTTCTCGTGTATGTGGGCAGATGGGAGTAGGTCCTCAGAAATAAAGGACGTGATGCTTCTCAGATGAGGGTGGGGACTGAGGTCTCACGACAAAGTTGAGGTGTTAAGAGATACCACATTATTTTTCAGAGAAGATAAAAAGGTGCAAAATTAGAAGCCTGAAATAACTAAACCCTATTTTTTCCTAAAAATAAAAAAAAATGCTGTACATTCATTTATTCCCAATTGTTATATTGTCACCACTATATATTTGAGGTTTGGATAAAATTTACTTAATCAAAAAAAATATTACAAGCAAAGGAAATTTCCAAGCAATGAATACCAACAATTTGTTAACCTGTGGAAAATGAGCTTGATTTAAGTCAAACAAATCCCATTCACCGTCTTAACAGGTATTCTAATGAGAAGGTGGTTTAAGAGAGAAAAATAGAGAAAGGCCAACGAAGAAATACAGCATAGATTGCTACTGTGTGTCTGGGGCTTATCTTACAGCCCATCACAAATGTGCATGTTTAGGGCTGTGTTAAATTGTTACAGAAGAGACGCCAAGTGCTGAGCAGATTCATAAATATAATAACAGATTATTATAGCAAAGACATTTTATTGCAGCCCAAGAGCCAATGTTGTCTGATTTATGAAGACCTAAAACACACCTACAATTTAAAGTAGGCCCCCGGGGCAAGCTCTTGGTGAGTCATCAAGCCAAAGGCAATTATTGGCAGAATTAAATTCTGGCTAATTTCCTTAGTGCCGGTGTGTCCAGTGCTCTCATTAACTGCACTAGTTACCGATGGAAACGACATCGTCTTTCAGTGCAGGGCACTTGGCTGAAGTGGGGCCAGCCTCCTGCGAAGTGCCTGCAAGATTGGTTTGGAGTATTCTGAAGTGGTTTGGGGGTCCCCAGAGACTCATAGGCATGGTATAGTGACTCCTGTCGGGGCTTCCTTGGCCTCAGTGGAAAGTTCTGAAGTGAGACTGTGCTAATGCCAGGCTCGGTTGCTAAGACAGCTTGTGTGTATTATTATGTGGGAAGAGGAGATTCAGCAACACAACTCACCTCCCCTCGCGGGGAGAAGGATGTGAAAGGGAGGGCAGGGACCCAGAGGAGAGAGATGAAGTAACGGAAGGACAAAGGCTGGAGATGAGTCTGGGAAAGCCTCCAGGCACAGTCACTTCCAGGGCAGAAGAAGCTGCAGTCGAGGATAATTGCAAGCCAGAGAGCATGCAGTGTATTGAGTTCAGGTTCTTAGGAGGGTGTCAAGAAGTGAAAGGAATGGGAGCTGAGACAAAGATGCCAAGGTTTGCTGCAGCAAGCGGGGGGAGAGGGGACACTCGGTGGAACAGGGTGGGGGACAATCAAAAATGCCTTTGCATTTATGGGGTGAGTGTTTACCCGCACAGCACAGGCTTTTAGAACTTTCTCTGTGACGACTTCTGCATTTGTGACAAAATCCCATTGTGCTGTCGTGTTTTCTGTTTGCCAGTGTCATGGACAAAGCAGGATGCTTTTCATAAGTGACACTCGAGTAGAGGAATGATGATGTCTAACTTCGGTCTCTAAATGGCTAAGAGCTTAATGCCATGGGACAGGGTGGAGAGCCAGGATGCAGGAAGATTGGACTTGAGCCAGACTGGAGAACGTGGCTGTCACAGAGATGTGGGCATCGCACTTGTGGTAAAAGACATGGCAGAAATACGTCAGATTGATTCCGGAGTACTTCACCTTTTCCTTGCAGCAAGGGGAGACTAGTTTGTGTATCACTTCAGGCATAGGTGTGATGTTATCAGGGATGTGGGGAACTCTGAGATGAAGAAGGTGCAGGGCGAACTGAGACCAGGGGTGTCATTGGAGCCGACAAAAGAGTGTAATTAGAATCCTGAGAGCACCACCAGAGAGTCGCAAGCATAAAGAGGAGAAAGAAAGGAAGAGTCAAAGATTCTCCTAAGGATTGTAGTACAGCTCTAGGAAATTGAACAAGTTAAAGGAGATTTATCAGCAAATATCTGGAGGAAGCAACTAGAATAATTTGCTTCATATGCTTAAGAAAAACAGCTGCAGAAAATCAATAAGGGGACTAGCAAGGAATCAGGATGGAATAGGGAGGCATTTTTCACAGGATCCTCCAAGCCCAGGAGGCATCACAGAAAGCTATTACATCTATTATGACAGACTCCGTGTTTTAGGATAAGAAATTCCACCTTTAGTGATTATGGTGTATAGTGAGCTACGGGCAGCAGGTTGGTGAAATTTCAGTGACTGCCTACTGTTTATGTATTTGCCTATGCTCTGTGGTTAAAGAGAAGGGGCTCACTCATATTCTCACTCGCTTTATGACGCTCTCATCTCTGTAATTCTTTGTGTGTTAAAATGGCATACTTTGGGCGAAGTATTATGAGAACTCTTTCAGCAGTGTCTAATTTGAAGACTTAAAAAAGGTGATTTTCGGGCGCCTGGGTGGCTCAGTCGCTCAGGTTAAGCGACTGCCTTCGGCTCAGCTCATGATCCCGGAGTTCTGGGATCGAGTCCCGCATCGGGCTCCCTGCTCGGCAGGGAATCTGCTTCTCCCTCTGACCCTCCCCCTCTCATGCTCTCTGTCTCTCATTCTCTCTCTCGCAAATAAATAAATAAAATCTTAAAAAAAAAGTGATTTTCTAAGAGGAGTTAGATTATTTTATATATATTTTTTAGATATTATATTTAGTGATCATATTTTATGCATATTTATTTGTGTTATGAAAGCTACTGTAAAGTTATTAATATCTCTCACTTTCTAGTTTCTACAGCTATAGGGCAATACTGACATCTTATTTTTAGGGTATACTTTTAAAGGTGACATTTGAAAATTGTGTTAATCTTTTCATTATTGGATCGACTTTCCAATACAAGAGAAAAAGCATACTGGAGTATCTGGTTTTCATTTTTGCTTCCAGTATCTGAATTCCTTTCCTATGTTAGGGTTTCTGAAAGTTGACAATCACTGATGCTTAATTTCCCCGCTTTCCACGAAGCTGTGATCTAGAAATGTGACCAAGACTAGGCCAATCAGATGCATGTGCCCTGGACTTGGAATTGGCAATGAGTAACAGAGAAGCAGGGAAAGCTGGGAGTTCTTTTGCCCCCAGGAAGAGTGACAGCAACAGCCACTTGCTGGGGGCAGTGGGCTCAGCAGTGTCAAGGGTGGTGTAAGCTGGAGCGTTGACTGCTTGGCAGGGTGTCATGGGTGGGGTCTGTGGTATGACTTTATTTAGCAGTGGTTCTGGCTGTATGGTCTTCCTTGCTCCTGCTCATTCTCTGATCTTGGTCTTCTAGTTTTCCCTGTGCCTTTGTGAGCTAAACAAATTTCCTCCAATAAATCTCATTTTTTCCTAAATCAGCCAGTCAGTATCTGACTTACTATTACATTTTATGTTTGGTAGGTTTACCACACCGAATTGAGAGGAACCCAGGTTTTTTTCTTTCAGTCTTTTGACTAGATAATAAGGTGACCAACAGTCCTGATTTGCCAAGGACTGAGGGGATTCGGGGACACAGGACTTGAGGGCAAGTCCCTGTGTTGATTGGTCAACCCTACTAAGTAGATTATGTGGCCTCAGACATGTTTCAAACCTCTGTTTCTTCATCTGGAACCTGTTATTATGAAGGTCAAATCAGACAGTTAAAATGAAAGCACTGTGTGACACGTGAGGGACCATACAAAAAAAGCAAGGTGGCATTATTATTGAGCGGTTCTAGATAAGCATCCCCAGTGTGACTCTTTAGCCAGCGTCAGTGTATTTCTAGGACCATTTGCATGAGCATAACCTGTTAAAATGTAACCTCAATGTTAAAATGCTTCTTAAAAGTGCAGATTTCTGGGCTCCATTCCCAAATTACTTAGCAAAAATTTCTGGGCACGCGTCTCAAGAATCTGAGTTTTAAAAAGTTTTCAGTTGATTCTAATCCACACTAAGATTTGAAGATCCCCACCTTAAGCGGTGAAAGAAGAGGGGGTAGAATACCGTTTCCCCTTATTACTGCCCCTGAGTCTGCCCTGAGTTCTCTGTTCTGAAGACCACAGTTTACATTCTTGCCGAGCAAAGTGTGGGCTGGAGACCAGCAGCATTGGCATCACCCGGACCACCTGTTAGAAACAGAGACTCTGGGGCCCTATCCTGCACCTCCGGAATCAGAATCTGCAGCTTAACAAGATCTCCAGCTGATGTACATGCATATTAGAACCTGTGAAGCACTGCTCTGTATTAAGTTAATATCAAACAGAAGGGGAAGGATTTACCTGTCAGGTGTAAGGGTTAGGCCAATAACTAACTCTGCCTTCTTCCCCATGCTCTCAACCAATGGGGAGTGAGACCCAGGAATCAGATCAAGGTGGATCAGAATGCCAACCTGTTTACTGAGAAAAGCTGTGTTGGAAGACATGACTTAGGTGGAGTCAAGTATGCTTGTTAACCCTTTCCTGAATTGAGCGTAACCTCCCGAATATCAGGCCTCCCTGGCAGCTCTGCCTCACTAAACTCCCACGTGGCCTGGGCACTAGAGCGCAACATACCCTCCCTACAGACAGACAGAGAAGGGTTGACGAAGGCTGAGAAGCTGGGAAGGGCTAAGGCACGGCTGCCAGGTTTCTGCTTCCCACGGTGAGGGGAGCTGACCGGATTTACTCCTTGCGATGAGGGAGGGACATCAGGAGTCCTGTCTAGGCAAGCCACTCCACCTGCTTTTCCGTCGAACATCAGGATGCAAGAAGACAATGCAAGAGCCTTCAGAGACTTGGGAGACCACGGATCACTTTGGGCAGCCAGCCCAGGTGGCCTCAGAGTCACTTTGACACATGGTCTGCGATGACATCTTGTGGAGTCTGGGTAGGCAGCCCCTCTCTCCTACCCAGCTGCCTCTTTCTTCTGTCTTCCTAATACATGCTGGTTCCACAGCTGCCAAGGGCGGGGAACCCATGGAAACCCAGCTGGTGGCTACATCTGTAGATGAACCTCTGGAGGCAGGAGCCATTTAGCAAGTTGTAGATTTTTGAGGCGAGAGGGCTGCATTTCACCCCTTGCTAAGATCAGGTCACCTTGAAATCTTCCTTTCGGCCCTGAGGAAGCTGCTTTTTTCCCCACGCATAGGCTTCTCACCTCCATTACATGAAAATGACTCTGAATTCAGACTGATTGCCTTATGCCTAATAGTGTGTTAGTGATATGCAAAACCAGGCATTGAACTCCAGTGTGTCTAGCATCATCTAACCGTTTAATTGGCCATAATGATTTTATTATCTGGGTTCTAAAATGGGACAATCGGCAATTTTTTCAAAGTGCTTCCAGGTTGATTACATATGTAAAAGGGGAGGAGGTATGTAATATCTATATGCCCGGGTAACTGCTTTTTCAAATTACATTCATTCCTCTTTATTTTATTTGAAAGTGTAGGGAGTTCAATATAGTTCAAGGAAAGCATTGTGGTAAACAGCCAGCTTAAATGTGAGCAGTGTAAAGAGCAGCAGCTTGCAGAAATATTGCTATAGATACTAAGACCGTATCCTGCCTCGATACAGACCACACATAATTGAATCATGTTCAATAGAAGGCCATTACAAAACCGAACTTATTTGCAATGCTAATGTGGGGAAGACAGCTGTCACGGGGAATTAAATATGATCATTCAGAGCTTGAATAAATGAGGTGTCCATTATCTTCTGGCTGTGTTGCAGGCTGCTTGAAGAACACAAATAAATGATCCTGTTGCAGTAACCAGCCCATGGTTTTGTTTTTTAGTCATAGAAATATGAGAGCGATGGAGGTGGGGGTGGGAAGATAGGGACACAGAAAAGCCTGGCAGATAAAAAAGGCAAGTGGGCAGAGTTTTATTTTCCCCTTACCCCTCAGAAACCATGGATGCAAGGACATAATCAGAATTCTATTTTTGATGCCTGAAATAGATTTTAATTCTATTAAAGTTCTTTTTCAAGATTCATCCCTTCTCCCTAAGACTCAAATCATAGCCAACTCACAAAGGGTAGAGTCGGGTGTAAACAAAGCTAATCCTTTGTCCCTTCCCCAAGGCCTTCCTTCTCATCCAAATGGATAATAAAGATAACAGAGAACTTCTTTATGGATAATCAATCTGCCAATGAGCATAAAAGATACTTGGATCAGTGCTAGTTTTAAAAATGCCATTAATTATGCAATTAACAGAAAGGGAGGTTTTTCTTTGGTTGGCTCTAAGCAACCTATCTGTAAATTTATTTTCTTACATTAATAACGTGGAGATACTAAGCCCTCATCTCTTAGACACAAAATAGTGAGAAACAATCTTTTAAATATCTAATACAGGTAATTCCAGAACAGGTGGTCTTAGTCTGAAATTATATGACACTGTGGTTGAGGGAGAAAACCCAGCCTCCAGTGAAGAGTGGCTGGTAAGACTGGCTAGAGCTTCCTTATGAAAGACATCTAACTGGTGCAAAATGACTCCTCGAAAGTAAACACGGTCTGCAAAAACGTCTCGTGTTCTTCTCTAAACTATCAGCAAAGTTAGCAGTCTTCAGAAAAAAAAAAAAGGTAACTGGATTATGTTTGCATCTGTTTTTGTATATCCTAAGGAACTTAACATTGGACATTTTGTGTATTGTGGGGTATGAATTTAGGCAGCATATAAATTCAATTCAAGAAGGTTTTATATTTGTAGCTTCTAAGGACTGAGTGCCTTAGTGCTGCTGGTCTCTTAATTCTAACAGTTTGGTTTCAGGCTTTGTATAATATTTTAGAAATGGAATATGGGGGCGCCTGGGTGGCTCAGCTGGTTAAGCGACTGCCTTCAGCTCAGGTCATGATCCTGGAGTCCTGGGATCGAGTCCCGCATCGGGCTCCCTGCTCGGCAGGGAGTCTGCTTCTCCCTCTGACCCTCCCCCTCTCAGGTGCTCTGAATCATTCTCTCTCTCTCAAATAAAATAAATAAAATCTTTAAAAAAAAAAAAAGAAAAGAAATGGAATATGAATACTAACTAGAATTCCAAGAGCTCCCAGTGTGGCAGAGCTGTAAATAAAGATTATTCCTCCAAATTCACAATATCGTTTCTTTCCTATCAAGGCTTATATATTTTTGGGGTGGTTAAAAATCTATTCCTTTTGGGGTGCCTGGGTGGCTCAGTCGGTTAAGCATCTGCCTTCTGCTCAGGTCACAATCCCGGGGTCCTGGAATCGAACCCCTGCGTCGGGTTCCCTGCTCAGCGGAGAGTCTGCTTCTCCCTCTCCCTCTGCCCCTCCCCTCCACTCATGTTCTCTCTCTCTCAAATGAATAAATAAAATCTTTTTAAAAATCTATTCCTTTTGAGAGAAGACTGTTAGTGGGTTATTTATTGTGATGGGAAGAGGAAAAGAACATTGGCCTTAAGGTTCTAAAAGAATTCTCTCTAGGGGCGCATGGGTGGCTTAGTCAGTTGAGCGTTCGACTCTTGATCTCTGCTCAGGTCTCAGGGTCCTGGGATCGAGGCCTGCGTCTGGCTCCAAGCTGGGCATGGAGCCTGCTTGGGATTCTCTCTCTCCCACTCTTTCTGCTCCTCCACCATGTGTGCACTCTCTCTCTAAATAAAAAATAAAAGACTTCTCTCTAGAACCTTGGCTTGGAAAGAACTTTAAGAAGTCATGACATCTTGGAGACCGAGGAGGAGGAGCCCAGCAGCCACAGCACGAGGCAAGTGAGGAGAGAAGATGCTGGAGCAGCCGCACCGGCTCCCAGCAGGGAAATGGTCCAGGAGTGCCGGGCGTGAGCTTCCCCTCTCGTCAAGCCTGAGACTGCGGTTGTCATTGATCAATTGAAGAAGCAGGACCCGAAATTACAGACATTAGCAATGATGTGTGAAGTGATGCCCACGATTAACGAGGACACCCCAATGAGCCAAAGGGGGTCCCAAAGCAGTGGCTCGGACTCAGACTCCCATTTTGAGCAGCTGATGGTGAATATGCTAGATGAAAGGGACCGTCTTCTAGACACCCTTCGGGAGACCCAAGAAAGCCTTTCACTTGCCCAGCAAAGACTGCAGGATGTCATCTATGACCGAGATTTGCTCCAGCGACAGCTCAATTCAGCCCTGCCACAGATGATACAACCGAGGCACAGAGAGGTTAAGTAACTTGTTCAACACCACACAGTTGATCTACTAATTTCCCCCAAATGTGACAGGATGTCTTCCTTGGGCCTTGAATTTGGACACATTTCTCCCAAAATGAAAATTTTAAATACTTTTTTGCCTCCCAAGAAGTGAGATCCTTGATACTGGAACTTGGGATAGGTGCTATGGGAAAAAGGTTAATATTCCTCTAGACTCTCCCTGCCAGGAGAAGTTCAAGAGATCTCAGATTGCCTGCAAAGGCTGGTGTAAGGATTGACAGTTGTTCTTACAGTATTCAACATAAGATGAAGATTTCTGCCTTGAAACATTACTCTGCTGGCAAGCCCACGTTAATCTTGATGTTAATTAGAGGAAATTGTTCAAAAATGGATGTGATTAGAATTTGGCACCACATTGTTTTATATTAAACTAATTTTCCTGGATTATTCTTACTTATGATTCTCCTTTTATGCCTAGTTTTAGGGTAATCTGCTTCAAATAAAATATGTAATATTTTGGCTCAACAACAACAAAAAAAGAAGTCATGACATCTTAATGCCTGTGCTATAAGAGAGCTGCTCCTAAAGTACTGAATATAGAAGTTGTCCTGTAGTCAGGATTTCTTACTTACTAGAAGCTTGAATAATTTAGTGTGGGACTAAGTAGGTGTTCTGGCCAGAGCCTCAAGCTTTTTTTGAAATGGATTTTTCTATCTGATTGTAAATATCATACATGTTTATGGTAAAAAATTTCAAACAATACCGAAATGTATGATGTAGTAAGTGAAAGTCCCACACGATCCTAGCCTTCCAGAGATAACTCTGGACAGCCTCATGTACATCATTTCAACATTTTTCCTGCGTGTACACAAATCTTTTCCCCCCAAAGTTGTACGTATGGTATGATTCCACATGTTTTATTCACTCAGTTGTATGTCATAGACATCTTTTCATATTGGCACATATAGATCTACTTAATTTTTAAAAAATGACTGGATAGTATTCTGTTGTGTATAATAATATATATTAGAGTTTAACCCAGGGATTGGCAAACTATGGCCTGGTGGCTGAATTCTGCCCCCCCCCCCCCCCAGTCCGTTCATGTTTTACTGGAACACAGCCATACTCATTCCTTTATGTATTATGGTCTGTGGCTGCTTTAGTGCTATAGTATCAGAGTTAAATAGTTACAACAGAGACGCATAGCCTGGGAAGCTGAAAGTATTTACTGTATGGCCCTTTACAGAGAAAGTTTGCCAGCTTTTGATTTAACCAATCACCTATTAGTTGGATGTATACATTGTTTCTAATTTTGTATCCTAAAAATAATGCTGCAATAAGTATATTTGTAAACCCACTCACCATTTCCTTAGGATAAATTCTGAGAAGTAGGACTGCTGAGTGGTGCCTTAATTTTTATAGACCATTAGGGTTCTAGTTAATAAATTCCTATTATAAATGGTAACCTGTCACAACCAATTCTCCCTGGCTTAGATTTTAGAATCAGGAAGGAACTTACATTTTGGGCCTATAGTTATTAGCTGTGTGACTATAGGATTGAATCAATCCTACTTAATTTCACCAGCATTATCAGCTGTTGTACAGTTAAAGGGTAGCTCAGCAGGCCCAGGCTGCTCAAGTCCTGCACGTGCCAAAGAAAGGCCTGTCTTCAGAAGGCTTGGCCCTTGGGTTCCGGCAGCTCACCCTCGAGTTCTTGCAATATCCCACCTAGAAGAGTGTTTTTGGATTTTGGCGCTTCGGGCCACTCTGCGTCAGTTTGACCCGACCGCTTCTGCCAACAGTGTGACGTAGGGTGAACGGCTGTTTTTATCCGCCGAGGCCGCGGGGCCAGGCCGACCTCTGCAGGGCTGGAGGCTGAGTAGCTTAGGTCAGCCACACAGGTGCCGCGGGCCCATGGGCCTCACCCTCATACGAACCGTGGACGCCGAGGCTCCGTGGGTGAGCTTCCCTTGGTGGCGCGGTGCGCGCGTCGTTGGCACACGCGGCGGCCGGCGGAATTCGGCGCGCTCCGCGCCGCTCCAGCAGCAGAGGCTCCTGCTTCCTCCTGGACTCCGCCCTCTGCGCCTTTTCCTCTGGCTGATCTTCATCTGTACCCTTTGGCTGTAATGAACCACAACGGTGAGTAGAGCAGCTTTTCTGAGATGTGAGTTCTAGCAAATCTTCAAAACTGAGGCTGGTCTTGGGGACTCCGGACTCATATATATATATATACACACACACACACACACACACACACATATATATATATATACACACACATACATATATATATATGTATGTGAGGCTTAAACTGAAGACAGAACCTGCACAGAAAGCATGGTCCACTATACTGCCTGTCGGGCCAGGACGTTTGAAGTCACCCCGCTCTAGTTGGTCTGTGTCTGTGGCACCCTACCTACGGGTCAGCGTTCCAGAGACGGCCAGTTTCGAGCATGTGCTGTCTGCCCGGGCCTGCGGTGCCGGACGTGACGCGAGGGTCTGAACACCGAAGTCTCGAGCACCCTTGATTGTTGTTGCGGGAAAACAGTGCACACATCTCAGTCAGCAGGCATTGATTATCGATTATTTACTGCTGTTCTAGGCACTTGTGCGAAACCAAGAAAGCATCCTTGCCCTCAAGGTGCTTACCAAGGGAATTGATGTGCTATTAGGAAGGAGTGATCGATGCCGGGTAGCCAAAAAATAGCAACTGTATACTTCAGTGTTCAGGTTGCTCAGTTGCCTCATCTGCAAAATGGGGATAATAATGACCATCTAATCAGACTACAGCGTGGATTGTATGCGATAATCTTGCATGCTCAGTCTACAGAAAACCCCCAGTAAATTACGTTTATTGTTTGTGGCTAGAGTGAGAGCTCTAAATTCTGAAGTCAAACCAATTATTCATTAGCATTGATTTTATGTTATTTAACTTCTCTGAGTAGGAACATATTCTCTGAGGAGGAACCTATGTAGTCACACAGGGCCTTGTGCCTGGTTTAATGATCTCTTGCCACTGCCTTGAAATCTCTAATGATTTTGAACAAGGGGACCCTGCATTTTCATTTTGCACTGGACCCTACAAGTTATCCTGCTGGTCCTGTCTCTGAGCTTCAGTGTCCTGTAAAATGGAGATAATAATATATACCATGTTATTTTTCAACCATCTCATTTTTAAAAAAGATTTTATTTTATTTTTTACGGATTTTATTTATTTTGAGAGAGCACATGTGTGCACAGGGGGAGGGGCAGAGGGAGAGAGAGAGAGAGAAAATCTCAAGCGGGGATCACTGGGCGGGGAGACTGATGTGGGGCTCATACTCATGACCTTGAGATTATGACCTGAGCGGAACAAGAGCTGGTCTGGTTGCCCAACTGACTGACTTGCGCCCTGAGATTTTATTTTTAAGTCATCTCTCCACCCAGCATGGAGCTCCAGCTCACGACCCGGAGATCAGGAGTCCCACCAACTGAGCTGGCCAGATGACCCTGAACAGTTTCATTTTTAACTCTTAGTTTAAAAGTTTTTATTCTTTTCCATTTGTCTCCTTTTTGGATATATCACACTGTGCTCATATGGGTCCATCTCATTTATTTTATAGAGAGAAAGCAAACTTCATTTCCTGCGGGAAGGTGAAATGTAATGAAATGTAGTAAGTCCATACACAGTCCCATGTTTTGCCACGAAGAATCATACACTGAATGTTTTGGCATCTTTCACAGACTACTTTTTATATGGGGAAATTGTTGCATTTAAAACTGAAGATGTAACAAAATGTGGAATAATTCATAAACTTATATAATAGGGATATAACCGGCCCTTGAAGATTGGTGCTTTGATGTGGAGTGTGGTATGAAAGCCAACTTCAGTACTGTTACATGCCCTCTTAGAACTAATTCTTGCAATTTAGGTCCCCACCATCTAGGGCAGAGAGAAATAAAGAACCATGTCCCTCAATTCTGGAGAAAATAAATTTGAATGAAAGATTGAAAAGGAATAAACCATTTCTGAGTGCCTCAAGCACAATAGCATAGTTGTCTTTTTAAATAGAGTACTTGTATTTAATTTTCACCCATCAGCAGGTAGGAAGAGAAATGGGGAAAAGTGGAAGTAGCTTTACAAATCAATGGAGACCTATTGAAGTAATAGGAAATCTGACGTAAGCATATATTCAAATTCTAGCAATTTAAAAATTTTTGTGTTGGATTTCTATTTTCAACACTGGAAAATTAAGTGTTGGATGTGAACTCTTATACCATTTGGAGTCCCAGCCAAATTTCCTTAGGAGCTCGGAGGTATCTAAACATGCCAGTAAGGGGTGTGTGTGTGTGGGGGGGGAGCTCTGAGGTATCTAAACATGCCAGTAAGGGGGATGTGTGTGTGGTGCATGCATGTGAGATAGGAAGGACTTGGGAATGCCTCACTGTGAGGTAAAAGCACATTTCAGGTTTGCTTCCCTTGGTCGCTTTATGAAGGCCTATATGAAAATGCACAGATTTTTTAATTTGGCAAACAGGGCCTGTTTAAATTCAGAGAGAAGCTGTATTCAAAACTTAGAAAAAAATGTTTAAAAACTAATTTTAAAAATACCAGTGGAAGCATAGTTTATAAAAAGTAAAAGTATCTGAGTTGAGTTGAACAAGGAAATTACTAAAATTCATTAAATTAAAAAATGTTCCTCCTTACTTCATGACCACATGATTAGAAATGAGATAAGAGAAGGAAGAATGTGTAGAGCCATGTAAGGTGGCTCTGCGTTATAGGGAGTGGGGGGTGGGGAGCATGAAGATGGTGGGCCCTTCTTCAATGAGGAGCTTTTAATTTTGCAATTCATAAAATATCTGCTTTATTTTGCACCAAATTTAAGCTTACAACGTTACCCCCACTTGAACTTTAACAAAGATGAGGAAAACGAACAGTTAGCACAGGGTCCGGGGTGGGAGTGTGAGAAGAGCATGTGGCTTTAAAATTCATTGTTCATTAGTTCATGTTTGTAGACTGAAATCTTCTCGTACAACCTCAAAGGTCAATGGTGTAATAATGCTCTTTTTTACCATGATTATTATAAATATTACCTTTTGCCACTTTGACGGAGCCACTTTGAAAAATTACTTTGGAAAATAGTTTTTCTTCAGTGTTCACCACCACCCTGCTCTGGCCAGAATGGCAAAAGGGAATTAATGGCGGTGAATCATGACAGGAAGCAGGCAGATACAGAATCGGATGGGGCACAGGCCACACACAGTGCACGTGTCTGGGAAGGGGGTAAGTGCAGAGTGAGACAGTCTCAGTGGTTTCATTTCCCGCAGTGGGAAGGTGATTGGATTTCAATTTGGAAGGTTTAGGGTTGCATCTGGGATTCAGTAGAGCTGCTTATGGAACGTTGAATGACATATCATTTTGTGTGTTCTGTAAGGTATAATATACGTGTGAGATTTTTCAAAGGCCCCAGAGATAACATAACTTGAATCCATACCATGGAGTTAGTCAGAGTGTTAGGAAGAAGTCCATCTGGGTTCTATGGCATACATGGGGATTTAAGCTGGGAGAATAGTCTTGATTTTAGACTTTTGTATTTCTTTTTTTAAAGATTTTATTTTTTTGACACAGAGAGAGAGAGAGAGGGAACACAAGCAGGGGGAGTGGGAGAGGGAGAAGCAGGCTCTCCGCTGAGCAGGGAATCCGATGCGGGGCTCGATCCCAGGACCCTGGGATCATGACCTGAGCCGAAGGCAGACTTTTAATGACTGAGCCACCCAGGCGCCCATAGACTTTTATATTTTTATTGAGGTCAAGAGAAGGATGCAGGGGGCTGATGGTCAGAGTGAAAGGCCTTGGAAAAAGAGCTTCTTGACGATGATCCTAAAGAAGAATGTGCTAAATACCTTATAAATGGCAGGATTTTTTGGAAATCACAAACGTGAGGATGAAACCAAAAAATGGAATGCCTCCTACAGCATGGAACATGGAAATTTTTCAAGAGGGATTTTATATTTTAAAAATGAAATATTTAAATGGAATGTTCCTGATAAAAATGTAACTTTTGCTATAATGTAATTAGGCAAATGGGTAGCTGCCCTGCTAACCTGGAGGCATATTTCACTCCAGGCATTTGTGAAGCTGTAGCTATGCTAGAATTTTTCCTACTTGGTTTTGCCATTGGACGAACAGAGATCTCTTACACTCAGTGTTTCAAACTTGAAGGTGTCACACAAATAGGAACTAAGACACACTATCATAGTTGTCTGATTTATAGAGTGTTACATATAGGGACAACTGCCCAGACATAGAGATTTAGGTGTCTGAAAGATACTCAATGACACTTACAATCAAAATGAAAACCTTTCAACCATCTTTTCCTTCTAACTGTTGCTCCCTGATTGATACTCTGTAATACCCAGCCTTTTCTTCTTATCTTGTCCCTATCCTCAGTAGGCTGGGTAATATTTTGACTTTTGAAGAAGAAAGATGCAGGGCATTCCAAGCAGATCAAAAGGCACATGGACATGAAGGTGTGGGGGTTGGCAGGGTTGCCTGGTATCTGGGGATGTGATGTGATGCTTTAGTGGGGGCTACTGGGGGGAGGTGAGGTTAGAAAGAGAACATTGTAAGATGGAACCAAAAGGTAGATTGAGGTCAGATTGTAAGGGCCATTCCAGGTCTGTGATCTGTGATTCTGAAAAGTGAGTCTGGTAGCATTGTGGACGCTGCATTACAGAGAATGAGGTATAGTAAGGTCAGAAAACCAATTATATTGTTGCCTGATGAGAGAAGATGAGGCAAACTCTGCCTGCGTCAGTAGGAAGGGGAAAGGGGGTGAGAAAGTTATTTCCTGGGTAGAGTTGAAAGGATTTGGTACAAGACGGGTGAGATGGTGGAGGAGAAAGGGATGGGTCAAAGGTGACCTGAACTCAGGTGGCTGGAAGATGACCCTGTGGTTCATCACTGATGTGGGGAGCTTGGGAGCAGGGCTGTGCTGGGGGCGGAGGGGCCTCAGGAGGGGTGAATTAGTTTCTCAGCATTGCCTTAACACCACAGACTGGGTGGCTTAACCAGTAGAAACTCGTATCTCACAGTTCTGAAGGCTAGAAGTCCATGATCAGGATACCACAGGGTTGGTTCCTTCTGAAGGCCTATTCCAGGCCTCTCTCTTAGCTTTTGGAAGTTCCTTGGCACATGACAGCATAGTTCCAATCTTCACATGGTGTTGTCCCTTTATGAGTGTCTGTGTCCAAATTTCTCTTTTTTATAGGGACACCAGTGACATTGGATTAGGGGCTCACTCTACTCCAGTATTCTCTCATCTTAACTAATTATATTCTGCAATGACCCTATTTCCAAATAACATTATATTCTGAGGTACTGGGGGTTAGGACTAAATCATATGAATTTTAGGGAGACACAATTCCACTCAAAACAGTGGGGTAGGTCACTCAGTAATGATTAGCTTTAGATGCGCTGAATATTAGGTCCCTGTGGGCCCCATGTCAGCAGGCTAATGATAATGGGGGTATGAGCTGGATGCATAGATTTGGTCATCACCTACATATAGGGAATATTCATGTACTGAAGAATTTTGTGTGGAGTACTTTCTGTGGGGAATTTTCCGACGGACTGGAAGCATTTGCCTGGGGAAGAAGAGAAAGAGGAAGGACATAAGTTCATTGAGTACCTCTTTAAGAGTGAGGCTTTCTGCTCAGTGCTTAGATATCTGATCTCACTGAATCCTCATGCAGACCCAGTGAGGGAAATTTGAGTGGAAGTTTCTGAAGCCCATGGTCACACAGCAGAAGGATGGTAAAACTGAGATTTGAACCCAGGTTTATTTGATTTCACTAAAAGTTGCTGCCTCCTGCTAGGGAGAGAGTAGAGGACAAGTATAGGGCTGGGAAGAACACTGGAGAATTTGTATGGTTGAAGGGCTGGCACTGGGAGCCAGTGAAGGGGAAGAGGGAAATGATAACTAGTCAAGAAAGCCACTGGAAACCCAAAATAGAGTTTCAAGGAGCAGGGGGGAGAACCACAGTATTAACTATTTGAGACAGGCTAAGGACCTAGAAGTGTCTCTTTGGTTTAGTGCCCTCTCTGCTCTTCGAACATCCATTTGATTAAGAAGTGAAATTATAACAAATTTTTGTCCACAGTGATTACAGGCAACAGATTCGCTGTAAAATAAAAAAGAGAATTACTGTCAATTTTATTCCAAGTTCACCACAGTCAACGTGCTGTTGGGGGAGAAACATCAATTCTGACAAATTGCTCTATTCACATGTATACTAACTCCGTATATATGCATTACCTAGTGATGGCTTTCAAGGCAACTTTAATTCTTAAATTCTGAGCATTGGGACCTGGCACCAAGGTTGCGGGTATACACTTTTCTCATATATGTGTTTGTGCTGCTGTTTTGGCTGCTAAGAAATGCTTTAATTTGTTTGAGCATAGTATGCAAGCTAGCAGAGAAATCTAATGAGGACGTTTTTAAAGTGTGGGTTAAGGCATTTTAGGACATGCAAGGCTATTAAGGTGATAAATAAGCACTTACTGGCTTGTTGCCCATACCTGCTTTATATTCACTTCAAAGAAGAACATTTTCATTAAAAACAAAACAGTTAAAATGTCAAGGTGCCCATTCTCTTTTTTCAGACTCTCCTTTTTACATTACAAAATAAGTGGATTGAGCGAGACATAAACTGCTGCTAAATAAAGGCTTTTCTTGGCATTCCTTGGAGAAATCAAATCCAAGACCAGTGATAAAGGGTGATTTACTATATCCACTACACAGACTATTTCTTCTAATTATCAGCATGAATGTAATTACTTACAAGCATCTCAGGCTCCTGTGATCATGTCCCTTAGAGCATTTCATCTTTAATGATTTTCCGTGATAGAAAGCCAGTTGGAAGATTTGTTGCATAACATTGCTCAACCAGAAAGAAAAATACGTACTTCTCAGAAGAAAGATCTGTATGCTTTCTTCTCAATGGTACTTATATTCTGCCAGAATTTGATTAGGAGCTATCTTGGCACAAAGATCACTAATGACCGAGTCAAATAACTTATATAGATTAAACAATTTCTTGGAAAAAATACAATATAGTATGACATTCCTTTTCCAAGAATATTGAAGTTCAGAATTGTAACCACTTACAGTGAATTGTTAAATCCTCTAACTTCTGAGGACAGAGAGTATGAGAGGGAATGGGGTCCTGAGGGAGTTTGTAGATTCTTAGGTGAGATAGTTCTAAGGGAAGAAATTTCTTACCTGGAGGTGAGACAAAAATGCAAACTCATACAACAGATTAAGATTTTTAAAGCCTTAAGGGACATTAGAGCTCACGTACTCCCCCTCCTTCGAGAAAGGAACGAACTACCCAAATAAATTACAGTCACCATGCTAAGTAACTTGCCCCGTCACAGTTCGGTTGGTGTTGCAACCCGTGGCCAGGCCTCAGATTCCCTCTCCGTGTTTTTTTACCATCATCACTTCTTTCTCTAGGATTGATAAAAACTTTTATAAAATGCCTTCATTTGTCCGGCACAGTTGAAAAACGTGTTTTAAATATTAGCTTTCTAGATTACTAAAGTTTGTCCCTTAAGCATCACTTGAAAGTTTTTAGTGGAATTGGCCATCTGTCTTGAAGAGGATGCCGAGCACAATTGAGCTTTTCCGTGAGGAATTAGTGTCATTAGGAGCATTACTGGTTTTACCATGACGGAGCGGAGGTCACAGTCCCGCTCTGGAGTAGCTGAGTTGGGAGGACTGTTTTCAGCTGGCAGTGGTGTGCTGGCTTCTGTTGTCCTTCTTGTCCGTGGTCTCCCATCACCATATTGCCACCTCTAGCCCCTTCCTGGCAGCTTGCCCACAGGCTTTCCCAGGCGGCTGGTGCTCCCTCTGGCTGAAGGTGACTGAAAGCCTCTCCTGCAGAATAAAATGCAGGATTCTGTGATCACTGTGTAATCAAAGACTTTAGCTTTCTCTTTGTTTGAAAAGTGAGCCCACTAAAGTAAAGTACTGTTCATAATCTCTATAACCTTGTGCTTTCCTTGAGATGTTATCTGGTGACTTAAGAAAATTAATTTGACATTTTCACCACAGACCATCTGAGAAGAAGGATTTAAAAGTTGAAAACAAGGACACAGAGTCCTTTATTTCCTTAAGTAATTCCCGATTGCTGGCTCAGTATCTCTCCTGCCTCCAGATTGTCCTCCGATCCTGGGAGAACTTTTGGGCATAGCCAGTGTTTCTTAAGCTTCAGCACACATCAGATTCACCGGGAAGTCTTTTTAAACCACAGATTGCTGCCCTCCCTGCCAGAGTTTTAGATTTAATAGGTCTAAGGTGAGTCCTGAGATGTTGCAATTGTAAGAAGTTACGGGGTTGCTGCAGGAGATGCTGTTGCTGGTGGTCTGGGGACCACACTTTGAGAGCTGCCGAGGAAATCATCATTCTCCATTATTCTCCAGAAAGAAGGGGGGAACCAAGAGGAACTGAGACTCTGTGGGCTTGCAGGCACCTGCTGCCAGAAGACATTGTCCAGAGTGTTCGTGGAGTCTGCCGTTCGGGACTCTGGTCAATGGCTTCTCATATCAGAGAACAGAGTCAGCTCCTAACCTTTGATTTGGGGGTACTGAAAAACCTATACTGTTGCTTGTGTCTTCGATAGCAAATAGGCTTTATTCTTGCTTTCCTATTCCAGAACATTTATTAGGTTTCTTTTTTAAAGATTTTATTTATTTACTTATTAGCGAGCAAGAGAGAAACAGCATGAGAAGGGAGAGGGTCAGAGGGAGAAGCAGACTCCCCGCTGAGCCGGGCACCCAACGTGGGACTAGATCCCAGGACTCCGGAATCATGACCTGAGCCAAACGCAGTCGCTTAACCAACTGAGCCACCCAGGCGCCCCAGAACATTTATTAGTTAATTGGATTTTTTTGCATATGCATCTCTGGGATTTTTAGAGTAATTTTCAAAATCAAAGCATGATAAACTCCTACATTCACAGTCACAGAGAACTGGAGTATCTACCTCGTAGAGCTCGTTTTAACTCCAGCTGTGTTGATTTAGATTAGTCTCTTCCTTACTTGCGTGTGTGTGTGTGTTCATGTGTGCATAAACACATATACACATTCTACATAGGAACTTAGGCTGATACTGCCTAATAAACTCATCTTTAGGAACTTCAACATCCACAGTATTTTTTTTTAAGATTTTATTTATTTATTTGACAGAGAGAGACAGAGAGAGAGAGGAAACACAGGCAGGGGGAGTGGGAGAGGGAGAAGCAGGCTTCCCGCTGAGCAGGGAGCCCGATGCGGGGCTCGATCCCAGGACCCTGGGATCATGACCTGAGCCGAAGGCAGACGCTTAGCAACTGAGCCACCCAGGCACCCCCAACATCCACAGTATTGAGCCTATCAACCCCTTGACCTCAGCACATCACATGGAAGCTTTGCCCCCAACCCTCTTGTCTGTGATGAGAGTTCATGATTAAGGACAGTGGCACTTGTCTCAACCTCCCTACTCTCAACCTCCCCAGTGCCCCTCTGCTTCCTTTGATTTTACTCATGCTGAGCATATCCTAGGAGATTGTGTGGCATAATAGAAAGGACACCAGCTTTGGAGTTAGATGCACACAGGTTTGAATCATTTCCAACTGTGTAACCTTGGGTCTTGGGTCTTTACATCTGTTGTACGGTGATAATACCTACATTACAGGGTTGTTGAGAGGGGTAATGCAACTAACACGTAGCAGATAATTAGCTAATGAGAATTCATCACTCTGCAGACACTTCAGCCACTCACAAGGCTAGTCACACCTTGGATCTTACCTGTCATTCAGATTTCCTCTGCCACGAGGGCCTCAGATCTGGAGTTCTTCTCTAGAGCTACCTTCTGCCACAGGGAGGCAGGATGGCACGGGGATGCTAGGATCACAGGAATGGGGTGGGGGGGAGAGAGGAGAATGGCAGAGACCCCAGGCTCAGAGTTAGTCCCTCTAGCCCACAGCTAGTACATCTCATGCCATCGTAAGATTAAGGAATTGACTTAGACAATCTCAAAAGCCCCTCCAGCTCCAATTCTCTGGAATTTAGTGTTTCTTCTGTGACCCTCCACTCCCAGCTGAGTCTTCGTCGTCATCACCACGACCTCAGGTTCCTCTGTATTTTCCAGCCCTCCAGCTCTCATCCCAACAAACTTGCTTTCTATCACACTTTGGCTTCAGTCTTACCTCTATTTTTCTCCCATAATTCCTCTGTCCTAGCCAAGCTGAACCACCCACCATTTCCTAGGGGTTTTTTTTTTCATAGCATGCTTTTCTTTTTAATCTAATATGTTATTTATTTATTTTGTTTTTATCTGTCTCCCGTACTAGAATATAAACTCCTTGAAAGCAGAAACTTTTGTTCGTTGCCTTCCCCGTGCATCTAGACTAGAGCCTGGTTATAGAAGGTACACAATAAATTTTTGCTGGGTGAAATGTCTGCCTTCCCTTCATGTTTCCACATGTATTCCTTAGCATTACCCAGTTTTTGATGGAATATGACAAGGGGAGGAAGTCAATCAGAAACTTGACAGCATAGTCCTCAGGACAAAGCTTAGATCTTCTTGATGGGGAGTCTGGCCAATGCTGTGTCCCTCCTTTGGCAGCGAGCTGCTTACCAGAGTACTCTGCAGCTGTTAGTGCTGGTCTATGTGTGTGCCTCCCAGATGGTAGGTATTGAACCGCTGGCCACCTTCCCGGGGCTCTGTCCCACCAAGACACTGTGTGTTTCTTCCCATCAGGCCTGTTGCTGAGATGCCTCAGGCCCTAGCATTCTCCCATTATAATAGCATTCAAGTGATTTCTCTTCAGGGCAGACCAGCTAGCCCCAGTGGGGAGGTAGAAATCTGGAGGCAAGGGTCCTTTCAACTGCATGTCTGACGCTTGACTTCAGATAGTCAATTACTTCAATTTAAGAGACTACCATGCACAGACGGAGTTTACAAAGAAGTCTGAAGATCGTTTCTATTCCCTAAGAGGTTCCGGTCTAGTTGGAAAGACAAGACACCCATGAAACCTTTCGTTTTGTCTCCGAAGTATTTCTCAAACGTGCTTCCTTCTTTCCATCTCTGCAACCACACATAGCCGGTACACTCCGTCGTTATGCTCCGCACTCGAGTTCTAGGTGCTCCTCTTGCCTGGACTACCACAGCTTCCTATCTGGTTCCACATTTCTGGTCTTGCCACTTCTGATTTATTCCCTCACAGGAGACTTCT
Organism: Mirounga leonina; assembly: GCF_011800145.1. Taxonomy (NCBI): domain Eukaryota; kingdom Metazoa; phylum Chordata; class Mammalia; order Carnivora; family Phocidae; genus Mirounga; species Mirounga leonina. The sequence goes on along the minus strand of NW_023270827.1, from coordinate 170,364 downwards.
TTTTCAAAATCCATATCAGATCATAATGTTGTCTTACTTAGACCTTCTTGCTGGGCATTGAATTTAACTGGACACCTTACCTTGACTTATGGGGGCTGCTCGCTCTTTTCCTGCCCACCTCTCCTTTCTCATGTTGTGATGCTCTTCCCTTACTGGCCGTGAGGCATCACAATAGACTGTCTGATCCCTCAAGCCTGGGAGGCCTTCCCAATCTGGGGCCTGTATACATGCCCTCGGTTTGGAATGCTCTGCTTCCCCACTATGCATGAGGCCCTGGTCTTCACAGGGCTGGCTCCTTTCCTTCCCTGAGGACTCCACTAAAATAGGTCTTTGTTGTCTCTAAGAGCCTTCTCTGAAACAACTTTCCTGGTCATTCCACTGTGGGGCATTATAGGTTTCCTTCATAGACCTTATCACAGATTGCACTGATCACTTATTTGTCTGTCTCCATCACTGGACTGTAAGCTCCCTGAAGTCAGGCACCATGCCCTCTTCAACATTCTAGTCTTGCAACCTCAATATCTCTCCAGCAGAGTGCCTGATATATAGCAAGTCTTCAATAAATATCTTAATGCTAAACAAATAATGGCAGGGCGCCTGGCTGGTGTCAGGATCAAGTGTGCGACTCTTGATCTTGGGGTTGTGAGTTTGAGCCCCAGGTCGAGGGTAGAGTTTACTTAAAATAAACAAACAAACAAATAACATTAAACAAAACAAAACCACAAAAAATGGCTACCAGCTGGGCATGATGTTCTGTAGGATGATGCTATCTCTCTGTATAAGTTGGCAGATCACTGAGAGATTTTATTAATTGTATTTGTGATACTATGCTCTGTGCTGATTGTTTTCAGGATACTTTTATACAGTTAAGACCATTTAAAAACAATTAGATACTTAAAATGACACAAAATCCTAAAATCAGTTTAAGTGGTATTTTCTGTCAGATATATTTGGATTTGTCAGGCAGCTGGTATTTATAAAAAACTCAGATTCATAAAGTGTGTATGCCTGCTTCATTTAAAATTGGTATTGAAATTGTAGTCTCCTTGTCCTGAGAAGCATCCTTAAGAAAGACAATTGGACTTTGAAGGAAATGGCACTTCTTTCCTAAGGGCCCTGCTCAGAGCAACTCTGTCAGACCCCTTCCAGACAACCTGGGAGCTGAGGGTGGCTCTCTGGTAAGTTCCTCTCTGGGAAGCATTGGATTGTAGCAGTCTCCCCGGGTGGTTATAAAAGACAGCTTTCTCTGTTGCATCAATGAACAAAAGATGGTTATTTTAAACACATGCTGTGGACTGCTTACTAAAATCCCTGCCTTATATGGGTTGTAGGTCATTGTACGAACATTCTCTATGTAGGACCAAGTGCAATGTATATTTCTGAAAGAGAGCTGCCTCATCTTTTCAGCTGACCTGATATTGATTCATCATCCTTGCTGGATTCAATGGCCAGCTTAGTGGCATCGGAACATGGGCTCGATGCCTGTTGGCAGCTCTGGCTGTCTGGGTGCATTTCAGTTTTATCCCTTTGATTGTAGAGCAGTTTTGTGTTATTGATAAATTACAGGTATGGCATTCAGAGGGAAGAAAGGGGCAGCTCAGAGTGAATGGTGGTGCCCTTGGGTATGACGCTCACTTGGACTCATCCATTAGACAATCCTATGTAGTGAAAGGTGTGTTTATAGGATTAGTTATTAATCACAAAACAGGATAGGAGTTACTTGACTGCTAATTATAACACTGGATGAGCACAAAAAAATCATCATAATAAACAATATCATCCCTGTAGGACCCTTCACATGAAATCAGTCCCGCCAGACAAATAATCGTTATTTACATAACGTGGAATCTTAAAAAAAAAAAAGATCCTAAAAAACTAGCAACCACTAAAATAAGCAAAATGGAAGCTAATAAAAATTAGTACCTTAAAAAAATCACTGCAAGCTATGTTTTCTGTAATTATACCAAGCCCTAGAGTTTTAACCATGTAATAGTAATTTTTCCGTGTTTTTGCCGTTATTGTCCTTTTGATTTACTTAACTATGTCTAACTTGAACAAACAATGTTAAGTGGGGAAACAGATGCGATTAAATAGCCTGTAATTATGTTTTTAGTCAACTGCTACCATCACAGACTCCTCCTGCTACTCGGACCAGAAAAAAAGTGACCTAACTGATTTCACCAACTGCTTTGCCAGGCCCTGATGCAGAATAGATGGCCTTATTAAGCAATCAAAAAATCAGCCATTACAGAGGAATGGTAATCAGCAGTGTTTATACAGCTCACACGCTAGCCCCACAATAGACAATCAGGACCATGAATTCTGCTAATTGGGTACCTTCTGCGTCCAGAGGTGCCTGCAAAGGGAAACAAAAGGGACTCGAAAATTAGTGTTTGTAGCAATTAGTTTCTGTCTAAAGGCTTAGCCCAGTTCAGGGAAACCATGATTCAAACAGGGATTATTATAGCAACTTTGGTATTTAAATGTCTTCTGCCATTATTTGAGGTAGGATTTAGCTTTGCGAAACTAATGCAGAATCGTCCTCTTTTTTTATTTACTTAAAATGATTTTTGTTTTGAACTTCTCAAAAATCAAAACCATTAAGCCATTTGCCGCTTTAAATTTTCTGGCATTCAGTGTTTTGTTGTTGTTGTTGTTGTTGTTGTTTTTAAAACCTATGATCTTGCTCAAGACCAGTTGAAAAGACTGTTAAATACATGTATTGTTGAGGAGCTCCGTTCAGGGGAATAATACAGCGGAGTTTGTTGTGCCATTATTTCGCTCAGAATGCTCCATAGTTTAGTGGGGGAAATATAGGGTATAATTCTTGGTGGAGGAAAAAAGGACAGCAAGTGTTTTATTTATAAATGTATGTACAAATTCCCATTCTAAGTAATAGCACTAAAATAGTCCAGGAGGAGAATGTAGGTTCTCTGTGTATATTTTATCTGAGTAAACTAGCAGGGTATTTCCAAATGGGCTCCACTGAAAGCCCAATGGGTTTTATAAAATTCACTACAAAAAGCCTTTTGCCCTTTTCTTCCCTTTTAGTCTTTAGCATTTCTGATGTAATAATCAGATAGACAAATCTCTGTGCTTTGCTTCTGTCATTATAGACTCCCTGCTGTAGATGCTCAAAGGGCAAATTAACAGTAGCACAATTCGAGGGACCTCTTCACCTCCCATGGAAAGCATCAGCTGCAGGTTCTTGCTTTCTTGAAGCTCTCCACATGGTTACAGAGGGATCATAACGACGATGACAACAACAACAAAAGATTAAGGAGAGGAAAGGAAAACCCTTGTGATTCAGAAGACCAAAGAAATATTTGATGTTTCATTTTCTGTGATTTTAAAGGCTACATGAGCAAATGACAGTTTGTCTTTTTAAATTTATTAATAATTTGCGATCTTTAATTACTTAAATGGTGGTTAATCAATGTGTCAATAAGTATAGTAAAATTTTTATTATTAACACCAAATTTTACATTATTAAGACAGAAATTATAGAAAGAATATTGGTACTTTGGAGACAATCAGAATGATAAGTATGATAGTTTTAGAGACACTGTAACAACATTTTACTCCTGACTGATTACATTACATATTGATATTAGTGAGCATCAGTATGTAGTGCAATCAGTCAGGAGAAAATGAGTGAAATGTGAACTAATGAGAGCTAATTGTATCATATAATAGCAAGGACACAGAATTCTGTCAATTAAATTAGTTTGAGATGAAACAAATATGAACATAATAATGTTTATAATAATGAGGCAATTAGAGCTAATGAAATAAATGTTAATAAAGACTAGGATCCCTAGCCCATTTCTGCCCTTCTCCTGATTCCTTCAAACTTTGGGATTCTTTTCAGCCATTGTTGCTCTGTCTGTATTAGAGACGTGGGGGGTGAAGAATATCAATCTTCACAGTCTGCATGTTTCTTGATCTCAAACTTTCAGAAGGCTCCTCAGGGTCTGGCATACCTCTTGCCAAGGTACTCATCTCTGATGAATAAATCATATCTTATTCCATGGAACTTTTGCTTTCATATACTGTCTCTTCTTGATCTGGGATAGAAAACTGGTACTTGTCATAAGTGTGAGTCTTTTCATTTTCCACATTTTGGAGAGTTGATGGCTCAGGTTTAGTGTTTCTCCATTGTGTAATCCAATTGGATTCTGCTTATTAGCTGCTTCCTTGGTGTCCTTAGGTCTTTGATGTTCATTCCACTTAATTCCCTGATACAAAGAGTCACAACATGATGGCAAAGCCCGTTTCTTAGATATCTGGTTAGGAATGTACTCTATAGGAGAAATTATACCCATTATCTCGCAGGAGATGATTTTGGAGACCTTACTTCAGTCTGGTAGATTATTGGCATCCGTCAATAAATTAGGACCAAAAAATTAGGACCCATATTCTATATTGCAATTTAGATTTGAGCACTTTATATATAGGGCAGTGGGGATGAGTATTGGGGAAGATGAAGCAGCAGTATATTTTGATCAGCTTGGAAACTCATCCATTTAGCTAAAAAGACTATATCTCCCAAGGAGTGATGCATTCATACCAATAATGGATTAAGAAAAAAGTATTTTTTGTGGTTCATGGCTGTTATATTATGAACATTGCCTAAGTATTTAAAGGGAAAAATTGTAAGTTTTACAAATTTCCACTTGATTATCTATTTGGATGTTACTCTGGTTGGTGTACTTGTACTTGTCCTCAGTTTAGTCTAGGGTTAGTTAGTGTTGATGAATGATATTTGATTCAAAGTAGGTAGAACTTTGTGCTGTGGAAATTTCAACCAACTTTCCCATTTGGCTACCATGTTGTTGTTTTTTTTAATCATGTATATCATGCGTGTTTTTGCTCTTGCTTTTGTATCACATTAAAAAGACATCAGAATGAGCTGTGAGTTAATGTTTCACTTGTAAAAGGTTATGGATTACGCTCAGCTGGTTTCTCAGGCTGACACAGGGTTCATGATTAGAAGAATGAAAACAAACATGAATTGAAAATGTCACTAACCTTTATTGGGCCCTGAGAATCCCAGAGCCTGCATGACAGGAGGTTTTCCTGTTTTCAACAGTATAAAGAAGATTGAAACAAAACAGCACGGATCTTGGCTATTTACATCTTCTAATGAATGCTGTTCACGTTTGGGTTCCTTTGTCCGTCTCCCAGTTTTCAAGGGTTTAGCTGTGAAAAGTGTGGATGGTATCACATACTCTTATAAACCATGGAGCAGACATCTGTCTAGGATGCTTTTCCCTCCAAATTGTGCTCAGTGTAAAGGGCATCTATACAGCTGTGCGTGTATAAGGTAGGCAGTTATCTATTCTCAGTGTTCCTCAGCACTAGAGTTGGAAAGTATTTTCAGATATACTATAAGTAAAGCTGTGTGTTTAAGTGGGTGTGTGCTGAAGGGATATTTAAGATGAGATCTCACATCTTCCACATGATGGGCCCATTAGGTTTGAATCTGATAGTGCTGTCTTTGAAAAACCTTTTGTGACTGATAAACAAATACATTCACACCATAGGTCCCAGACCTTCATCAGACTAGAGGGAGGTAAAACAGACTTAAATAGTCTGTTTATATGAATAGTAGAGAGTTTAGAGATTAAACTGTGATCCAGGAGATAGCACATCTGACCAATAATAACTTGTTCGAGCTCTCAGTTTCTATTAAGATTTACTGTCTTTGTTTCTTTACAGTGACTTGGGCTTGGTTGTTCTTGGCCTAAATATGAATAACCTTGCAGTAACTGAAACATTAGTCTGTTTCTTTCCCCCTTAATTTCTCTTCCTGTGACTGCCTGATCTGGCACACCTTGTGACAAATTGTACTATACTTTTCACTGATTTTGTAGGTAATTTGATAAAATACTGCCTAAAGATCACTAGGAAAATCTCAAAATAAAACATATCCCTTCATCTGAACTGTACATACATAGAGGATGAGAAATTTTAGACTTTTACAAATGTATTTTCTTGTTCCTGAATTAAAATGAGTTCTATGGACCCATGCTTAGTCCTAAATACTACTATTTCAAGGTGTAACTCTGGTCTATATGGATTTAATCACATTCTTTGGCAGTGTATAAGTATTTGGGAAACACAAACCTGCACCTTTTTATTCTCACTTTATCTAATTATATATTGTTCTTTTAATACAGAATTTGTTTTGCATTTTCAAAGATCAAAGGATTCTTTTGGCCAGAAAGTGTTTCCACTTAAAAATATGGACCATTTTCTATTTTTACTTAAAAGTAGTCTTGGTAAAATTATATCTAATTAATAAGAATATGATAAAGCAAAACTTACACCCAAAGATTGAGCATTAAGACGAGCTTTATTTTTAAGCATAAAGTTAGGAAATTTACTTGGTGGAAAGAGAGTTACTTTTAGTAACATTATTTTTTACGCAAAAGTGATAATTTTGTTATTTCTGCAATTTAAAAGATTCATGCGTATAACATTCTTTTATTTCACAACAGTGAAGTAGGCTTTTTATTTAAACTTAAAATCGTATTTCCCATCTGGAAAAATGTATATTTTTTTCAGGTAAACCAAATTAATCAGGTTTCAATCTGAAGGATTGGAGGTCCGGAACTGGGCTCTAGTTTTAACCTTGTGCTTGATGACTTATGTAACTTTGAAAGTCACATAAACTCTTTTTATTCAAAATTCCTCTTTATTGGCTTGTTTCCCCCCTGTAGCAGTCAGAATAGTCTAGGTTATACTGCAGTAACAAATAAGTCCTAAATCTTAATAGCTTAATATAACAAAGGTTTAATTCTCATTCACATACTCGGTAAGGATCAGTTGTGAGCTGTGTTACATCATTGTTGATATTGTCCTAATGCCAGAACCTATGTTGATGGAGTAGCTTCCATCTGGAACATTGGCCATGGCCAAGGCAGAGGGAAAAGAGAATATGAGGAAGCACATACTAGTTGTTAAAGCTTCTGCTCACACTATTGGCCAACGCAGGCCAATCTACCTTCAAGCATCAGAGAAGTACAGTTCTACCACTTCACTGAAGGAGGAAAGACACTGCTACCTATTAATAGTCTTAAGACTACCATATACTCTCCCCATCCACTACCCTACTTTTATTTACTTAATAATGTTATCACATTATAAAGTAATACGCTGAAAAAATTACTAAAATTAGAAAAAGCTCCTTACAACCCTACTACCCTTACAAATCAAAACTGTTTTATTTGTTCAAGTTTATTTAAATGCCTTGTCAATGTACATAATATTTATGTAGTTATATTGATTTCTTCCTGTTTGCATTGGTTAGACAAAGTTACAAATGACTCTCTAATGCTAGTGAGTGTGATCGTGGGAGTTTGTTTTAAATCTTATGTTGCAATGGGTTTCTAGCCTGTCTATGGCTATAGTATCTTAGTTATAATTTTGAATAATGAAACTAATATAAAAGAGAAGTTGGAGATAAGTGTATAAGATGATAACATATATGTGGAATATCTTGAACTACTTTACAGAAGATTCCATAGTAGTTAAAAATATTTTCATGTGTATGAGTATTATGATAGACTCAGTTTTTAAAAAGAATCTGATGTGGGCCTGTTTTCCTAAAATTTCAGTTAAATTATATCATATTTCAGCTAAATTATATTATTTTGAATATAAAACCTTATATTTAGGTTCTTTTATTTGGATGTGGAAGGGGATTACAGGGCTTGATTTATGCAGGGCTGTGCAAAACCAGGATTCTATGAGGAGGAGAGCCAATGAATGAGAGGGTACAAATATAAGAAATCTTATTGTACAATATATCCAATTTAAAGCTTTAATTTTCAAAGTGTGGTCATGAAGTGATACATAGGCTGATTTTCTTTAGTATTAATGTTTGTTTTAAGAGTATTATTCTGCTAAAAACCTTGACTATTGTTATGAATAAAACATTTATTTGTGATAAGGTAAAATAAAGCTCATTGGGGTCTTATCAGTAGCAGTGCCATTTTTTTTCCTTTCAACTCTTTCTGGAGAAGTTGTTGGGAGTAATACTAATCATGAGTGGGTTTGGGTGGTCCAAGCAACATTGTACCCCAATGAAGTAGTCTTTGGATGGAAGGGATGGAAGTTTGGTAACCATTGATTTGTACATATGTCTGCCCTTTCTTTTTTTTTTTTTAAAGATTTTATTTATTTATTCATGAGAGATAGTGAGAGAGAGAGAGAGAAAGAGGCAGAAGGACAAGCAGGCTCCCCCGTGGAGCAGGGAGCCCGATGCGGGACTCGATCCCAGGACCCTGGGATCATGACCTGAGCCGAAGGCAGACGCTTAACCGACTGAGCCACCCAGGCATCCCATATGTCTGCCCTTTCTTAAGAAAATCCCCAGTGCCTAGAACAGTACCTGGTACCTAGCAGACATTTAATAAGTATTTGTTGAATGGGTGAATATCTAAAGGTTAAAGCTAGAAACTTTCCTTACTTCATGTGGAAACTAAGAGATTTTTGTTTTAGAGGGATGCTTCTGTCAAATCAATGTCCAGTGTCAGCATCCTTGGGGAGTCATTGCCCTGGACAAATTGTTGCCTAGAAAGATATTAAAATGGAAAAATAGATCATACCGCAATTTTCAAGAATAAGTTTGTGCAGTGATAAACAGTCTTTAAAAATTTTTTCATTGTCCCCACCCATTAGGAAGGATACAGTAAACAAAAACAAAAACAGAGAAAATAACAAATGTTGGCAAGAATGTAGAGAAATTGAAACCCTTGCTCATTGTTGATAGGAATATGAAACAGCATAGCCACTGTAGAAAATGGTACAGTGATTCCTTAAAAAATTTAACACAGAATTACCATATGATTCATCAGTTCCACTGCTGGGCATATTCCTGAAAGAACTGAAAGTAGGGACTCAAACAGATATTTGTACACATATCTTCATAGGAGCATTATTCATAACCGCCAAAGGATGGAAACGATCCAAGTGTCCATTGATGGATGAATGGATAAGCAAATGTGGTGTGTACGCACAGTGGAATATTATTCAGTCTTAAAAAGGAAGGAAATTCTGACACACACTGCAACATGGATGAACCCTGAAGACATTACGCTAAGGGAAATAAGCCAGTCACCAAAGGACAAATCCTGTATGATTCTCTTATATGAGCTACTGGAATAGTCCCATTGATAGAGACAGAAAGGAAAGTAGAAAGGGGAGTGCCAGGTGCTGGGAAAAGGTGGGAAGAGAATTATTATTTAATGGGTACAGAGTTTCAGTTTGGGAAGATAAAGTGGGGGAGAGGGATGGTGGTGATGGTTGACAGCAATATGCATGTACTTAATGCCACTGAATTGTACACTTAAAATTGTTAAAAGGATAAATGTTATGTATATATTTTTTCACAATGTTTCTTTTCATTGTTAAGGTTGCCAGTGACCTTCATGTGGCTAAATCCAATGATCAGTTCTTAGTTTTCATCATCATGGGCCCAGCAGCATCATCTGACACAGATAATGTTCCCCATTTCTTGAAATACATTCTTCACTGGGTTGCCAGTGAATCACAGTATCTTGGTTTTGTTGTTGTTGTTTCTTTTGTTCCCTGTCTCACTGGCTAGTCCTTCCCAGTTTTATTTGCTGTATCTTCATTTTCCTGATACCAAATGTTGGAGTGGGCCTCTTCTCTGTGTGTCTCAACTTGCTTTTTAGGTGGTCTCATGACTTGAAATATCACCTATGTGTAGATGACCAAATTTATATTTTCAGCCCCTGCGTTTCCCCTGACATTCAGACTCATGTAGATATTTTTAAAATGACATCTCTAGTTTAGATGTCGATAGGTATTTCAAATTTAACATATAAAAAGCTTGATTTCTTTCCCCTCCTAATCTGCTTTCCACTCATGGTTCACCATTTCAGTAAATGGCAAACACTTTACCTAGTTTCACATGACAAAAAAATCTTGGGATTATTCTTGGCTCTCCTCTTCATTTATATCCTGTATCTAATCCACTGACAAATCCTGTTGGCAGTTCTACTTTCAAAATAAATCCCAGATCTGACCGCTTGTAACCATTTGTACTTCTAGTACCCTGGTCCAAGCCACCACCATCTTCCTCCTGGACCATTGCAGTAGTCTCTCAACTGGTCTCCCTGCTTCTACTCTTGTCACTACTCCCTTCCCCATGTCTATTCTCTACCTAGGATCCCTAGTTCTCCTTGAAAAATCTAAATCTGATCATTGCAAATCCTCTGATGCTTCTGATCTCACTTAGAGAAAACTTTAGGAATAAAGAATCTGATTCTCTTAGCAAAATACAGACTTTTTTTTGTTAAGTAGAGTTTTGGTCGGGTTGCTGTGTGACTCTTTCAGCCCATATAGAATGATTCTCTGTGATGGAATATAATCCAGAATTCACAGAGAATGGGTATTTTGCCAATAAACAGTTTCTTACTCTCCTTTCCTCGGGTCACACATTTCTCTCAAGTGGCCTACTCATGTGATGATGATAAAGCTAGTAATAAATATATAAATAAATCACCCCCCCCTTATCTTTCATTATTTTCAACCCAGTGCCAAGATTAGAATAGAAGCAAGGAGACGTTTATATTTTGGCTCACTGCTGTCAAGTTAAAGAGTAAATTAATGCACTTGTCTTGCTTTCTTTGCCAATGATTTTTATTAAGTGTTTTTTGAGTGTTCTCTTAGTAGGTCCTTTGAGCCCTCAGTATTTTGGTTAAGACCAATTTACATCATGTTCCATCATTGACTTGCTTTTTCTCTCCAGGTTACTAAGAGTGAACCTGGGTCATCATGGTCTCTCTTACTTTCCGAGGGCCTTGTACATCTGAGAGTTGGGGTAGCAACATCTGAAGTAGAGCCGTTGAAAATGAACCTTCTCAGGCAGTTTCCTGGGTTGTCACCTCAGGTGCTCTCTGCAGCATACTTTCTGGTATTTGATTCTAGTTTGTTTTAAGTGTCCCCTATAATTGGACATACATGTTATGAATAAAGAAAGTGGTGGTTTTGGAGCATGCGGGGACAAGTCAGCTAACCACCCCCAGTCATGCATGGTGCCTTCATAGTGTGGGCAGGGAACTGAGACACTTTCAACTCCTTCTCCCACGAATATGCCCCCACATAGCCTAATACATTAGTTACCTGGTTATTGAACCGTATATTAAATCTGCAAGAAGCAAAGATTGTAATTTTTCTGATACCTAACAGAGTGGCGTCAAAGCAAATCCAGTGGTATTTTTTTCTGCATTTGTGGTCCTATTTCAGCTCTTTGACAGGAGAGCAATGTCTCCTGATTTGTCCAGGTTATATTCCAGAAAGAAACTCTTTTTCTTTGCAGGATGTAAACTGGATTCCCTAAAGCACAGGAAGCACTGACCTAGTTTTTCTTTGAGCTCTTTCGACCTTGGAGATGAATTTTCGTGATGTGGGAGCAAAGTGTGACAGCATTTGTAAAGGGAAAAGGCTAGCTAGCTGGCAGCTCTCGAGTTGGCTTCTAGAAGTGTCCCAGTGTCTCAGTCTGACTCACAAGCTGCCCACCGCTGTTCTGAAGCTTCCAGCACCTTTAAATGGTGCTAATTATTTGAATATTGCTTCACTCCTTCCAACCCCTTTAGGTCTTGGGAAAAAAAGAAAAGATAGATTTTATTGGTGGTGAGGGTGGCTAAGTACACACCACTAGAAAATGACGTTTTCCATTTTCTCAGCCGAGGCAAGCCATTAACGAGCAAGCTTTCCATACACGTTTCCCCAAATTTAACCTGGTGGGACCATGCCTGGCCCCAACTAGTTTATGTTATGCCCCGATGTTCTGGGAAAAGAAGAAAATATTCCAGCAAGGAATTCAAATATGGTACATAGTTATTTAGACTAGCCCTAGGGGTGTGCTAACTATAATCCTAAATTTAGGCACATCCTGGAACGATATGGCATGTGTTTGGTGATTTTGTGATGTTTGTGCATTTTTATGCCCTTTCTGGCCTCACTGCCTTTGCAGATACACACTGGACTAAGTCTAGCTTTGTGTGCTTCCATTATTTTATCGGTGACAATTGAGTTTTACTTTGAATATTATGAGGAATTCCCCTTGCTATTCTTGCTTGAAAAGGCCTCTATTATCTATTATTAAAACTAGAATTCTAGTTTTAATATTGTTTCCTTCCATTCATTCACAAATTTTAGTGAACAGCCTCTATGTACCAACCACTGGGCTAGTTCCTGGTTTTATAGTAGCAAATGATGTCTGCACTCATGGAGCTTACAATCCATTGGGAACATACAATAACAATTGTACATATAATTATTTGATTCCGCTTGTAAGGAGTCCTTCATGGGTTGGTTTAGATTTCACTTTTTTTTAAAAAATGTTTTTCTCTGTTGCATTTTCAATTACTTTGATAAGATACAAATTTTCTTTTGAATTATAAATAGAAATCCTGTTCTATTGAAGTAGGGTTTATACATTTAAATTTGGCTTTTGATAAAGTTCAACTAGAGACTGACTATACTTACATGCTGTTGGAAATAAATATTAGAGATCTGATGATATAATAAAACTTGACAACTGTTCAGTACTTCTTTCTATATACAGAAAATACTCTTCATTATTAATAAGTATTTATTGAGGGATTTATTTGTGCGTGTCACTGTGCTAGGGGATGCACTGTAGGGGATGCATAAATATTATCTGCAAAATGCTTCTTATATAATAAGTGATATAAAACATGTAAAAAAATAACCATAATATAAGATAATCTGTGATAAATGCCTTAAGAATGAACAAAAGAACAATTAAGAGATCAGAGGAAAGAGAGGTTTCCATTTGATTACATGAGTGATCGAGAAAGCTTTATGAAAGGGGTTATGTTTCAATTAGTTTTGAAGGATAGGTAGATTTAATTTTAAAAATCTAGTTATGATAGCTCATTTTTAAAAACTTTGAACATATATCTAAAATCATAAAGAAGAAAACAAAGAGCACAGCCGAGCCCCTCCCAGGAGGCCTGTGTGGAGGAGGGGAGCATGTGCTGCTGGAAGAGTAACAACACCCCTTTCCCCTTTCCTCCTCTGTCCCCAGGGGTGATGGTCAGGGGTCATTGCACTTGGCCCCCACCCCGATAGAACCGGCCGTTCTGGAATGGTTCCCTGCCTCGCTAAGTTGGGGAGTAGTGATCTGTTTTGTTGGAATGTTGCCAAGGCACCAGGCATTAGTGAGAAGGAAAAAGGATGACACAGCTGCAAAAAGTGCCAAGGGTTGGGTTGGCCGGGGGGGGGGGGGGGTGACCTGCATTTCTCCCATGTGGTGCAACAAAAGGATCTGAGAGTATCGCTTGGATCAAGTGGACATCGCAGAGGGCTGCAGGGCTTAAGCTGGTTTGCTGCTCCCCAACCACTCCTGAGGACTCTTAGCTGAGCAAGGGAACCCTCGAGGCCAAAGACCATGGGTGGACTGCTGAGGCAAGGCAGGGCCTGATAAGGGATGGCCAAGTCAGGCTTCAGACAGATGTCCCACATCACGGCACTGTGCAAAGGCCTCCAGAGATCCACAAGCATGCCCCACAAGAGAGCTGGCATTTGAATCCAGCCACAGAGGTAGAACTGTGATCCGTGAGGTTCAGTAACAGTGAGAACAGTGACGACCCACACCAAAGGGAAAGGGGTTCCTTTCCTCTTTTCTCCTTGCCCAACACAGCAAGGTAAGCAACTGGAAGAACTGGCTACGAGGGCGTGGTGCACAGCTTCTCCCAGACCCGGCTTCCAGAACCAAGTCTAGCCAGCACTAGGGAAGAAGGGAGAGGGACCAAAAAAGGTGTCTGGTGGAAGGAAGGTCTTAACGTGAAGATGAGAATGGAGTTTTATGAGGAATAGGAGTCTAGAGAACTGGAACTAGAGTGTTGTAATACTCAAAAGGGAGTGAACGTTTAGGGAATTGGGCATAACTATCTTTGGATGAGCACACCACCCAGGGCAAAAGGGTGTGGGAAGGAGCACTTCACCAAGGAATCCCCGGTGGGGGAGCTGGGGGAGGGAGGAGGAGGGGTGAGGGAGGGAAGGGGAACTGGGAAGTAGAGAGGAAATAGGTCGCCTAGAGGTTGCTGGTTGTAGGAACAGGTGGGGGCATGAGCGTTAACCTTGCGGTTTTCTGTATTCTGATGTGTGTTGGAAGAACTCTAGCAAAGAGTTTAAAAATATTGGCCTTAACTTACTTTAAAAAACTGGTTTTTAGAATACTTTGTTTGGATATATTCGATCCATTTTTTATTTTTTATTTGCAATTTGTAAGGCATCATGATTTTTTTTTTAAAGATTTTATTTATTTATTTGAGACAGAGAGAATGAGAGAGAGAGAGCACATGAGAGGGGGGAGGGTCAGAGGGAGAAGCAGGCTCCCCGCCCAGCAGGGAGCCCGATGCAGGACTCGATCCAGGGAGTCCAGGATCATGACCTGAGCCAAAGGCAGTCGCTCAACCAACTGAGCCACCCAGGCGCCCCTAAGGCATCATGATTTTATCTTCTAAAATTCTTCGGAGGTGCCTGGGTGGCTTAGTCCGTTAAGCGTCTGTCTTCAGCTCGGGTAATGATCTCAGGGTCCTGGGATTGAGCCCCACATCGGGCTCTGCACTCAGTCAGCAAGGAGTCTGCTTCTCTCTCTTCCCTTCCCCCAGCTTGTGCTCTGTCTCTCTCTCTCAAATAAATAAATAAAATCTTAAAAAAATAAAATCCTTCATATCTATCTTCACTTTTAAAAATTTTCACCTTTAATTCTTTTTTCTCTTACATTTAGAAATATGTTACTTTTTAATATATTAATAGAGTCCTATTCTTACCTTTTTATATTTCTGGGTTTCTTATTTCCTTTTTTTTTTTTTTTAAAGATTTTATTTACTTGACAGAGAGAGACAGAGAGAGCAGGAACACAAGCAGGGGGAGTGGGAGAGGGAGAAGCAGGCTTCCCGCTGGGCAGGGAGCCCGATGTGGGGCTCGATCCCAGGACCCTGGAATCATGACCTGAGCCGAAGGCAGACGTTTAACGACTGAGCCACCCAGGTGCCCCTTATTTCCTATTCTTGATATTTCAAATATTGTCTAAGTTTAAACTACTCTAAGCCTTTATTCTTTTTATTCTTTCTACCCTTAACTGTCGCTTTTTGTTTTTCTTTCTCTATGGTTTACATTATTGATTTCAATCTCTACTTTGTCATTCTTAATGTGCTCCTTTACAAGGTTTTGTTACTGCACATTTTCATCATGTAAGGAATAACTATAAACAGAATTGAATGGATGTCCTTTCACCATTCTCCCCAGAATCAAAATCCTCTGTGTCTCCCCTATCCTCCCCACCTTGTGTCCCCCCCCCCACTCTCTTTTCTTTTTAGTTTTCCAAAAATTATTTAGGCTAAAAGTATGTCCTAAAAACTCTGCTGATCTTATACAGATCACATGTTTGATTTGCTAAATGTTATGAATTCTTCTGTCATACAACAACTGATCTCTGCATGTTTTCTCAAATATGCAGTCCTGCCACATCACCTTTGGCAGTTTGTGTCAGTATGTAATTGTTTGGTGTGTCTTGGACTCAGATATCTGGTCTTATCCTGGCTTTTGTTGAGACCCATTTTGAATATTACTGCTATTCTGACTATAGTCCGTTCTTAATTATTTGCAATAATAGAAGTCTAGAAGTAAGTTTAAAAATTATTATTATTATTGCATTTTGATAAAAGTGTTTGTGCTCATATGGTTACTTCTAATATTCTCTTCAAGTCGTTGTAAAGAGACCTGCCTCAAGAGACTCAGAAAATTCTCTTTTGCATTTTTTCAGTTTCCTTCTTTCTAACACTTTGCTGTCTCTATCCCAAAGAAGTGGTTCTGTGTTCTTCGAAACCTTCTTTGAAAGAAAGATAAATTTTCTGTTTTTAAAATTTCCATTACAGGTTATAGAAGACAAACAAAACTAAAGTAAAATTTCAACACAACAAACAGGTATAAAACATAGATAAAGAAAATGAGATTTACTTGGAACCTGTCTCTACACAGGGCAAACTTGGTTCTTAAAAAGTTGCTGAAGGGTGCCTGGGTGGCTCAGTCGTTAAGCGGCTGCCTTCGGCTCAGGTCATGATCCCAGGGTCCTGGGATCGAGCCCCGCATCGGGCTCCCTGCTCAGCGGGAAGCCTGCTTCTCCCTCTCCCACTCCCGCTGCTTGTGTTCCTGCTCTCGCTGTCTCTGTCTCTGTCAAATAAATAAATAAAATCTTTAAAAAAAAAAAAAAGTTGCTGAAGACCTATCTAGCATGGTAGACCTTTCGAAAAATTTTAAATCAGTCTTCTACAAGAAACTAAATTTGCATGCACATGTGTACAGGCTGATTTATTTATAGGACTTTGTACACTAAGAGCAGCTCAGTTTTTCAGCAATAGAGTCCTATTAACCAAACTTTTGACAGTTGTATAGATACAGTATTTTATTAATCTGCAGTAAGAAAAATAAAAGGGAAGGGGAGCACTCTCCCTGTAGAGCTACTTCGAAAGGCACCCAAAGTTTCATTTTCCTATGTTCCATCCTAACCAACAAGTTCTTTCTTTAAGGATATTATACCTTCAATTAGCTTAAAGCCAGGTTTGAATTCTTCCTATTTCTGGCCTAGGAAATGTTTTGTCTCGATAATACCTATTAGGTATATCTGATTCTTATGTACTGATTTTTAGTTAATTTTCAAGAATCTTAATTATGACCCTAAAGCCTACACTGAAAAAGATATTACACTATGCTTTGCAATAATGTATAAAATAACATACATTATTTTATTTGGTCTAAGATGCTAAACGGAAAGCTATGTAAAAATTATGAATATACGTGTACACACACACACAACCATTTTTTTTTCCTCGTTAAGATAAATGCTTTTAAACTTCCTTGATTGGGGTGTTTTGCCATCTATTTTTGACAAGTGGAGTTGAGTAAAAGATCCCAGAAAGCACTTGTTGAGAGCATTAACAACAGGTAATTGTGCCCTAGACTGATGTTCAGCTAAGACTTGATGTATAAGTTCTACCACTGCACAGTATGGTAAAGGCTCCAGCATAGTTATGACATCATTTAATGACCTCCACTGATTATTTCACCACTTAAAATGTTAAGGTAATTCACAAATAATTAATGAGTAGTTGCTTTCTAATTATATAATAAGAAAAAAGTACCATTTATGTTTTAGAAGTTGATGGTAAAGAGGTTTAAGATGATCAAAATTGTATTAAATTACAACTGTGATCACAACTCTCCTAGCGCAGACTCATTTCACATGACAAAGGATACTGGTGGCCTCCTGGTAGAGTGTTGTACTCCTACCCCAGCTAGGCAAACATTATTTGCAACTGAATTGCAATCAGCTCTAATAGTATAGTATCTTAAAATTTAAAAACCCTTGAAAAAATAAAAATAAAAAATAAAAACCCTTGAAAAAATAAAAATAAAAAAATTAAAACCCTATACATCTGAGATGGTCAATGAAAATTTGTCGATGGATTAGACAGATCACTGCACTTCATCTGCTCACTGTCCAATGGCCCAGGTAGTCTGAAATATGGTATTACAGGAACAACTAGTTTCATAGGAGGCAAAAAATGTTCATCCTAAGGTTCCATGTCTCTGTGGAAAGCTATTATGTAGAAAGGTTAACTTTTATTTTATTTATTTATTTTTAAAGATTTTATTTATTTATTTGAGAGAGAGTGAGAGACCACAAGCAAGGGGGAGGGGCAGAAGGAGAGGGAGAAGCAGGCTCCCCTCTGAGCAAGGAGACCAATGTGGGACTCAATCCCAGGACCCTGCGATCATGACCTGAACCGAAGGCAGACGCTTAACTGACTGAGCCACCCAGGGGCCCCAAAAGATTAACTTTTATATATTATCTTTCCTTGCTGAAGGCAACGCCTTGCCCAGTACCACTTTTCTACTGCATTTCACTGAAACATAATAAAAGTCACTGAGTGTTTGCATACTGAAATGTGTGGTCACTCACAGCACTTTTACTTTTTTTACTGTGAAAAGCATTTTTCTTCACCAAAGGGGTACGTGCCCCCTGATGTTTATAGCAGCAATGTCCACAATAGCCGAACTATGGAAAGAGCCAAGATGTCCATCAACAGATGAATGGATAAAGAAGATGTGGTATATATCTACAATGGAATATTATGCAGCCATCAAAAGGAGTGAAAAGCATTTTTAAAAGAGTTTTTTAGATGACTTTTATATTTATGAAAAATATCAGAAGGGCCAAATCACACACTCTAAAGTCTATTTATTTTTAGTAATCTCTATACCCAACGTGGGGCTTGAACTCACAACCCCAGGACCAGGAGTCACCTGTTCTTCTGACTGAGCCAGCAAGTTGCCCCACAAATCACACAAATCCCCCCTTTTGGCTTTTTTACAATTAAAATTTAACATTTTCATGCTCCATCATTAATAGTCTTCCTTCACACCAGAGGAGTGGATTGGGGCTTGCTATTGGAAGACCTCAGTGGGTGCTCGTTGTCTAGAAGCCTCTTTGCTTGTTTTTGTTCTCCGTGTTGACTACCACATGCTTGCCACTGCTTGTCACTAGCTCCTCCAGACTGAAAAGCAATCGGATCTGTTCTTGGTTCCCAAGCTTTGGTAGCTGCCATGGGGGTCTGATCAATGAACTCAGAATTTGAGGTCTCAGATCTCAGAATGTGGGCATTTGGGATGCCCCATAAGCTCCCCTCACCAGTGTAATGTTCCTCCCAAGCAACTCCTACTGGGCCATTTCCTGTTCCTTCCAGTAAGCGAGGGGCAGTTATACCATAAACATTTTCTGTATCAACGAATAACCGACCATAAACTCGTGTAGCCTAAGCTAGGTCTTATTTTTTTAAAGGGGAACCCAGGGGCACCTGGGTGGTTCAGTCCGTGAAGTGTCTGACTGTTGATTTCGGCTCAGGTCATGATCTCAGGGTCATGAGATTGAGCCCTGCATCAGGCTCCACGGTCAGCACAGAGTCTGCTTCAGATTCTCTCTCTCCCTCTGCTCCCCCTACTCTCATGTGTGTTCTAAAATAAAATAAAATAAAATCTTTAAAAGGGGAGCCCAGAAAGGAATTTCAAACCTGATTTTTTTTTTTTTAAGATTTTATTTATTTGAGAGAGAGAGAGAGAGCACATGAGAGGGGTGAGGTCAGAGGGAGAAGCAGACTCCCTGCTGAGCAGGGAGCCCGATGCGGGACTCGATCCTGGGACTCCAGGATCATGACCTGAGCTGAAGGCAGTCGCTTAACCAACTGAGCTACCCAGGCGCCCTCAAACCTGATTTACATTAAACAGAGCAGATGTCCTTAGATGTCAGCAAATCTTGCTGAAGTCTAGTGTTTCCTCCTGTTTTCAACGCTTAGAAACTCCAGGGAGCTTCTCATTCTTGCACCCTCAGTAGAACTTGCTTTCTCTCATCTTGCTCTTATCTCCTTGGTCCCTCAGTAGTCTCTTGCCACCTTCCAGCTGGAACCCTCCAACAGTGACCCCTCTCTCCCACAGCAAAATGTGTGTCCTGGGAGGATGATTCTCTTCCTGTACCACGCCCCCTCCCCCACCATGACCTTAACTCTGATTCTAGGGTGAATTTGTCCAAGGAAACATTTGTACAAGGTACACAGATACGAGAATGTGTGCAAGTTATGAGACAGAGAGAGGGGAGAAAGCTGGAACTCCCTCAAATAAATAACTTTTATGGTATCACTACTCACATCTATTTAGGCTTCAAAATGGTTTTTGTTGTTGTTGTTCTTAAATGGATGCATTCTGTGCCAGTGGACCATACTTTTAATGTTTTCTCCCGTGGTTGACATTTAGAATGTTTGTCCTTTTGCAGGAAGCATTACAAAGAATATATTTGTGCTTATGAGGTTTATTCTCTTGTTGAATTAAATAAGGTAATATATGTAAGGTACCGAGCACAGTAAATAGTGGTTTTATTTTATTTCCTAGGATAAATTTCTAGAGTATTTATTATTAAAATGTATGTACAATTTACTGGCTCTTTATCGGTAGGGTCACGTTGCTTTCCAAAAGGGTTATACAACAGTTTTAGCACATTTTTTTTTTTTTTAATTTATTTGACAGAGAGAGACACAGCGAGAGAGGGAACACAAGCAGGGGGAGCAGGAGAGGGAGAAGCAGGCTTCCCGCTGAGCAGGGAGCCCGATGCGGGGCTCCATCCCAGGACCCTGGGATCATGACCTGAGCCGAAGGCAGACGCTTAACGACTGAGCCACCCAGGCGCCCCAGTTTTAGCCACATTTTAAAACATATGCCAATGTAAGCGGGGTCAGTGCCTCATGTTTGTTATGAATACCAGCAGGAATGACCTTTGCTCCTTTGTGTGTATTTACTCTTTCTGTGAGTTGTTGTTTATAGCCTTGGCCTTGATGTTCTTCTTAAAAATAGCAACGCTACTATCACTTATGGATAGTTTTTCCTATTTGAATGTCAGCTTTACCTTTGTGACCTCTACATTTCAAGGATAGGAAAGTTCACGTTCTCCGTCGATCTGACAATCATTCTATTCCCTATCTGCTAATTTTTCAAAGTATTATCTTTTCTATACTTATCTCTCTAATCTATCTGGAGTTTATTTTCTTAAATGGCATAAAGTGAAAATCATATTTTTATGGAATTTTGATTTAATCACCCCAAAACCATGTGTTCCATAATTCTCACCTATTTATAACATGCTCTTTTATAATGTATTCACATTTAAACAGCATAGTTGGTATATTTTCAGTCTCTCCATTCTGTTCTACTGAGCACAATGTGCAAATGGACACTTGTTTTAATTCTTTTTGCTTTATAAATAGCTCCTGTAGAAGTTGGTTATGTGTCTTTCTTACTACGTTGTCTCCACTCAGACAAAGGCTGGACAAATTATTCATGGTTAGTGCCATAAGGCATGATTGTGTTGAATTGTTATAGTAATAAAGTTGTTTGGATTTTTATTCATAACCAGACCTCAAAATAAGTGTCATTATTCTATATTTTATCTCCCCAACCTCTTATGGCAGGTTATTTTTGGAGGGGGGAGAGTGGTGCTCTTAAATACCAAAGTATCTCCAATCTTAAAAACTTCTCTATGTCTCTAGAGCTTGTGGTTTGAACTACATAAAATTTCAGAAGCAACTGTGGCTTTCTGGTATTTGCCACCTAATGGCCCTTTTGTATTTTATAAGAATTCCAGATTGTCACTCCACCCCCTTTTGGATATTTTAGAGATAACCATGTGTGTATTTAACCAAATTTTGCTCAGAGAAAAGATTTATATATTTTGTTCCTGGTTTTAGATACTTCACTCAGTGGTACCTGTAGTAAAAGATGGAAGACTGAGCATATACTTTATCTCTGCTCTTTTCCAAGTTTCCACTGAAATTATAGAATAAAGAATAACTTCCTAATTGTACTGGAAAACAGGAATGGTGACACAGTGTCCACTGTGAATAAATGGAGGAAAATGTTCACTTCCATACAGTTAGTAGGAGTTTAATTGCCTTAGTCATTATTTGGAAGGCAAATTTGGCTGTAAATGCCAAAATTAAAATGTATCCTTTGAACTAGCAATTACACTCCTAGGAATATGTATTCTAAAAATATTTAAACATATGCCCAAAGATGTATTTGTTAAGATATTCAACAACCTTTATGATCATCAAAAGGAAAATCATTAAGTAAATGCATGAATGTGTACATCCATATATATATTATTTGTATAATTAAATTTTATGAACATTGTATATACATAGTTGGGTATGTATGGCATTAAACTGTTTTGAAAACATCTGCATACTAAGTTCTGAGTAGGGCCACCATGACAGGGGAGTGTGACTTGGTTGAAGGGTTGTGAAGAAGAAAGATGCACTTTAGCTTGTTTTTGCTGTATACTTGTAGCGCTATTTGAAAAATTTTCAAGTGAGCATCAAAAAATCAAATGATATGCACGAGGTTTTCTCTAGCTAGTTTTGTTTTTCCACGAATCTGATATCTCTTGCGTTTCTCTTCGCTTATTCTGATTATAGATGATACTATCTCGTGATTTTCATCAGTCTTAAAATTAGTGCGACTCTAATTTTATGAGTAAATGGTTAGGATGACCTTTTTCTCTTGCTGTGGTTTCTGAAAGAGTGTAGACCATTAAAAACATACTATGAGTTATTTGTTCTGCATTCTCTTGAGACAAAATGTTGCGCTAGAAACTAGGTTCAGTTTTTAAATAACACAGCTGTTGTTTTAATATTTAAGTGTCGGCAGTACCCTGGATACATTATCATATGTAGAATAGACATGTTGCGCATTCATTATATCTACAGTACAAACTGAAAAAACACACAGAATGGGGAACCAAAGAACGAGCAAACCTATTTTATTTATTATGATAATCCTTCTCAAGTCCTCTCTCCCGCTTTTGATCTAGGTGAAAGCAAGCTGGGAACATAATTAAACCAGTGCCGAGTGAGACAGGAGATAGGATGCACAAAACCCCCTGATCCTAGCCAACTAGATTTTGAAGTTGAAGTTAATTAAGAGCGATATACAAATAATCTCTGCAAATGGTGACATTTATAAATGCATTTTGAATATTCTGAAGCCGTTATGTAAATCACCAAGAGTAAGGCTCTAGGGGAAATGTAAAACATGCAGGCTCACCTTTTAATACCTTTTGGTAATGTTTTCATTAGACTTAATGTTTGCCGGGGGACCGTGTATCTGGAGGTAATCTGATGACAGAAATGTTGTAGCCCTGTGAGATGTGGAGCCCTAGAGGAGGGGGCTGCCAAGAATGGGACCTGTCGGTCAGGGTCAATGACCACAATAACAATAAGGAAACTGATGACATTCTCTGTGGTTCTGTGGGAGGTTCTGAGCCTGCCCTCAATGGAAGAAGCAGAACTAACAAGACGCCAAGGAATCAGCACTTGAAGAAAGGGTGAGGCTTCCGTGCCTGTGAAGGTTCACTCCTAAGTTGGGCTTCGGGAATGGGGATGACAAAAATGATAACCGTGAAGCTGTATCATTTAAGTGACATATGGCTTTCAAGGAATTTTAGTTCATGGGATTTCAATAGGACAAGTAGAGGGCATGTGGTAATTGCCGTTAATATATAGCTGGGGAAACAAATGAAGAATATTTAATGATATTTTGACGATCATACAATTGGCCAGTGGTGGAACCGGAAACTAATTCCAGTCATTCTCATTCTTACTTTTATAAGATATCTGCAGATTTTAGGGGTAGCAACTTTAGGCACAGCTGCTCTAGAAGCAATTCTGATAGCACGTGATATAATTCAATCATGAATACTTCCTAGCTCCCCTCTCCAAACATTGGCCTCTCGGCCCTTCCACATTTTTCCTCTTTCTCCTTTGTCATTGGCAGAGGCGGACTCCTTATTAAGACCTTTTGCCATTTGCAACCCCGTGGATGGAGCTAGAGTGTATTAGGCTCAGTGAAATCAGTCAGAGAAAGACAAATACCATATGATTTCATTCATATGTGGAGTTTAAGAAAGAAAACAGATGGACATATGGGAAGGGGGAAAGAAAAAAAGGAGAGAAGGAAGCAAGTCATAAGAGATTCTTAACAATAGAGAATAAACTGAGGGTTGATGGAGGGAGGTGGGTGGGGGATGGGCTAGATGGGTGATGGGTATTAAGGAGGGCACTTACTGTGATGAGCACTGGGTGTTGTAGGTAAGTGATGAATCACTGAATTCTACTCCTGAAACCAATATTGCACTGTATGTTAACCAAGTAAAATTTAAATTAAAAAAAAAAAAAGAAAAACAAAGACCATTTAATCTTGCTCTCCTCCATGATGTTTTTTTAAACATCTGTTTTTTAAAAAAGTTTGTATATATATTCGGATCACTCTAGAAATCATTAGTTCTCTTACGTGCTGTCAGCTCTATCCTTGTTGAGTACTGCTTTTTGGGGCAGGGGGAGGGGAGAATTGTGCTGAGCTATTTTATGTAGCTCAGAATTGGATTTCTAGAGTCTCAGAGACTTAGGGAACTGGAAATGTGCTCTACATTTTGCCTATCAACAAAGCCTAATCAAGAATGCATTCTTTGCCAGCAACATTCAAAACAGAGATGATTCCAAGCTGTGGCTTGGAAATAAACTCCTTTTATTGCCTTTCAATTTATAGTGTTCTTTGCCTTCATTTTGCACAAATATTCAGGGAATTTTCCCATTTAGAGAACCTGATGCACAAATTAAGATATTTCAAGTAAAGCCATTCATAATCTGTAAGGAAAGTAATACAAATTGACATGTGATACTAGTCTGAGTTCCTGACAACAATCAACTTAGAATATGTTCCTACATATACTCATGTGTCACAGGGAGATTGTTTTTAGATTAACAACAGTAATTTAATGAGACTAATTTATTAATCAGACCTCAATTTGCAAACTTGTGTTTGTAAAAAAAATCGCATGTGTGGTTTTTGTGTGTTTTATGTGACTGTGTGTTTTTGTTGTTGTTGTTGTTGTTGTTGTTAGCTTTCTTTGATTTTCTCCCCACAAGTAATCTTACAGGCTATGGCTAGCAGAATTGTTCGAAATTAATTTTGAACCCTAAGACAAACCCTAGGTTACCTGGTTCATAGCAGCAGAATTCAGTAACATTTAAGAGCAATATAAACAATTTTCAGAAGGCTCATGAGGATGGAGCTCTTGCTCAATTTAAACAATTCAGAATTTTGGAAACTGGTATTTGATCTGTCGATCTGCTTGTTGGAATAATGCTTCTAACTAAACACAGAAAAAAATTAAGTGGAAGAAATGTTTCAATTCACAGAGCCAGAAAAAATAAAATAAATCTCAGATACTCACATTAAATTAACCCTGGATTTATCTTGCTAACATGGCAAGTCATTATATACTTAACACAATTGAGATACACGGTTTTGATGAGCAGACTATTACTTGAAACAATATTTTCACAGTACATGAAATATAAGAGCTTGGGATAACACCAAATTAACCCTGAGGGAGACAGTCATTGAAATGCTCATGATTTTATATGGGAGGCTGAGCAGAGTAAAGCTGAAGATTCTAATATATAGACAGACAAGCTCCCAAGCTGTGAACAGATGTGTTCTCAAAGTCCATTTAAAAGTCAATAGTTTCTGGGCGCCTGGGTGGCTCAGTTGGTTAAGCGACTGCCTTCGGCTCAGGTCAT
>NW_023270827.1:99998-145101 GCF_011800145.1 Mirounga leonina | reverse complement strand
GGTGGCTCAGTTGGTTAAGCGACTGCCTTCGGCTCAGGTCATGATCCTGGAGTCCCGGGATCAAGTCCCGCCATCGGGCTCCCTGCTCGGCAGGGAGTCTGCTTCTCCTCTGCCCCTCCCCCCTCTCATGTGCTCTCTCTCATTCTCTCTCTCTCAAATTAATAAATAAAATCTTTAAAAAAAAATAAAAGTCAGTGGTTTCTAATTCAGCATTTTCTCACAATAATAATAGTGAATTTTCAATACTGTTAGTTATGCATTAGGCAGTTTCTAAGTGCTTTATGTGAATTGTTTCATTTAATTCTTTCAAAAAGTCCTAAGACTTAGGTTATAATTAACCTAGTATTATAGAAGAAGGATCTGAGACACAGAGAGATTAAATTGTCTTGAGGTCACACAGCTAGATCTCAGGCAGTTTGACTTCAGAACCAACCTGTACTTTCAACCACTTTACATGGAGGTGATGATATTAATCATGATCAGGTTCTATTCTCATGATCTATTACTATGTAACGGTCGACCCCCCCCACCCCCACCTCCCCACCTGCCCCGAAAGACAGCTGTATTTTACTCACAATTCTGTGGGTTAAGAATTCAGGAAGGTCTCCTCTGGGCAGCTTGCATTTGCTCCAGATGGTGTCAGCAGAGCTAGCTAGATTGGTGTTGGGGGATTCCCTTCCAACGTGGTCACTTACATGGCTGGCAATTTGGTATTGGCTGTCAGCTGGGAGCTTGACTGGGGCTATTGGTCAGGGTCCTTGGTTCCTCTCCACATGGGGTTGCTTAGGTTTCCTCACAGGACAGTGGCTGTATTGCACGAGTTGAGTGTCTTAAGAGACAGGTAGTGGAAGCTGCCAGTTTCTTATGGTCTAGGCCTGCAAGAGTAGCATAGCATGATTTCTGCTGTATTCTATTGGTCAACATTGTGACAGAGACCACCCAGATTCAAGGAGAATGGGTCTATGTCTTAATGGACAGAGTGGCAAAGAATTCGCAGCCATCTTTTATCCACCCCAGGTACCCAGAAGAGACCATGAAAGCCCATTTATTTAACATGTGACCTAGATGAATGTTTCTCAAACTTGTCTTTACCTTTTCTTCCTCTGTCGTGCTAGTTTTTAATGTTAAGTCTTACTTTTTTAGAATACAAGTTTTCTTTCGACTCTTAAGGCCTGTGATTCTTTGAGACAAGGATACGTTATTTTTAAATGTAGAATACCTGGAATATAGTTGGGATTCTATAGATGTTTATCGTTCATCATTTTTCCTTTTATTGTAAGGCAACTGTAAGATTTAACAAATAATGACAAATGAGCTACAACTCAGAGGAACAAAATGGATTAAGCTGTTTGAAAGTACAAATATTCTATTTTATCTTTTACAACATACACACTTCATTTCCCAGTTTGTCATTTCCTTGTCTGTCATCACACTTCACGCCTGTGAGATCTTTGGGGGCAGGGGCTCTGTCTAACTCATCCTTATACTGTATCCCCAGAATAAATACCATACCCTGGGAAATAGCAGGCACTCAGTAAATATTTGGGGAAACCTAACAAAGACAACAAAACAACTTGAATGTATCTAGAATAATATACCAATAACTCTAATTTACTAATAGATGTTTGTCTTATTGAACATCTACTGTGCTGACTCCTAATGAAGCAGAAATGCATCTGGTGGCATGACAGTTGAGTGAATGTACTTGTCATTTTAAATGTTTTAATACACTTGTAAGCCAGGGACATGTATCATTCTATCTCTGATGAAGAAATTCAAAATGTGTACAGAAGTTAATATTAATCCGCAATTGTGTATCTACCAAAAGTCCCTATGTATCTCTCCCTCAAAGGGTAAGATCTCTGTCTTTCTAGTGAAAATGTATTTTAATCTAATTGCAAGCCATTAGGCATTATCTATTTAGCTGAAATTAATACTAATGCCAGACACTTGGCCTGAAGTATCATCTTCTCATTTTGATGTAGAGTTTCCCTCTTCATTTGGTCTTCCTTTTTTTTTCCTTCTCAAATGATAAAGAATAAATAAGACTGAATATGCAGAGCACTACTTTGTTTGAAAATTGGCTTTCTCAGTACCGGGCATAAGTTTGCACTTTTCTACAACCCAAGGCCCGTAGAACCCCTATTGTTAAGCTGCTCCATGATACATATGAGATTTCTGAAATTCTGGTCTGAGAGTTCTGAGATGACTCAGTCTTGCTCCAAGTTCAGAATGTAGCTTATTCACATATACAAGGAAAAGGCTATAGAAACTATTTTCTTTGGGGGTAGAGTCAAATATTTGGTGGGGGAAAAAAATAGCTCCATGAAGATAAACCAAGAGGAAGATGGGTAGGCAAAACTAATACTCCATTAGGAAAGGATGTGTTTTTAATCTCTGTATTAATCAGGGTTGAACCAATAGGATATCTATATCTATCTACCTACCTCCCTACCTATATATCTTGATACTATGTAGAAAGAGATTTATTATGAGAGGCTGGCTCACATTATTACAGAGGCTGAGAAGTCCCATGATCTGCCATCTACAAGCTGGAGAACAGGAAAGCTGATGGTGTAGTTCTAATCTGAACCGGAAGGCCTGAGAACCAGGGGTGCCGACAGTGGTAAGTCCCAGTCTGAGTCTGAAGGCCTGAGAACTGGGGGGTGATGGTGTAAGTCTTGGTCCACATTCAAAGGCCTGAGAACCAAGAGAACTGATATTGGAGGGCAGAGAGCAAATTCACCCTTCCTCTCTTTTTGTTCTATTCAGGCTCTCAAGATTGGAAGATTAGATGATGCCCACCTACAATGGTGAGGGCAATCTTTACTCACTCAAATGATTCAAATGCTAATATCTTTCAGAAACATTCTTACAGACACACCCAGAAACAATGTTTTACCAGCTATCTGGGTATCCCTTAGTCCAGTCAAGTTGACAAATGAAATTAACAGTCATAATCTTCAATTAAAGCATTCTTATCTGAATAATCTTCAGGACAGCAACTCTCATATTTCTTGATTGTGAATCATCCAAATTCATTACTCCTCTTCCTATTAAAAAATTTTCAATCTCAATTACATGCTTCAATACCTGTTTTGTCTTGAGTAGCCATTATGATCTAGCAAAGCAATGAGTAGAAAGGGAGTACAACCCTGATATTTATAGCAGCATTATCAACAATAGCCAAATTATGGAAAGAGCCCAAATGTCCACTGAATGATGAATGGATAAATAGACAAAGAAGATGTGTGGATTTTATAGATACATATATAAAATGGAGTATTATTCCATATATGTGTGTATATATATACATATACACAAATATATATAATACAAATGTATATAAATGGAGTATTACTCAGCCAAAAAAAAGAATGAGATCTTGCCATTTGTAACAACATGGATGGAGCTAGAGAGTATTATGCTAAGTGAAATAAGTCAGTCAGAGAAAGACAAATACTATATGATTTCATTCATATGTGGAATTTAAGAAACGAAACAGATGAACATGGGGGAAAGAGGGAAACTATAGAACAGATAGACTTTTTTTTTTTTTAAGATTTTATTTGACAGAGAGAGACACAGTGAGAGAGGGAACACAAGCAGGGGGAGTGGGAGAGGGAGAAGCAGGCTTCCCGCTGAGCAGAGAGCCCGATGCGGGGCTCGATCCCAGGACCCTGGGACCATGACCTGAGCCGAAGGCAGATGCTTAACGACAGAGCCACCCAGGCACCCCAAACAGATAGACTCTTAACTATAGAGAACAAACTGAGGGATGCTGGAGGGGAGGTGGGTTGGGGGTTGGGCTAAATGGGTGATGGGTTAAGGAGGACACTTTCTGTGATAAGTGCTGGGTGTTGTATGTAAGTGATGAATCACTAAATTCTACTCCTGAAACTAATATTACACTTATGTTATTAACTGGAATTTAAATAAAAACTTGAAACTACAGAAAAGAGAAAGAAAGAAAGGAAGAAAGAAAGAAAGAAGATGTATATCAAATAAACTCATTTGGCTACCCATTTTATATTCTAATAACAGCTCCATGGACTATAAAATTAGAATTATTGGGTAAAATGAAGCATAGATATTTATTGTCTATAGATTATATTACTGCTTGTGGTCTTTTAATGACTGCCATGAGTAATAAAGAATTAACTGTTTTTAAGTATGAAGACCTATATATAAGAGGGGCTAACATTGAGAGACAAGGATGATGAGATAGAAAAATTTTAAAAATAGGAATTAAATCTCATAAAAATAAAGGTAGTCTGAAAATCAGTAAAGATCAGGTATTTCAATGATGATGATGATGATGATGATGATACACAAAGGTAATAATAATACAACCCCAAACTCATACTCTAGTATACATATTTGAAAATAAGAATAGAGTCAGGTGGAAAAATTCAGAGAAGTAACTAGTTTGAGTCAACTGCTCTCCTCTTTTATGTACTTCCCCTACCCCAATCAAAACACTCTAGCACTGAAATGGAAAATGATGAACTAGGGCATTAACAACAAATCTCACTACCAACTTCATTAAGACCAATTGCAAATGACTTATCTCAGAGAAATGAAGAGCACCTTCACCCCAGCAATTTCAATGGGGGGTTGCGTTTCACAAGCACACACAAAATATTATGAAAATGAGCGTGTGTGGAGGTTTAATAGCTAATTTTCCAAGTTGATTATCTTGGCCAGTTCATTGGGATGCTCTTGCTTCTTAGCTAATTTAATTTGTTTCATCCTTTTTATTGTCTCGCTTAAAGAGCAATTAGGGGAGATAGCACTCCATTTAGCCTCCTACTTGCCCCTTTGCTAAATCATGATTTCACCCTGTGCCAGATAGTTACGGGTATATGAAGAGATGGCACTGGTGAAAGGCAGAGTGGGTGAACATACTTGACTGAAGCCTGAGTAATCCAG
This sequence comes from Mirounga leonina, assembly GCF_011800145.1. Lineage (NCBI taxonomy): Eukaryota > Metazoa > Chordata > Mammalia > Carnivora > Phocidae > Mirounga > Mirounga leonina. The sequence goes on along the minus strand of NW_023270827.1, from coordinate 140,169 downwards.
GGAAAAGTTGCCAGTGATCAAAGTGTGTATGTGTGTATGTGTGTGGTGAATACCTTTGAACAACTCATTTATTTAGATATTCAGAAATGTGAAGCATTCCTGCTTGGAAATTCATATTCACCTCTATGATGCCAACCAATATGCTACAGCTATTTAAAAGCCGGCTTTCAACCTAGGTAAAATATCAGAACCCATCCATTTTGTACTTCCTGTTTTAGAACTATATATTTGTCTATGCGACAAAAAGCTATTAGATGCTATAATACTTTTTAGTATATTGTCATTTAAAAAAAGCTTATTAATTGTTTGCTTACAGATAGCCCCAGGTGAGTCAGAAGGGGCTTCCATGATATGGAGTGCTCAGCTAATAGACTTTGCACACTGCTCTTAAAACTGTATATTCTGATGAGAACAGTACGAGAGGTCTCAATTCAACATGTTTAGATTTTATGCCTTTTTTAATAGATAAAAAGGTAGAATTGGTCTCTGTTTGCAGAGCTTTACTTGGAGATGAAAAGACAACATAAAACAGAATGCAAAAAACATATCGTGTAGCTGACTGAAGACTCTTCAGGGCCGACAGGTTAATGAGGTTCAGCTGGAAAACTCCTTGAGGTGGTGAACCCTTGGTGAGAGATAGTGATTGACATGGCCTGGGTGTCAACCAGGGGGCTTCTCTAGAGCCACTTGGCCCTTGCAGCTTTGTGAAATCCACAAAAAGCCACCAAAATAATGGCCCATATTTCCACCCTGTCCCTTAGTCCTCAGGTTCCTATAGTTCAAAGTGTTGAGGGAAAATTGCAAACACCAGCTTCATTGGAACTTCCGTCATTAAGGAGAAAGCAGAAAGGTATGCATCTTCCAATAGTATTTGCCCTCAGGTATCTCATTATAAAGCATGATAGAACTCTATAAACCGGGGCGCCTGGGTGGCTCAGTCGTTAAGCATCTGCCTTCCGCTCAGGTCACAATCCCAGAGTCCTGGGATCGAGCCCCCCATCAAGGCCCCCATCGAGCGCCGCATCAGGCTCCCTGCTCTGCGGGAAGCCTGCTTCTCCCTCTCCCACTCCCCCTGCTTGTGTTCCTGCTCTCGCTGTCTGTGTGTCAAATAAATAAAAGCTTTAAAAAAAAAAAAAAAGAACTCTATAAACCTTTCACATTACTAATTTCCTTTGTTTATCTTTCACTCTCTTGAATATGTGAAAGTAGAATCCACGCCCCTCCCAAATTGTAATACGATGAGGAAGTAGTAATCATCATCAGTAGTGGTAGTCTCACTCCCCTAGAAAGGCAAATGGAGCTCAGAAACCCGACTGAAAATGTGTCCTCAACTCAGCGATTTTTGCTTTAATGTTGTAGTTGTCCAACAACAACAAATTCTCTCTATAGCAGAAAGGAACTTGTCACATGACTCTCTAGGGATTCTTGTGACTAGAATGTAGTAACCGTAAAAGAGGTGTTTATACACTAGGTAAAGGGCCCCGGTGTGTCTCTGAAACATAGGGGACACTCACTATTTCCTGAGTGAACGAGAATGAATGCACAAGGATCTGGAAGGCCATTAAGAGGCTCCAAGATGCCAAGCCCTCCTTCCCTGACTGTGGTGTGGGAAAATGAGCAGCCTTCATTTTAATAGCGAGAGGAGGCAGCATCCTCAGTGGCAATTTTAGCAGGCAGGTAGAGAGAGTTTTGGGAAAAGACTGAGGGTTTAGGGGAGTTTTTTTACTTTGGAGTTGGAATTCTAGAATGCATCGTGGACAGGATTATCTAGGAGGGCAGCTGTGAGAAAAATCACTTGCCCAGGGAGAAATACAGATCCAAATCAGGAGAGGAGGATGGGAGAGAAGCAATGACTAGAGGGGTTTATACTTTGACATTTAGGAAGACCTGGATGAAATGCAAAGTGGGATCCAATGGCCCCCAAGCTTCCACTGTGAAACTGTTTTCTATTCTGCATTGTGTCAAGGATGTGTGTGATCTCCTGATCGTCCTCTGTCCCAATAACTCCCAGAAAGGCACATCCTGCATAGAGACTAGCACATATTAGGTATTCAACACAAACTTATTGGTAGCATGAATTCATTAAGAAGTATAGAAGCAGGAAATGCAGGATACAGGCTTGAAAAAGGATCTTTATTGCTTCTAAACGCTAGGCCTGCCTTGTGCTGCCAAATCACTCTGGCCAATTAGTTGATATACTTGCAGCACTTTCCTGTGGAAGATATTAGCTGACCCGTTCTGAAGTGCCTGAAAGGGCAGAACGGAGGACACATGCCACAAGTCAGAGGCAAGTAGATTTCAGCCTCAAATATTCTAACAGCTGACGTTATTCAGAATAAAAAAAAAAATGTTGCCTTAAAAATGTAGAAAATTCCAACACAGAAAGGATGCAAGTAAAACTCAATGACTGTGTCTCAGGGATGTTTTAGTGAGGGTCCCTGCATTGGGAAAGAGCTTGGTCCCTTCCACCATTAAGAGTTTAGAATTATTTTTGTGCCTGGTATTACGATAGTCTAATACAATAAAATAAAAGCAAACTAGTTAGGAAAGGAGACACGGATCCAATTTCTGAAAAGGGCAATAGAGAAAAAGATTGCATCTATATTATCATTATGAAAGCATTTGCCAATAGGTGTAGTGCAGAAAGTTAGAAAATGCTGTAATGTTGGGCTGTAATAGGGAACTAAGATGTACTCTGCAGAATGTGGGAGCAAATCTAAATTAGGAAGGGAGAGACTAAAGGGGTTTGGGGTCATTGAGAAAGGCTTCATGAAGCGGCTAGTTATTTAGCTGGGCCTTGGGGAAAGGGTTAGAACTGGGACCTGTGCAGGGGGAGGTCCCTCTAGGGAGGGCTGAGGTTTGAGTGCCAGCCGGTGAAGGAGGCTGCTGTGAGCCTGGCCTGCAGGGGGTTTCAGGAGGAGGCTGAGTGATTGGGTTCACTCAGGCCCTCTGTGTGTGCTTTGAATGGAGATGATGGGAACAATCAATGGTCATTTGAGGGAATGAAACACACTTAACTTCCTCTTGTCTGAAATCCTGCAGTACCCTGAGTCCATCGGCCTGCTAGCGAGGAGACCTGGGAATCCCAGCTGGGTCCCTAACTAGCTGTTTGGTGACGACACATCACTTCACCTCCCTGAGCCTTATTTTCCTCAATTATAAGGCAAGGGAGTTGGTGAAATCAGTGCTTCTCAAACTTGAACATACAAATGGGGATATTATCCAAATGCAGCTCTGATTTCGAAGGTCTGGGGTAGGACTTGAGATTCTGTATTTCTAATAAGCTCCCAGGCAGGTAGTGCTGATCTTGTTGGTAGTGCTGATACACTTTGAGTAGCATGGGGTTAGACGAACACTACACAGATTAGTTTTAATTATGCTCTCATACTGCCTTTCATAGTTGTTTCATAGTTGTTTATAGTTGTATAGTTGTAAACTATATATAGTTTATATAACTAGGTTATAAGGTTAAGAGTGTCTAGCACAGAACTTAATCCGTGGTAGTTACCCAATAAATGTACATTTACTAACGTACAGTTTCTCCCTTAGACACTGTGATTACCTATGTTGATGGTTCGATCCTGACTTTCAAACATGTTGTGCAGGTTTAGGATATCTCATAAAAGTCAAAGAAAAATCTCAGGACTTCCCTAGATCTGGTCTCTCAAGGCTCCTGCTTCTTCCAGGATAAAAGGAAATAATGGGCTGCATAAATACCTGACTGTTGCATTAGTTGCTTTAGGGAAAAACAATTAGATTGGCTTGCCATGTGCTGAGTAGATGGAATGGAGGTTTTCATTCCATTAACACTCATTCCATGAGTCATTCTAAATTCTTGAAAATATGCCAATGAACCCCAGTGAATTTACTGCAGTTGCCATTGGCAGCATTTTGCTTCTGCAGGTAATCAGCAATACTGTAATCACTTATTTCACAAAGAAAATGAGGTTGCATGGTTTATTATTTACACTACCGTTTTGTTTTAATATTGTTATTGTTCCCTTTATAAGAAAGCATATTGATCTCTATCCTAAAGGATGGAGAAAGAGGAGACTTTAGAGTTCCCGAACTAGCTGTGAGAGTATAGTAATAGTATTGAGTAGTATTTTGTAATAGTATTGAATATTATTGAAGATGGTGTTATTGCTTTTTGGATTGATGGTAGTAATTTAGAAGCATTCTAAAGAGGTTGCATTGATTGCCTAACACATACCCGATTACTGGAGATTTTTACCGGACTTAAGATGGCTTCCAACAAATGGTCTATGAAAGTAGTAAGATTTCTTTCAGTCCTATGATGCCCTGAAATCTGACCAGAAGTCATTTACATACAGGACAATTTACCGTGGGAAAATGACATTCACCAAAGGATTCCTGACGTTTGCCGCTTGTCACCTAATACATATGAGGCAATGTTGATCAAAGACAAGAAGAGGAAATACCAGGTTCAGAGTCTTTCCATCAAAGTGATCTATTAGCCCAGTGATAAAATCTATCACACGAACTTGGTATGAAATCTCTGCTAATTAGAGAACTCCATTACAACATCAAGCCCATAGAATATCAGTATCAGGCTGAATTTGTCCTGTCAAAAAATAGGCTGGTTGTACCCAAGCCACATTTAAGGATTACTCCATAATATATGTGTGCCCGGAAAAATGTATTTGAGTCACTACACTTTAGACAGGTGTCTGAAATCCATATTCAAGTAGTTTAAGAAAAAGGAGGATTTATTGGAAAGATCTTGGGGGAGCTGCCATAATTGGAAGAAGAGTAGGCCGACCATTTCAGAGGAAGGTCCTCTTTTTTGGTTTCCACTTCTCTTAGTGCTGGCTTTATTTTCTCCCACTGCCAACCAGCTCTCTCTACTTGGCAGTTATAGGGTTATTGACACCTTGTTTAATAGTTGCCCATTTTACAACTTTTTTTCCACCAGGGAGACAGACTCTCTCTTTTTCCCAGATCCATTTCAAAAAAATACTGGGGAAGAACTGCAATTGGCCTTTTCAGGTGGATGCTCACCTTTGGACCAATCAGCTGTGACAAGGAGGGCTGGATCATATAAGAGCATACTAGCTCCCCTTGTAACCACATGGCTGGAGTGGGGAGGAGAACAGAAATTTCCTAAATAAGGGAGGGATGTCTTTGCCAGAAGATGGAAGTAAATGGCTGGGTGAGGGCTCCTAATGTGTTGGTTAACAGTAGCATCTAATCCTCGATTTGTTTAATAGTCCTTGCGTCTCCTACTGGTCATAAATCCAAGGTTGGGAATTCTGTTCTAGATGTTCCATAGTCCCCATCATATAAGCTGCAGGGATCTTCATTCTCCAGACCTTAGAAAACAAAGCTGCCAGAGTGTTTTCTGGGCCCCACACTTGCCTGGGTAGTGGGGCTATTTTTGCTTCTGTAATTGATTAGCTTGAGTTACAGAAAGAAGGGGAAAGAAAAGGCTGACTGATGGTGTTTGCAGTGGGCACAGAAGGAAATCTGAGGGTCTCCTAATGCAAGTCCTCTTCCCTCTCCTCCCTCCCCTCTGCTGCCACTAGCCAAGGAAACTGTGTGGTCCTCACAACGAGATTGTAAGCCACCCAGGAGCCAGGAACAATAGCATGTGTGTCTTTAAATTCTGGGAAGCTCTAACTATAGTCCTTACACAGGCAAATATCTGTGGATTTGATGTTAGCTTAAACCAAGCTTAACCTGTATAAAAGGTCAAAGAGGTACATTGGATAGTGTACCTCTGTACATAGTGATTTGTAAACGTCTCCAAACGTGAACATTTTGCATCTTGTTATTGTGTCCAGATGGGACTAACAGGGCAGAGTCCTCTATTTGTAATTCTATTTGTCAACCCTGTAACGTATTTTAAGGAAGAATATTATAGTTGATGGTAATTTTCATTATTCACCAATAATGAATGAATCTGGGTCCCTATTTAAGAAATGCAAAATTTGTATGATTCAAGCATATTATCTCTTACAAGCAAACACTAATGAGTCCTATGAAGGTAACAAACTCTAGAAACAGAAGTAGAATCCAAACAAATGTGTTCATTAGTCTTATTTGTCTTCTGATGATAAATAGATCTTGAACTGGACACATGTCCAGATTTGAACTTTAAAACACAGGTATTCTATTTTAACAGAAAACTTTACAGTAAGTTGATTATGTGACCATTTGTTGTAGAAAAGAAGGGGTTCCTAATGCTTACTGTGAAGATAATGCTTGTGAAGATAATGGGTTGCGTTTTTCCTAAGTGGAAATCTTTTTATCGTTTTTTCCCCAATTTTGTAAGTAACACAGTATCATTGTAGAAAATTTTAACAATTCAGAAATGAGTATTAAATGTGGACAATTCGAATCCCTCCATCATCCTAATCCCTAGAAATAATCGTTAACAATTTGATGTATATGGATTTATTTTACGTCACAAGCCCTTGTAGGGCAATTACTACACTCTAAGCACTTATCTAAACACTTTACAGCTGTACCTCATTGAATCCTCCTAACAGCCCTACAAGGTAGATACTGTTTCCTTATTGACTGGGGAGGATATGGAGTCTCAGAGGCTTTCATAACTTGCACAAAGAAACATAGTTCTAAGTGGCAGAATTGAGATTCAAACACAGCCTGACTCAAGTCCATGCTCTTAACTCTATACACCTTTCCAGATCTCTGTTTATGCATATGACGAAAATATATGTAACATGTTTCCAAGTTCACCTCCTATGGCCAACCTTTCCTTTAACATCCACTTAAAATGGCTTAACACCCCATTCCATGCAACGTGGGAGTCCAGTGTGTCTCGTCTGCAATATTTCTGTGATTTCTTGGAGGTATTTGTGTGGAATCTAAATCCCACTGCCTGGCAGCATCATGTCTAGGCATTTGCTCTCCTCTCTCTTCATCTCTGGATACCATCTTCTTTCTTCTTTTCCTCAGAGTACCACTGATATAAATAAGGCAGTTGTGTGTAGAGAACTTTTCCTGAAGATCTGGGGGTAAAAGAGAGGATTACAAATTAGGGGGAAAAAATGAGTACAGTATTTACAATGATTGTTCTCAGAGCCCAAGGGAAAATTAAAATGTAAACATTTTCTTTTCTTTTTTTTTTTTTTAAATGTAAACATTTTCAAAGTAGCTCCTCCTTGGGCACACTCCATCTCGGGCACACTCCATCTCTCTCTCTCTCTCTCTCTCTCTATTTTTTAAGATTTTATTTATTTACTTGAGAGTGAGAGCGCAAGCAAGGTGAGAGTCAGAGGAGAGTAAGAAGCAGACTCCCTGCCGAGCATGGAGACCGACGTGGGGCTCGATCTCAGGACCTGGGATCGTGACCTGAGCCGAAGGCAGACACCCAACAGACTGAGCCACCCAGGCACCCCTCCATTTCTTGGTAGTACATACTTTCCTGTCTTGGGAACTTCTTTCTCTCAGACTCTGTCCCTCAGTTACTTTTTTCTCTGTCCAATATCCTTGCCCCCTTTACACCCAGGCTATCACTCTCAAATACCAGATCGCTCTTCTCTTATTATGCAGAGTGATATTGCTCTACTTCTAAATTTTCCTTTCCATTTCACGCTAACGAAGCGTTATCTTTTGCAACAAAAACATTTTATGGTTGGAACTTGTTTTTCCAGGGGTTCTCAATAGGGATTGATTTCATCCTCCAGAAGATATTTTTGTGTGGAAACAAGGAGTTATCCAGCCCCAAATGTCAATAGTGCCAAGGCTGAAAAAACCTGGTGTATAAGAAGTGTCCACCTTCCTTTGGGGAGTGTTTTCTCTGAACTGGACAATGCAGTTTTGGTGGAGCCATGAGCCATACACCTACTCTCTGACTCAAACGGCAAGGACCTCACTAGGCTGGGTCCAAGCTTGGAGCCCCACTTCCATGGCCATATGACCAAGCATGGACATTTGGATCAACCTGCACCAATCCTTGCCTGGGGATGTATCCTACAGATGCATTCCTGCATATGTGCATGGCGATTGACCAGGATATTCAAGAATTGTTTGTAATAGCAGTTACCACCCAAATTTTCATCAAAGGGTGACTGATTAAATTATGGTAGAGTTATACAAAGAAATACTATATTGTGTTTGTTTGTACAGAGCTAACTGGGTAAGCTAGAACATTTCCCAGAATACCCTTTCCTGGAGGATACTTGAGTTAGATTTGGCTAAAAGAGGAATTGGTGGAAGCCTTGGAAGATGGAAGTGATCAGCATCATGACTCTCTTAGGGTCGTAGAAGTGAGATATAGTGCCAGACAGACTCGGGTGCTGGTGGTTTTTAGCAAGCCCTTGCTCTTTTTTACTCCATGTCCAACCTTGCTCTATGTCCTTTTCTTTGCTCCATGTCTTCCTGACTGGTGCTTTGCCACAGACCTGCAGAAGGAAGAGCTGCCCATAGACTTGCCCCCCATTTTCCTTTTTGGTCCTGTTTTGGCAGCAGGATGTGCTTGGCTTCTTAGATTGACTGGTTGGTGATTCCTCTGAAATGTCAACTCCCCCTTTTGGATCTCTACTTCCCCAACTACCCCCCAACACTTATATAGAGTCTAATTCCTATAATATATCCCTAATATCATAACTCTAAATGGTTTTGTTTCCCTGATCGAACCCTGGCTGACACAACTGTATAACCTTTGAAAACAATGAGGCAGCTCTATATACTGATGTGAATTGATCTCCTAGATATATTAAGTGAAAAGAGCAAGGTGCTAAACTGATGAAAAATATTACAGATAAAGCTAGAGTCCGTTTTGACCAATAACTCTAATCCTGGTCCCCATTTCTTTTCCCCAGAGGTAAATACTGTTATTAACTCTAAATCAATTCTTATGGTCTGGGGAAGAGTCCTCAGCAAATTGCAACTCCTATAGGAGTTGTTTTGACAAGATTATTTTATTGACATATAAGTAACATAGAATAAAATGCACACAATTTAAGTGCTCACATTGGTGAGTTTTGATAATTGTATAAACCTGTGTAGCCATCACCCCAAACAAGACATAGACCATCCCTCCTCATTTTTCTGTGTTCTTTTCTGGTCAATTATCCTACCCACTATTGTAACCACTGCCTAATTTCTTTTCTTTTTTTTTTTTAGATTTTATTTATTTATTTTTTAGAGGAGGGAGAGTGTGTGGGTGCATGCATGAGTGGGGGGGGGGATGGAGGGGCAGAGGGTGAAGGAACCTCAAGCAGACTGTGCACTGAGCACAGAGCCTGATGCAGGGCTCGATATCACGAACCTGAGATCATGACCTGAGCTGAAACCAAGAGTTGGTTGCTTAACTGACTGAGTCACCCAAGTGCCCCACCACTATCTCATTTCTATCTCCATTAGTTTTACTTGGCTTTCATATAAATGGAATTATATAGTATGTACTCTTTGAGTCTGGCTTTTTTATTCAGCTTAATGTCTTTTGAGATTTGTCCATGTTGTTTTATGTATCAGTAGTTGATTCTTTTTGTGGTTGAGTAATATTCCATTATATAGATAGGCCACAGTCTGTTTATCCACTTCCTATTGCTGGACATTTGGGTTGTTTCCAGTTTGGGGCCATTATAAACTCTTAATAGCATTTTGAATGTAACTAAAAAGAGATTGCTGGGGCCATTATTTGTAGTATTTTAAAGACTGTGCAAACCACTACCTTAATTTTCCCAGAAAACCTTTACTTCCTCTACAAGAATCAGAAATTAGGTAAGAAATTGTAATTTGTATTTTTTCCCCCAAAGTCTTACCATAATTTTGGGTAAGAAGATGGATGAATTTATTCTTACTTTACAGATGAAAGACTCATGCCACGTCTTTAGAGGACTTCCAGAATCACAGAAGGAGTCACTTGTGAATCTAGGAGCAGAGGCCAGGCATGGTGTCTCCAGAGTGCCATCTAGTAGACCATATGTGTATCCAGACCCGTAGTCCTTGGGAAACAGCGGAATGCTGGATCCCTGTCCATAGGCCCCAAAGACAAGTCTAAAGTGCAGTTTTTAAAGGTATGACTGGAACAATTCTAAGCCCAGACCAGAACATAATTTAACAGGAAAGAATATTCAAAGGAAAAAAACCGTCTCTTCAACAAATGGTGTTAGGAAAATTGGACAGCCACATGCAGAAGAATGAACCATTTTGTTACACCATACACAAAAATAAACTCAAAATGGATGAAAGACCTAAAGATGAGACAGGAATCCATGAAAATCCTAGAGGAGAACACAGGCAGCAACCTCTTCAACCTCGGCCGCAGCAAGTTCTTCCTAGAAACATCTCCAAAGGCAAGGGAAACAAAGGCAAAAATGAACTATTGAGACTTCATCAAGATAAAAAGCTTTTGCACAGCAAAGGAAACAGTCAATAAAACCAAAAGACAGCCAACATAATGGGAGAAGATACTTGCAAATGACCTATCAGATAAAGGGCTAGTATCCAAAATCTATAAAGAACTTATCAAACTCAACACCCAAAGAACAAATAATTCGATCAAGGAATGGGCAGAAGACATGAACAGACATTTCTCCAAAGAAGATATCCAAATGGCCAACAGACACATGAAAAAGTGGTCACGGCATCACCCGGCATCATGGAAATACAAATCAAAACCTCAATGAGAGACCACCCCACACCAGTCAGAATGGCTAAAATTAACAAGTCAGGAAATGACAGATGTTGGCAAGGATGAAGAGAAAGGGAAACCCCCTTACACTGTTGGTGGGAATGCAAGCTGGTGCAGCCACTCTGGAGAACAGTATGGAGGTTCCTCAAAAAGCTGAAAATAGAGCTACCCTATGACCCAGCAATTGCATTACTTGGTATTTCTGCCAAAGATACAAATGCAGTGATCCGAAGGGGCACCTGCACTTCAATGTTTATAGCAGCAATGCCCACAATAGCCAAACTATGGAAAGAGCCCAGATGTCCATTGACAGATGAATGGATAAAGAAGATGTGGTGTATACACACACACACACACACACAGTGGAATATTATGCAGCAAAAATTTGAAATCTTACCATTTGCAATGACGTGGATTGAACTAGAGGGTATTGTGCTAAGTGAGGTAAGTCAATCAGAGAAAGATAATTATCATATGATCTCACTGATATGTGGAGTTTAAGAAACAAGGCAGAAGATCATATGGGAAGAGCAGAAAAAATGAAACAAGATGAAACCAGAGAGGGAGACAAACCATAAGAGACTCTTAGTCACAGGAAACAAACTGAGGGTTGGTGGAGGGGAGGGGTGTGGGAGGATGGGGTAACTGGGTGATGGACATTGGGGAGGGTATGTATTGTAATGAGCACTGGGTATTACATAAGACCTATGAATGACAGAACTGTACCCCTAAAACAAATAATATATGTTAATTAATTGAATTTAATTTTTTTTAAAAAAAGGGCAAAAAAGAACATAATTTAAGTTTTCTGTGACATGGTGATGAAAATCTTTACTGGAATTATGAGAGCTGAACTAACAGCTTCCAGATAATTGAAGTATGATAATAAACCCAAAGATGATTTCTTCTTTTTTCTGTGATTGGATTTAGGTGGAACTTTTATTTTTAACTCAAACTAGATCATTAAGACCACTGGAACTCTGACTTAGAGTGTTTCATATTTATTGGAAATTGAAATAAAAAGATTTTTGTTCTTCTATAAACTTTAAAGATCAATGGATTATTTTCCTTTTAACATCTAGTGTTAATTAATGGGGCTGACACAATTAATGGCATCAAGAACATTTAATTAAATTTCTTATAATGATGTAATCACGTAATTGTTTTAATAGGTTAAGTGATCAGCCTAATCTTTTATCTGTTTTTGCAGCAACTTTTTCCTTATTTCTTCTTTGTGAGAAAGCTTTTAGTGCTTTAAAAATTTGAGATAAACTTTTGTTAAATTAATATGCTAATGAAAAATAGTATGTATTCTTCAATAACTGGAGATTTTCCTGAACGTCATCAAAAGATATGATATTAAGAGATCTGTTTTTATGATAGCCGTTTTAAATCAAAGATGTTGATGAATTTTGAATTCAACTGTTAAATGTCCAGGCTGATGAGGTGCTTAGAAAACAATAAGAATATTATCTGAATCCATTTTCAAGGAAGTCTCAATTAATAGAACTGACTCTTTTAAAAATCTCCTCCCCTTAACGGCATTTCTTTGAAAAAATGCTCTGGGCTCAAAGTTTAAGATCTGCAATAATTTATTATGCTCTCAGAGTCTGGTCTCAAGCAATTTAATATCATTGTGGCAAATATTTATTTACCATTGAAGTAGGAATCATTATTTGCTGACACTTTATGATTTTTCTTCAGGTAGTCCTATTAGATGCGATAAGAATGAAACAACTTAATTTCATCATAATGCTCATACTTTATTTTTCCAACAGAGGCAGCAAAGCAGTGTTGTTCTATGTTATACATCTAGCTTCTTTCCCCTTAGTGCTGTTTTTATAGTTTATGCTTTCATGGTAAAAATATGTATGGCTTCTAATTTAAAGGACATTCAATTGGGAACCCAGAATAGTCTTTAAATGTTCCTTAAATATTTTGAGTGGGTCAGTGCTCTCAAAAGGTTGCTTTCATCCAAATGCAGTGTCTATTTGCAGTTTTGTAGTGTAGAATAATGGGCAATGCATAAAAAAGAAGAAGAATAGACAATGCATTTTCAACATTGTTATTTACCTGTAAGTTCTTTACCTTTATTTTTGTTCTCTCTCTAAGTTAAGTGACCAGCCCAAGGTCAGAGGTAGATTTGGAGCTTAGAATCTGACAGTCATGTGAGTACTTTATTCTCTGAGCCAAGCCATGCTTCTTTTTCAGTAAAGGAATTAGTGGAGGCCTCAGCTTTCCTTCCTCAAGATAACTGCTCTCTGAGACAGTAAGTCACGCCCTTGTTAAACATTAAAAAAAATTGTTCATCCTTGTTATTGTTTTATGACATCCTAACAGGGCAGACTGAAGGCTTCTTTGTGAGGGATGTCGACTGAAATCAGGCTGCTGTACAAAGCCATGGGTCTGATTTTTAGTGGACCACTCTGTATTAATCATGGAGTAATAAGGGACTCAAAGTCAGAAATGACAGTGCATGTGTGAAAAGAAAACCTACATTTTGTGATTTGCTTGAATGAGGAAGTGCTCTCTCCAATGTCTTCTCTGACCTTACCTGGATGCCTACAACACTTTATAGTCTAAATCAGCACACATTTTAGAATTTGCTGACTTACAATACCATGCATTACTGTTTACTTACTATTTGGGTATCATTCTTGTCTCCCTCAGTAGATATTGATCCTTTTGACCACAGAGACTTTTTAAGGATTTGTGCATAATCATATGCATGCTCTTTCTTGCCCAGCAATACCTACTCTGTGATTTGTGGAGCATGGTTATTAAGAACTTGGGTTCTGGAATCAGAGTGCATTAGTTCTTCTGCTTGCTAACTTTGGGATCTGAGACAAATTCCTTAACCTCCTTGGGCCTCAGTTTCCTCATTTGTAAATGAGAATGACAATGGCTACTACCTCATAGCTTTGTTATGAGCTTGAGATGACTTAATATACACAAAGCACAGAAAACAGTGTCTAGCACATAAGAAGGTTCACTATTGCTATTTTAAGACATATTTAATGTCATTGACACTTAGGTTGGCCATACCTTATGGGTTCAGGAAACCTAAAGATTCTATTCGCAGCTGGCCTAGGACTTCTGTGAGCAATTTTGAGTTATAATGGAGTGATATGGCTCTGGAAAGTTCCCAGTTGTTCAAATGACATGTGAGAAATGGAGCTGAGCTATGAAAATAGCCATTTGGAAGAAATTTGGCCTAAGGTTAAGGTGAAGTAAATGGATTGACTCAGAGATCATGACAATAGGTTGGCACTATATACTCAAAATTATCTTAGCAGGAAATAATTAAAGACAATTCATTGGAGAATTCCAAGGCTCGATAAAATCCTGAATTCAAAATCTCTTTCAGTAAAGTCCTTTAAAGTTGTAGTAGGTTCCTTGATTGAAATCCAGTAACTCCACTTTGGTTAAATAATCACGTGGTTCTGAAATACAAATGGTGGTGGAGAATGTGGCTGCTTGTATCCACAGATGGCCCTTGGGGCACCTGGGTGGCTCAGTCAGTGAAGCGTCTGCCTTCGGCTCAGGTCATGATCCCAGGGTCCTGGGATGGAGCCCCGTGTTGGGCTCCCTACTCAGCAGGGAGCCTTTTCTCCCTTTCCCTCTGCCATTCCCCCTGCTTGTGCGCACTCTCTCTCTCTCAAAGAAATAAATAAAATCTTAAAAAAAAAAAAAACCAACAATTCTGCTTTCCAGTATATACACTCGTTCAGTCTTCTCCCCATTACTCTAGGATGGCCATGAGACTTGCTTTTTGATCCACAGAATGCAGTGGATGTGACACTCTAGGACATAGGCCATAAGAAGGCTTTTAGTTTTTGCCTGTTCTGTTGGAATACTAGCTCTGGAGGAAGCCAGTCATCAGGCAAAAAGTCCAGTTATCCAGAGAGAGCCATATTGTGAAGCAGTGGTGTGCCAAGACAGAGGGAGAGGTCCACCAAGGATGCAGAGAATAAGGGGATGCGTTGGATATAGAGAATTTAAAAACAGTATTAAAATCAACTAAAGGGGCACCTGGGTGGCTCAGTCATTAAGCGGCTGCCTTCGGCTCAGGTCACGATCCCAGGGTCCTGGGATCGAGCCCCACATCAGGCTCCCCGCCCAGTGGGAAGCCTGCTTCTCCCTCTCCCACTCCCCCTGCTTGTGTTCCCTCTCATTCTGTCTCTCTCTCTCTGTCAAATAAGTAAATAAAATCTTAAAAAAAAACAACTAAAAATCAGTCTGCTTTTTATTATTACCTTACACAACCAATTATAAACAGTGATAAAATATTCCTTCCCACTCTCACTGCCTCTGTCACTCACCCTACCCCCTGTAAGCCAGTGCTGTGGAGCCCAAAGTAGCCATATGGAAGGAGACATGTCTGACCAGCCTCCAGATGCACCAGCCATTGCAGGCCAGGCACCAGGCACAGAGAGAAGAAGCCATCTAGGGTATCCAGCCCGCTCTGGCTTTCGGAAGACTCCAGCCCCTGCTGCCATCTGACTGCAATTGCACAAAAGATCAAAACCATAACCATTCAGCTGAGCCTAGTTAAACCACAGAACTCTAAGAGAGAATATAAGTAGTTGTTTTAGGCTACTAACTTTTGGAGTGGTTTGTTATGCAGCAGTTGATAAGCAGAAGAGAAAAGAAATACAAGAAGGAAAAAGCCTCTCCCATCTCTCTTTTTTTTTTTTTTCCCCTCCTTCTAGGGATAAAATAGCACTCAAGTCTCCTTTGCTGTGTAGGGTATCTAGATATCAGCTTACCTTCATATTAACAAAAATACTTGATTTCACCACTAGATGGAAATTATATAGATGTTGCCAAGCAACAAGGGATTAAAAACCTCTAAGGAATGGCCATAGAATGCAAAGAATTTGGTAGGCCTACTAAGTTCCTGCTGCACTTCTCTTTTAAAACCTGGTTGTAGGAAGAAGTGATGTCCACAGGGAGAGGAAGAGGAAGGTATCTAGGGACCTGAAAAAGACAGTGCCCACTTAATGATTATTAGCCTGAAATGATGAATGCACAAGAATGTCAACTTATAACCTTGAAAATAGTCATTGTTGGTGATTTAAAAGGACAATAATTTTTAGGAATAAATACTAGGAACTTTGTCTTTTCTCAACCTCACTTCATTTGAAAAAGCATTTGTAAAGGTTAAAATCCTTTTCCCTGATACCTTAAAGCTTTGGATATTTATTACAACACTCAAATTCATATGCAATAATGTCTTTCTGAGCTTTACAAGCCTATTATTGGGTGATAAGCAAATTCCATGTTTTTGGGGAAGAGAAAATCAGTAGGTTGGGGGGGGCTATGAACTTTCCCTTTGGCTGGTCAGAGAGTGGGGCGGAGACAGGGGCACTCTTGCTGAGGGCTTTGGGGATAGCTTAGTAGCAGGTACGGATGAAGACACTCATGATCAACATAAAGTGTGTGTCCCTTAACTCACCAGAGGTCCTTTTCATTATTTTCTCTGGGTGACCTTTCAGCCCTCCATTTTTTCCTGATAATTAAGTTTTTGTTTGTTTGTTTGTTTTAATTTAAAAGGGGGGCAGGTAAACCCAGTAGAAGTCAAATAGGAATTGAATGCATTTTCAATATGTTTTAGCAAAACCTATGTGGAACCCCAAACATGCACATTATGGGGGCACCCCCACATATCCCAAGGCTTTCCCGAGACGTGGGTATTGAGGGAGAATAACCATGCACGGTGAGTGGCAGAAACCCGCCCTCAGCCTGCCCGCGTTGCTGTGGTGAGCACTCTGGCGAGCGAGCGTGACTAGAGCCGACCCACCAAATCCCACGTAAGTGGTCAGACCACAAATGAGGCTGTCGGTGGGTGGTCCTACCCTATTCATGAGCTCTTTCAGAACAATTTTCATTACTTTTTTTAAATACTGTTTTTGGCAAACACTTGCTACTTGAAATAAAAAATGCATGAGTCACCTACTGGGATAGGCACAGTGTGTGGTTCATTGAATTTAGCTAAATTGTGAGTCATCCATCAATAGTCCTCTTGGTGAACATACTTGTAATAATTTCACACGTTACAAACAAAAATCGGTATGATTTTCAAGATTCTTGAAGCTATTTCCCTTGGGGATTTTTTGGATTCTGTTTAGGGTTTTTTTGTTTTTTGTTTTTTTGGTTTTTTTTTTTTTTTGTCTTGCTAGGTGGCGAGAAAACTGTCAGCCTGGTTTTCGGATGGATCCAAGGCTTGTCTCTGTGATGTTGTAAAAGAGGGAGGCTTAAGCGGGGTGGGGGTAGAATGTGGAGCTGGAGACATGAGTTGAGGGAAATAAGAATTAATGATTACTACTTGTCAGATCGTTGGCTTGTAAGATTAATTGTGGCATCTGAAAAATAATCGGCCCCACTCTCAGAACAGTGTGAGAGCTGCAAGAGTATCCACTGGGGCCCCTTCTCTCCTGATAGGGGAGGGCGGGGCGCGGTGGTCCGAGTGTCTGTGCGCTGCTGCCCTCTATCGGATGCCCTAGCGTCTCTCCGGACCTGCGCCCACATGGAACGAGTGGTCCTGGTCGGGTGGCCGGTGACCCAGGCAAATAAGTAAGCACTGGACTAAGACCAAAGCTTTTTTTGGGGGGGGGGTTATAGTTGGCCTGTCTAAACCAAAAGAGACCGCTTTCTGGCTAGAGCAGTGAGTCTAGGGTTTCTGGCTCGAACGGTCCTTGCTTCTATCCCGGTGTCCGCCTGGGAAGACACTGGCATCTGTGTTGATGGCATGACAGGTGTTGTGATTAAACTGCTAAATCTCTGTTTTTTCAAGAGGTGAAACTAATCACAAGAGAGAGTATCCCTACCTGTTATTTTTCTCTCTGATAAGTTGCAATAAAACTTATTATATAGGGACTTTTGCCTTTGGCTACAACCAGAGGTGACAGTTTGTATATGGATGTAAGATGAGAAGTTACGGTTCTTTGCAAACAATAGTTAAGGTGCCCATATCAACAGGATGTATGCAGGAGGCGCGGGAAACTGGCCGGGCAGTTTGCTTCCTTTCGGCACATCTTTCTGCCCTCCTTTACCTTCTCCAGCTGGACTAAGTATCCAGGTGGCAGCCTGGGGGTCCTGACTTGCCACTGCTAGCTGAGTAACTTGGGAAAGTTCTGTAACTTTCGAAACCTCATTTTTCTCATGTGTAAAATGAGGCACTCAGAATAGATGATTTCTAAGGATCATTTTATTTCTGAGATGCAGTAAATGATCTTTTCTCCCTGGCTAATAGAAACACAAAAATTAGTTTATCTAAATATCATGCACACACTTTTAGACAAATCACTTTCTTTTGAAAAAGCAGTGTGTTCACTGTGGTAATTTAGCACCAGGATGTGAGGTGGTGGAAATAGCTTTGGCTACTTTGCTAGTCCTTTCACGAACCAGCTGGACGGGACAGGCATCCTTGCCCAGTGGCTCCGCCGGAGTCTCTAGGGCCAGCAGATGGCGCACTTGCACAGTCCGCACGTTTTCCAGGCTCCCAAGGTAAACAGTACGGATTAGCATCCAACAGCTACTCATGTTTGAATAAATTGCAATATTTTCTAGGCAACTAAAACCATGACTTTTTGAGCTGGAACATTTACTAATATTTGTAATTGTTTGGAAGGTTGTTAATCTATAACACTTTCCACTGCTAAACAGCACCCTTCGCCTGGGCCTCAAAAAGCCCTTAATGAATTGGCCTATTTTTTTCAGGTGGAGAAATTAGGGTAGAGGATAAGTTGGTTAAGAGCCCCCAGATAATTCAGATCATACTTCCTGGTGATCTTTTAAAATTGTCATTCTTACTCTTCCTTTCTTTAATGCTCATTTCTGATTGTGGAGGGGAATGTGTGTATGTTGGGGGTGTTGACTGAGGGTGTGGGAAAAGGAATTGACACCTTCTTCACTTTGGGAGCATTGTCACTTGCCACAGTCACTGTAACTTGACCTCCACAGCCTATATGTGGAAGACCCTGCTATAAGGTAGCTGGAGTTTATTGATTACTTGCTTTGAGCCAGGCATCGTCTAAGCAGTTCTCATATATTAATCATTTAATCCTCCCAACAACCCATAGAGGAGGCAGAGTGGGTAAGTAACTTGCCTAGAGTAATGGATCTTTGTAACTTCCTGGGCTCTGAATCAAAGTGATAAGGGCAACAAATTGTTTTTTAGTGGTAACCACTCTAACCCCAGCTATTTTCCAGCTAATATAGATCATGAGCTGATTTTTATTTTAACTTTTAAATTATGGGAAATGTATGGGAACTTTGATTATATCATGTCAGCCTTGGCAGTATCAGCTCGTAAGGTTATTGTTGGTTTAGAAGAGTTCCTTCCCCAGTCTCATGCTTAGGAGAAACTGGTCGCCGGAAATGCGAATAAGATGTGAATGAAATGGGGAAGTTTGGTGATTTAATTATTCCAGTAAAAATATATTCCAAGCACCCATTTTTTCCATTAGCCACCAGTGGCATCAGGGATGTGTAATAAGTCATCAACATTTATTTATTGCAGAAGCCTACAGAGTGCTACGGCCTGAGGGCCAGGTACAAGCATTAGTTCACATAATGAATCACAGTTGTGATGAGTCCCGTTTTACAGATGAGGAAACCAAAGTTAGGAGAGGTTAAGTGTCACAGCGAGTAAGGGGCAGAGCTGGCATTCAGACCAGCCTGTAGGGCTTCTGATCCATGCTGGTAACCTGTAGGCTGCGCTACCTCCAGCAGTAGGAAGCAGATATGTTGGCAGGGGGTAGAGCAATTTAGTTAGAGTCAAAGACAGAAAGGAACAGTTACGGTGTTGATTTCCTCCTAACAAAAATCCTGGTATAGCAAATAATTTCTAAAAAAGTGAGAGTAAAGGGAAATAGGAACTATAAAGAACAGGAAACTGCAGGGAGACCTACAGATGTTTCTTTAAATGAGTCTTAAAATTTACTTAGAACAATGATCTGTTCTTCGTTTTCACTGAAGGCTAAACAAGAGGAAGTTGCATTTTCAGAATTGTGTTGGAGTGCACATTTGGTATCTTTACCCCCCACTCCTACAATGATATCAGCCCCTACTGCATCTTTCCTAGGAGAAAGAGTTTCTTTAACACCAATGTGCATGCAAATCACCTGGGGATCTTGATAAAAATCTGGATTCTGCTTAGTTGGGTCTGGAGTGGGGCTTGAGATTCTGTATTTCTAACCAGCTGCTGATACTGCTTCTCTCTGCCTGGCTGTAAGTGGCCAGACTCCTCCCCTGTGTGGTCTGGACTTGGCCAAATAAGGTTCTTAACTGTTCTCCTGTCCCCAACTCACAGACCTAGGAGAAAGCTGACTTTAGGAGGAGGCAATGAGGCCATTTCACTGAGAGACGCTGAAGGGAAGAAAAAAGAGAGGAGAGGGGAGAAACAGAATAAGAGAGAGAGAGACCTGCTAACATACCTTGAATTCTGGACACCAGCTCTGTCCTAGAACATCTCAGTCACACAAGCCAAAAAACTTCCCTTTGGCTTAAGCTAATTTGAGCAGTTTCTGTTGCTTGTGATTAAAAGGGCTCTAGCTCAGAAGTGATTTAGGTTTGATATGAAAGAGAATTCTTTCCTATGGCAAGAGGGTGGTTGCAACTCTTACTGCAGATTATTAAGCATAGAAAAGATAGGTGATTTGGGGGGGACTTCCAGGAGACATATTAAAATTTTTAACTAAAATTAGTGGGGCATGGACAGTGACCAGTGAAAACAAAATACCAATCACAGCGACGTTCCAGCGAGCACTAATTGAACTCCAGCCATGGTCTCCTAGATAACATTTGTAGCAGGCACGGGATCTGCAGTATTTTTGTATTGCTACTGAGTTCTCTTAAGCATATTTTTCAAAAGAGGTCTTCAGTCATGTTTATAAAGATACAACGTTCTTTAACTGCTTATACATTTAAAATTTGGATTCTCCTCCAGTGTTTTTACTCAGGGTGCAGTTTTCATGCCAGGTGATCACCATTATGCCTTCTAGAATAATCTTCAGAACTTCTTAAAAGTTAATTCCAATAGACAGAGCCTTCATTTAAAATAAGACTATATTACATTATTCTAAATGTATTAAGTGGAAATGAATATTACAAAAATGTAAGCCTTTAATCTTCAGGATTTTTAGAATGTTAGGTTAAGTTAAAAATATTATAATTTGGTTTTATTAAACATGGTAAAAACCTACCAAAAGAAGCCCAAGAAGAGTCAGTTTTTACAGAGTTATTACAACCATGGTGGACTCTATCTTTAAATGTGCTGTTAATTTCACCAGGAATAGAAGAAATTCTTTGGATTGGTGGACAAAGAACAATGGTGATGGGGAAATTTAATTTCTTTATTTGCTTTAGGCCTCATCACTTTTTTAATGTAATCTCTACACCCAAAGTGGGGCTTGAACTCACCACTCCAAGATCAAGAGTCATAGGCTCTACTGACTGAGCCAGCCAGGAGCCCTAGCCTAATCATTCTTTCAATGCTTTCTTTGCTTACTTAGTTTTTTTAAAAAAGATTTTATTTATCCCCTTGAGAGAAAGAGAGAGACCATGAGAAGGGGGAGGGTCAGAAGGAGAAGCAGACTGCCCGCCAAGCAGGGAGCCTGATGTGGGACTCGATCCAGAGGCTCCAGGATCATGACCTGAGCCGAAGGCAGTCGCTCAACCAACTGAGCCACCCAGGTGCCCCTGCTGACTTAATTAAAAGGCAAGAGCTGTGCATTAGACGTTCAGGGATCTGGGTTTTAGTCTAATGCCTTTTTGGCAATCCACCCTGAACCTCCACCTCACCTTTCTCTGACCGGTGCCCTGAGCCCCAGTCTTTCTGTCAACAGCATTTAGTACAACAAACCAAAGGGAAGAATCTCTTCCTAGGAATAAGGTGCTATTCATTGCTCTCAAAGTGAACACTGAGCAAGCTCAGGTGCAGAGAGTAAGATTCTCCAGGAGGAGTAAAAAGGCCTTGATGTAAGGAAGCAACATTCTGGAGCAGGCAGGCATTGTTCTAGTCCAGAGGATGGGTGGTTTCCAAACCCGGGACCATGGAAATAGACCAGAGATCTGTGAGTCCTGAACACACCTCCTGCCTCGTGGACACACTGCACATAGACTTCACACATCCTGGGCTGCTGTTTGCTAATACATGGAAGTGCTGCTTGAAGGATCAAATTCCAAAGTTCCTTACACAAAGTGATGTGGACATGAACTCAAGTAGCTTTCTGTTGGACTTTTTCTTAATATAAATATAAGCTCTAAAAATAGAAGATCCTGTGTCAGGATCCTGTGGCAGTCTACTCCTTTAAAATCTTAAGCATGTTAAAAAATTAAGTCCATAAAATTTTTTTTCAAACAAAAGAACTTAAATACAAAGTATTTATGATGAGGTTATTGGAAGGACGGGAGGATCAAAGAGAAGATTCTGCCGATGGGAGGCAAGCAGGAAATCAGAAGGGAGGGGGAGGGCGTGTGTTCTACCTTTGGTGGGGATCTCCGTGGGCGGGGGCGGCTTCACAGACCGCACTCCGGGATTTCTGCTCTGTCCTCACAGTTCCACACCACCGCGGAGGATTTTAGCTTTTGCTTCTCCATCCCGATCGGTGATAGCAGCTTCTTCTTCATCTCTAGGTGCCTCCACCCGGAGGTGTGGGACTTGCTTTGACATTCTGTAGAGAGCAGGTTCCTCTTCACTTTCCACACAGCCAGATCACAATTCTAGCTCCTCAAACACAGCCCATAGAAGAAGGAAAGATTTTTCTTCCTAAAGAAATACGACCAGAGTTTAACTATAGAGAACAAACTGATGGTCACCAGAGAGGAGGTAAGTGGGGGATGGGTGAAATAGGGGATGGAGATTAAGGAGGGCACTTGATGTGATGAGCGCCCGGTGATGCATGGAAGTGTGGAATCATTATATTGTACACCTGAAACTAATATGACACTATATGTTAACTACACTGGAATTTAATCAAAACCTAAAAAAATAAGTAACACCAGAGAGAGTCTAGAATAAGGGACACTAGGCGACATGGAGGCTGAAAACGAGAGGGTTTGCTTCCAGTCTACAGATAGAATGTGGATCCTCAGGACGCCTTCCTTAGCCTGTTTCCAGATCACTGGCAAACAGACATTACCCCCCTGACCTGCCTCAGACAGAGGGTTGCATTCGTGTTCTCTTAAACCTGTGCATCTACACCCCAGATACTGACATTTGGGGTTACCTCAGTGAGAAGATCAGCTATTTAATTTCTTTAAATTATATGCATCTGTTAAATTGCAAGAATGGGGTATGAAGATGTCCATTGTCCTCCTTGGGAGGTTTGCTACTTCCTGGGGTGCGTAGTCATCCTCACTCTGCCTCAGTTTTTCTACTGTCCTTGAACCCTTGTTTCCATGACATTTTATAGGTAACTTGGACTTAAAAAGATGAAAACTGAAATTCTTTCAGCAGCAACTGTTTTTTTTTTTTTTTAATTCCCTGGACTGATCAGAGGGTGCTCCTTATATATCCTTAGGACTGTGAAGAATTACCTAGAGGCAAGATAAGAGCTCATTAATTAAATATTTCTGTACTGGACACTCCTCATGCCTGACAGTTCTCTCATTATGTGCCCCTGAGAGGGATACTAGTTGTCAGCAGCTGATGTAAAATAATTTGCTCACTGCTGCAACTGGAGGAGAAAAGGCTTGATAGCAGTTTTTCATGTCTATTAGGTAAATTGTTTGAGAAAAATGGTTTTGCACAGAAGGGAAAATCAAAACATCTCATGTGAAATCTTAAATAATTTATTTTTCATGACAAGAAAAAAATTAACTTTCTTCAAATGTAAACATCTTTTGCTGTGCCCTAGGGACCCCTCCACTTTAGCATTTGCTGCCTCTTTCCTCAGGTACATTTCTCTATTTATTATATAGAGAATATTCTACATGCCCTGATGTACTGTAACAGAAATGCCGAGGTTAAAGAATTCAGTTGTTTTTAGTGAATGTTGTGAACTGAGAAATCCAGTACTCTGTGGACTTTTTGGTGGGTGAGATCTCTGGGTACTTTTCTTTTTTTTTTTTTTTTTAAGATTTTATTTATTTATTCATGAGAGATAGAGAGAGAGGCAGAGGCAGAGGGAGAAGCAGGCTCCCTGCAGAGCGGGGAGCCCGATGCGGGACTCAATCCCAGGACCCTGGGATCATGACCTGAGCTGAAGGCAGACGCTTACCAACTGAGCCACCCAGGCGTCCCTCTGGGTACTTTTCAACATTCTTTTCCTTGACAGAGATGAATGTATTTAAAAATCCATATCTATGTCTGTGATCTACATTTATATATCTGTCTATACCCAAACGTGATGAAAAATTTTGCTTTGTGATTTTATTTTTACATTAATTGTAAAAGCAGAGCTCTGGTCATTTGGCTGATCATGCTGGTTTCCATATATAAAACTAGTGGATCACATCCTGATTCCATAGCTGATTACAGCCACATGCAGAAGAATGAAACTGGACCATTTTCTTACACAATACACAAAAATAGACTCAAAATGGATGAAAGACCTAAAGGTGAGACAGGAATCCATCAAAATCTTAGAGGAGAACACAGGCAGCAACCTCTTTGACCTTGGCCACAGCAACTTCTTGCTAGACACATCTTCAAAGGCAAGGGAAACAAAGGCAAAAATGAACTATTGGGACTTCATCAGGATAAAAAGCTTTTGCACAGTAAAGGAAACAGTCGACAAAGCCAAAAGACAACTGACAGAATGGGAGAAGATATTTGAAAATGACATATCAGGTAAAGGATTAGTATCCAAAATCTATAAAGAACTTACCAAACTCAACACCCAAAGAACAAATAATTCAATCAAGGAATGGGCAGAAGACATCCAAATGGCCAACAGACACATGAAAAAGTGGTCACGGCATCACCCGGCATCTCGGAAATACAGATCAAAACCACAATGAGAGACCACCTCACACCAGTCAGAATGGCTAAAATTAACAAGTCAGGAAATGACAGATGTTGGCAAGGATGCAGAGAAAGAGAAACCCTCTTACACTGTTGGTGGGAATGCAAGCTGGTGCAGCCATTCTGGAGAACAGTATGGAGGTTCCTCAAAAAGCTGAAAATAGAGCTACCCTATGACCCAGCAATTGCACTACTAGGTATTTATGCCAAAGATACAATGTAGTGATCCAAAGAGGCACCTGAACCCCAATGTTTACAGCAGCAATGCCTACAGTAGCCAAACTATGGAAAGAGCCCAGATGTCCATCGACAGATGAATGGAATACAGTGAATACAATGGAATATTATGCAGCCATCAACAATTGAAATCTTACCATTTGCAACGACATGGATGGAACTAGAGGGTATCATGCTAAGTGAAATAAGTCAATCAGAGAGAGATAATTATCATATGATCTCAATGATATGTGGAATTTAAGAAAAAATGCAGAGGATCATAGGGGAAGAGAGGAAAAAAGTGAAACAAGATGAAATCAGAGAGGGAGACAAACCATAAGAGACTCTTAATCATAGGAAGCAAACTGATGGTTGCTGGGGGGGAGAGGAAGTGGAGGGATCCTGTAACTGGGTGATGGACATTGGGGAGGGTATGTGTTATAATGAACACTGGGTATTATAGAAGACTGATGAATCACTGAACTCTACCTCTGAAACTAATAATACACTATATGTTAATTAATTGAATTTAAATTAATAATAATAGAATGAAGCAAAGGAAGGCACATATTGAAGGTCATCAGAGACCTACCTCCAGGGCAGCACTGGATCCAAAGAATCTTAAAAGCAATTCCTGGAAACTTTCCTGAAAGAAACACTATTTTAAATATTTCAACCCTTCGCAATTGGGTTTTATAATAACTGATGCTCAAAGAAAACCATGTATAAAGCTAGCTTGATACAAAAGTATCAGATTAGAAAAACAAAGAAGCGGGACTAAAGTTTATTCTGAAATACGGGTATTGTGGATGTCTTGATGCCCCCCCCCGCATCAGACTTCCACCAAAGTGAATCCTCAGCTATTCTGCCCCCGGGGCATCTCCCAGCCTAGGGGCTCGAGCTGTCTACAGGCAGGTGCAGCCCAGAGGTGTGCAGGAGTTTATGCCTCCAGAGACAACTCTCAGCCACTGGGATGAAAACTCAATGAGGATGAATTACAAGGTGCATCATACACAATTCCTCTGAGGGAGCTTAAAAGAAATTGAAGACTAGTTGCCCTCAGTAGTCATGAGCTTATCAATGCATCCTTTATTTTCTTCACCTCCTTCCCTGTCTTATTCTCCCCCCTCCCTCACTCCAGTTTCCTGGTCACCTCTCAAGTAGACTACCTGTACCAACATACCTGCATCTGGCTCTGCTCTTGGGGAAACACACTAAGATGTGGAAATGATTCAATATTAGGAAATCTCTTCATGTAATTAATTTCATCAGTATATCCACAGAGAAAAGCAATATAATCCTAACAGATTAAAAAAAATTCAGTATAATTCAACATCCATTCTGATAAGAACTACTGTTAAAATTTGAATGGAAAACATTTCCTTACTATCCCTATCAGTTAGGGCTCATTTAAAAAAAATAGAAACCACTCTAGACTTGTAAAACAAAAGAAATTTGATATGAGAATTGATTACAAGCATAATGGAGGGATGGGAGGAAGGTCACTAAAAACAGTAACCGCAGTGAATGACCAGTATCCTCGGGCTTGAGGGACGATGTTTCCCAGCAGTCAAGGGAATGATGCCACAGAGGCTCCTGCTTTTTGGTCAGCTGCTACGCAGGACTCAGGAGCCTGCGCCCCCCACCCACCGTTGGCCATTGCCACGGTCCCTGTTGGTGGTGTTGTTCCCACTGCTGCAAGTTGCCACTGTCCTTGCGGCTGCTGCCACCAGATATGCCATCAGAAACTGGAGGTAGGAAGAGGGTTCCATCCTCGTCTTCTGGTCTCGCACCAGGTCTTCCCATTGGCAGAAAAGACCAAAAGTCAGCTGGTGAGAGTACCTGGGAAATGTGGTCTTTGGTATTCCGCCCCCTTACTATATATATAAAGTACAAACTTGGTAACCAAAATCATACAAAACTGAAAGAGTAGCCTGGAATATTTTCCTTTATTGTCAGGGACAAGACTAAGATGCAAGGTATCACAACTCCTTTTTTTTTTTTTTTAAAGATTTTATTTATTTTTTTGACAGAGACATAGCGAGAGCAGGAACACAAGCAGGGGGAGTGGGAGAGGGAGAAGCAGGCTTCCCGCAGAGCAGGGAGCCCGATGTGGGGCTCAATCCCAGGACCCTGGGACCATGACCTGAGCCGAAGGCAGACGCTTAACGACTGAGCCACCCAGGCGCCCAGTATCACAACTCCTTTAAAAAAAATAGCTTTATTGATTATATATATATATATATATATGTATATATATATATATACACACACATACATATATATATAATTCATCCATTTTAGGTGTACAATTCAGTGATTTTTTAGTATATTCATAGATACATGCAACCAACAGCACAGTCAATTTTTGGCAATTTTATCACCTCAGAGAGAAATCCTGTGCTCTTTGGCTATCACCCCCTTTGCCCCCTCCCCTGTCTCCACATGTTTCCTCCATCTAGCCCTAAACAACAATTAATCTATTTTCTGTCTCTTTAGATTTACCTATTCTGGATTTTCATATAAATGTAGTTGTATAATACTTGGTCTTTTGTGACTGGCTTCTTTTGCTTAGAGTATTTTCAGTGCTCACCCATTTCTAGTATGTATCAGTACTTCATCACCCTTTATGGCCAAATAATATTGCGTTGTTGAATATGCCCATATTTCACAACTCTTATTTAATATTTTCCTTAAAACTGTAATTAGGTTGGCTAATATTTTTCTTTAAGTTTCCTTTAAGTTGTAGCTCTTATCTAATATTTTCCTGTAAGTTATAAAAGTAAGCATGACTATTGGAAAATAAAAGAAAATTATCTTTATTTTCTGATTATATGATTGTCTACCTTGAAAGCCAAAAGGATTAAGGAAAAATGATTATAACTAATTAAAAAGCTCTGCACGGTGACTTTCCTGTATAACAGCCAGTTAGCAAATATTGTAGAAAAATATTTCATTTTAATATCAACAAATGCTTCTATACTTAGAAATAAAAATATGGTGCAATGTACAGGATACACACACACACACACACAAATCTCAGAGACATGAGACTTCCATAATGAAGCTGTCATATTGCTAAAGAGAATATTGTAAATATACTGTAATTTAATTTATAAATATGTTGCTCTCAAATGAAAATCCTAATGACACTTACATAGGAGCTTTATAAAACAGTTCTTAAGATTACCCAGAAGAATAAATGGATGGGAATATATCAGTAAAATTTTAAAGAAGAAAAAGAGTGAAGAGAGAATTTCATTGTTAAATATTTAATGTATTACAAATAAAATAATTTAAGCAGTTTTCTTATGTACCAAGAATAGAGTAATTGGTAAAATGTAATATATAATCCAGAGGCAGTGTTAAATATGAATAAGAAATCAGTATATGATAAAAGTATAATTAAGATTCATCATTATTATTCAATAGGACACCTGACTAGTGATTGCAACCTTGCAGTCATGAACGCTCCTAGTTGCAGACATAAAAAAAAACAAAACCAAAACACTTTAATAAGCTCTCTTATGCTACATTAGCTAACGTTATTAGGTAGCTTTCAGAATTTTCAGAGCTGAAAGAAAATAACTTCTATACCTAGCAAAAATATCCTTCAAAAAGAAGGTGAAATGAAGGTATTTTCAGGTAAAAACTGAGAGGATTATTCACAAACAGATTTGCACTAAAAAAAAAAAGCTACTAAAGGAAGGTCTTTAGGCAAAAGCAAAATGATCCCAGAAGGAAACAGAGAAATACAGGAATAAATGAAGAACCACAGGAGAGGTAAATAGGTAGAAAAATATAATGGATAATGGAAAAATTCTATAAAAAAACCATAATAATGATGTTATTGGGCTTTAAATATATGCACAATTAAAAGGCATGAAAATAAAAGTTTAAAAAGGTGATGGTGAGGTAAATGGAGTTGAAATATTCTAAGGACCTAATACTGTCTGGGGAGTGACAGAAGAATTGAATATAGATACAAAAGTTCTAAAAATATTTGCAAATATAATCTATCAGTTTATTTAAAAAAGGTAATATATCATAATCAAGTTACTTCTATTCTAGGTAGGCATGCAAGATTGCTTTAATATTAAAATGTCAATCAATGTAACTCAACACATTAACAGAATAAAGGGGAAAAATAATATGATTTTCTCAGAAGATGAACACACAGTTGGTAAAATTCAGTACTTACATTTATTATTTAAAAACTTAGGAATAAAGAAAGCTTCTTTAATCTGTAAATGTGTGTCTTCAAAAAACCTACAGTAAAATCGTAGTTAATGGTGAGATATTGAAAACTTTCCCTCTGATCCCAGGAATGAGACAGATGCCTGCCATCATCACTTCTGTTCAACATTTCCTGGAAATCCTAGGCACAGAAAAAGGTGAACAAAAGAAATAAAATGCATAAAAATTTGAAACAAATGAACAAACAAATACATCTTTCATGAATTGTAAATGTCATGATTACATGTCTAGACAATCAAACAAATCTGCAGAAACACTATTAGAATTAATGAGTGAATTTCGGAAGGTCACTAGATATAAGATCAATATATAAAATGCAAGATGCAACAATTAGAAAATGAAATTTTAAAAATAATATTACAATATCACTGAAAACATTAAATAACTAGGAGGAAGATCTAATAAAAGATATGCAAGACTTTTATACAGGAAACTATAAAAGTTTATAAAAACCACAAAACTATATAACTAAACGAGAGATGTATCATTCTCATGGATTGTAAAGCTCAATATTGTAAAGACATAGATCCTCCTAAATTCATCTATAGGTTCAATGCAATTCCAAATAAAATTGCAGCAGACAATATTTACAACAAAACGAGGTGACCACAGGTGGGAGACAAGGACATGTGCCCCTGAAGGGAAGACTGGCTGCCCAACTCCAAGGAGCTCTCAGTGATTTCAGGATGTGCCTCAGCTGCAGAGAGCTGCCTTGCCTGGAATCATACCTTTTCCAGGGCAGGCCACTTCCAAGAGCTGAATGAGAGGAGATATAAACTTGGCGCCGTTTGCACCCACGGTGGGACAGTTGTGACAGGCAATATTTTCTCCAGACCTCTGCTGGGTTGCTGGAGGCATTGCCAGCATGCACTGAAGTTCTGCAAGTCCTTCTGCCCCACCATTCCTTTCATCTCTGTTGTTTCCTAATAAGCATTTTGCCCTCTAAACTCCATCATAATGGATGCTTCTGGCAATCCCCAGCCTGAGACATAAGGCATTCCTGTGAACTGTAAAATACTAGCAAGCAGGAAAAACCACTAACTATCATGATACCTGCACGGGACCTGCATCTTCACTGGGGGAAAGCAGAGGGAAGCAATGCAGTGTTTGACCTGAGAAGAGCAGATCTCTAAAGTCGCCTCTAAGTATTTCCTAAAAAGCCTGATGGGCTAGCTTGCAATCCCTGAAAATGATATATCCCCTCTGGGAGAGGTTTTGCCAAGTCTGATAATGGGTTAGTGCAAGGGGACAGTGGTAAGGTCTGAAGAAGATGAAGAAATCTAGCCCTTGTGAATTTTCAAAACTGACCATCCAGGATTCCCTTCTTAGATAGTGTCCCAGATGAGTATGACAGGGATAACAGATTAGGGGAAGAGCAGGTGTAGATAAAGTTGGGAGATGGGGACAGACCTGGGGAATATCAGAAGCTAAGCTGCTATATTTTTGAATGCCAAGAAAGCAACAGAAGAGGGACCTCTATGAAGAAAGCTGCCCCGAGTTAGGCCTCCATATAAAAGTTTTTTTTTTTTTTAAGATTTTATTTATTTATTTGAGAGAGAGAGAGACAGAGCATGCTCAGGGGGCAGGAGGCAGAGGGAGAGGGAGAAGCAGGCTCCCCACTGAGCAGGGAGCCTGATGCAGGGCTCGATTCTGGGACCCTGATTCAGGGATCATGACCTGAGCTGAAGGCAGACGCCTAACCGACTGAGCCACCCAGGCACCCCTCCATATAAAAGTTTAGGAAAACTGTAAGAAAAAAAATCACTATTAGAGACAATTAAACCATTCCAGAAAGACAAGCCAATAGGACAGATGAAAACTGTAAACTCCTATTTTAATGTGAGCTAGAAGACATGAAGAAAATACAAGACATGACCCACTCCCCCACCAAAAAATCAGAATTAGAAAAACAGAGAAATGAAGTGATAGGACTCAGAAAGAATTAGAAGAAATACCATATGACCCAGCAATCCTGCTTTATCTATCCAAAGGAATTGAAATCAGGGTCTTGAATTGCTCTTCACTCTCAAATCTATTGCAGCATTATTTACAATAGCCAAGACATGGAAGCAACCTAACTGTTCATCACAACATGAATGAATAAAGAAGAAGAGGTAATATATAAATGCAATGGAATATTATTCAGCCTTAAAAAAGAAGGAAATCCTGCCATTGGTGACAACATGAATGAACCTGGAGGACATAAGGTAAGTGAAATAAGCCAGACATGGAAGGAAAATTGCTACATGATACCACTGAAATGAGGAATCTAAAATAGTTAAACTCATAGGAGTTTAGAGAGTAAAATGGTTTAGTTTAGAGAGTAAAATGGTGGTTGCCACGGCTGGGGGCAGGGAGAAACGGGGAGGTATTAGTCAAAAGCTATGAAGTTTCATTTTTTCAAGATGAATAAGTCGTAGAGATTTACTGTAAAACAGACTGTCTATACATAATAATATTGTATTTTATACTTAAAAATTTGTTAAGAGGTAGATCTGATGTTAAGCATTCTTATCACAAAGTAGTAAAAATAAATAGATAAATAAGTAAATAAATAGGGCAGGAGGAAACTTTGGGAGGCAGTGGGTATATTTATGGCATAAATTGTGGCAATGGTCTCACAAATGTATACTTATCTCCATATTCAAGTTGTGTCATTTAAATATATACAAATTTTTCCATGTCAATCATACCTCAATAAAGTGGTTTTTAAAAGAGAGAAAGAACTAGAAACTAAAAGAAAACAATAACTTCAGACATAAATACTAAACTAGAAAGAACACAGGGATACACATTTTAGAAGAGCATTTAAATATTATTTTTATTTATCATGCATGTAGGTTTACATGCTTAATCATGAATCTAGACTTCCATTCTTTTTTTTTTTTTAAAGATTTTATTTATTTATTTGAGACAGAGAGAATGAGAGACAGAGAGCATGAGAGGGAGGAGGGTCAGAGGGAGAAGCAGACTCCCTGCCGAGCAGGGAGCCCGATGCGGGACTCGATCCAGGGACTCCAGGATCATGACCTGAGCCGAAGGCAGTCGCTTAACCAACTGAGCCACCCAGGCGCCCTAGACTTCCATTCTTAAGAAAGATATTCACACAGAAAAAAATCACTCAGTGAAAAATGATAGATTATGACATCATGAGTTAGAAAAAAAAAAAAGCCAAGTTCCCTGACTTCAGGGGAAGAACTTTTAAAAGTTACCCAGCCAGAAATCGGAGGGGGAGACGAACCATGAGAGACGATGGACTCTGAAAAACAAACTGAGGGTTCTAGAGGGGAGGGGGTGGGGGATGGGTTAGCCTGGTGATGGGTATTGAAGAGGGCACGTTCTGCATGGAGCACTGGGTGTTATGCACAAACAATGAATCATGGAACACTACATCTAAAACTAATGATGTAATGTGTGGTGATTAACATAACAATAAAAAATTTTAAAAAAAGTTACCCAGCCAATCTTCCCCTCCACCCCCTACCTTTCTTGCACACCTGGAATACTCTCTTGCCCAAGTTGCCAAGGGCTTTACTGCCACACTGACATGGGTTAGAACCTTACTGAGTGATCTCAGACAAGTTATTCAACTTCTCTAGGCTCTATCTTCTCGATCTGTAAAAGCAGATAATATATATAATCTACCAATGGTTTAATATGTGAACTAATGTCTGCAAAGGATTTGGCACATAATAGTCAGTTCTCAGTAAATGTTAGCACCCTTTCTTATCGCTCATGAATTGACCCTTCGGTATATCATATTTGGCTAGGCCACAGTACCCAGATATTTGGTCAAACATTATTCTAGATGTTTCTGTGAAGATATTTAATTTTTTTATTTTTTCTTAAAGATTTTATTTATTTATTTGACAGAG
This sequence comes from Mirounga leonina, assembly GCF_011800145.1. Lineage (NCBI taxonomy): Eukaryota > Metazoa > Chordata > Mammalia > Carnivora > Phocidae > Mirounga > Mirounga leonina. The sequence goes on along the minus strand of NW_023270827.1, from coordinate 107,222 downwards.
AGAGACACAGCGAGAGAGAGAAACAAGCAGGGGGAGCGGGAGAGGGAGAAGCAGCCTTCCCGCCGGGCAGGGAGCCCGATGCGGGGCTCGATCCCAGGACTCTGGGATCATGACCTGAGCCCTGGGATCATGACCTGAGCTGAAGGCAGACGCTTAACGACTGAAACACCCAGGCGCCCAAATAAATAAAATCTTAAAAATAAATAAATAAATAAATAAATAAATAAAATCAATAGCCTGATTGAAGTAGATTCCCTCCACAACGTAGATGGGCCTCATCCAATCAGTTGAAGGTCTTAATTTTAAACAGGCTGACCTTCCCCACCAGGGAAAAGGGAATTCTGCCAGCAGATGGCGTTTGGACTCGACCTATAACTCTTCCCTGGGTCTCCCATTACCAGGCCCATCCTGTAGGATTTGGACTTGCCAGCCTCCACGATCATATGAGCCAATTCCTCAAGATAAAAGTCTCTCTATGTATACACACTCTATTGGTTCCATTTCTCTGGAGAACCCTAATACAGCATGCAGTATGTAATGTAATTATTTAGTGCTTCATTAAGAACATAAGCTTTTTAAGGTGGGAACTGTATACCTAGTGTTTCTTATAGCTTCTACCTACATCCAGCATCTACCACATGATAGGTTTTTACTAACTACTTACGAAATGAATGGGCGTACAAGTGAATGCTGTAGAGCGAATCTGAAGGGAGAAGGCTTTCATTGTATTTAGGAAGTTTTATACATATAAAGTTTATAAAAACCTCAGGAATAGTTTTCATTTAAATTTCCTTTGATTTGTTACTGAACAGATAAAGTCTGAGGTTCTATAAAAAGTGTAACGATTTGAAGAGGGGTAGACTTTGTTCATGAGTTGGGAACTGGGCAGAGAATAGGTGCTTTGAAGACTTGTATTGGAGATAGCACATGTTGCAAATATGGAGGGTTCTGTGTGGTCACCAGCCATGGGCCCCTTGAAAGATGCTCTAAAACCACAACGCAAATAAATTGGGGATAATATTATCTATTTATCTATCATCATTTTTTTAAGTGACCAGAGGCAAAAAAATGGAAAAAAAAAAATCAGAGGGACAAGAGAAAAAGGCCACTTCTTACACTGAATTTCCAATTTGAATAAAAAACTGAGTTTAAAGTCTGTTACAAAGGATCAAAGCGACCAGATTACAAAACTAGAAGGAATAAAAATGTGGTTTAGAAGCGGCAGACAGGAGTCTGGCTCAGAAAGCAAGCTGAAGCTGTTTGCTACTAAAGAGCTTTGGAGAAAAAGGATCAAAACACAGTGGAAACTGAAAGCTTTCAGCAATGATGAGGAAGAGATAATGCCCCAGAAAGTCGAGGCCATCCAAAAGAGACTGATTGTCTATGAAAGAATCTCTGAAATGTCCTTTTTCTCCACTCCTGGCCAAACACTATGCTCCAAAGCCACCCCTTTTCTCTTGCCTACCTCATCTTGTGAATCCTGCTTATGACTGGGGCGCCTGGGGAGATGATGATGCTTTCAGATTGAATACGTTTGGTGCATTCTCCAAGGAGGGCCCTCTCTGGCTCTGACAAAGGCCGTTCAGATCCTAGAGGCTGGGACTTTGGTAGGGACAAACAGCTGAGGGAAAAGAGAAGCAGGCTTTGTGCGAAGCCCTGAATGAAGCACTTTCCATATAGAGGGTCTGAATGGGAGTGGTCTTATCTTTTACTTTTGTGAAAACCTGCTTTCTTTTCCTCTCTTCTCGTTCCCTCTATCCCTCTCTGTCTTCCTTCCCTTCCTTCCAAAAAACAGTTAATTAGCTGGTACTATGTTCCTGACACTGTTTATACATGCCAGAGATGCATCAATGACCAAGACAAAGTACCTGCACTCGTGAAGCATGAGTTCTAGTGGGGGAGAAACACATATAAAATACAGATAATAACAAACAGTGACAAGAGCTAGATAGAGAGGGACTGAGAGGTGCTGTTTATCAGGATTAGGCAGGGAAGTCCTCACACTGAGGTTGAAACCTGAATGGGTGGTGTGTTTGAGGGATGAAAAGAAGATCAAAGTATCAGGAGCACCGTGGGCGAGGGGAAAATGGCAAGAGATGAGATTGGAGAGGGATGCAGAGGTCATATCACATGGACTTTGGAGGCCAAGGTAAAGAGTTTGGATTTTATTCTAATAGTCGAGGGAAGCCATTGGCAGGTTTTAAGCAGGAGAGTGATGCGATCTGATTTATGCATTCCATATATTTTTGACCTTTTCACTTGAACCCTGGCTAGTAATTTTGAGCCTGGCAATGCCATTAGAAAGCCTCAAATTACCAGCTCTAAATCAAATTGGTCAGAAGTGCTGTCACCCTTAGTAGAGAGTTGAAGTCAACATAGGAATCAACCCAATTTAAAAATGAGCAAAGGATTTGAATGACATTTCATAAAAGAACATATATGAATGGCCATTAAGCACATAAATAGATGTTGAACATCATTAGTCAGGAAAATGCAAATTAAAATCACAGTGATATGTCACTATACCTACACTAGAATGGCTAATATTAAAGACAGACAATATTGAGTGCTGGTAAGGATGTGAAGTAACTGGAACTCTCATACAGTGCTGATGGGGCTGCATAATGGTGCAGCCACTTTGGAAAATAGTTTGGCAATTTCTTATATTTTCACTTTACTGTAAGATTCAGAAATCCCCCCCTAAATATTTACCCAAGAGAAATGAAAGTGTATGTCCACACAAAGACTTGTACACACATGTTCATAGCAGCTTTATTCATAACGTCCAAAACCTGAAAACAATCCAAATATCCATCAACAGGTGAATGGATAAACAAACTGTGGTGTATTCGTACAGTGAAATTCTACTCAGCAGTGCAGAGGAATGAACTACTGCTACAAACAAGCAGGGATGAATGTGAAAAAAAAATTTTTTTTTAAAGATTTTATTTATTTGACAGAGACACAGAGAGAGAGGGAACACAAGCAGGGGGAGTGGGAGAGGAAGAAGGAGGCTTCCCATGGAGCAGGGAGCCCGATGCGGGGCTGGATCCCAGGACCCTGGGATCATGACCTGAGCCGAAGGCAGACACCCAATGACTGAGCCACCCAGGCGTCCCATGAATAATATTTGTTTAATAAACAAAACATTGTTTAGCAAAAGAAGCGAGATGAAAAGACAGTATTTAATGTGGGATTCCACTTATATGAAATACAAGAACAGACAATAATCCACATTGACAGAGAGGAGATCAGTGGTTGCCCCTGGACTTGGGGTGAGACAATAAAAGCCTTGAGGAAATTTTGGGGGATAATGAAAATGTCCTGTATCTTGACTGTGGTGATGATTACACTTGTGTAAACTCATTAAACCATATATTTAAAATGGGTGAATTTTATTTATATGAATATAAAAACCAGCAGGAAATACTTGCAGTATATTCCCAAGAGGGAGCCCCTGCCTTTCAGAAAAGCTTGTAATCCTGGGCTCTGTCAAGCCTTGGGGAGTCAATACAGAGACACACCTATCTTCTTCCTTCTTTCCTTCCATTTCCCACTTCCAACTCCAAGTAACCCCAAGGCTTACTCTGTCCTCCACCCTGACCCTTGAATCTTTGGTCACAGAATTTCCTGCCTTGGTTGTACAATTTACATCACTGGGCTCCATTAGGGTGACCCAGAGATCCCATCTTCCAGGAGCTATGGATCAAGTTGGTATCATCGGCATTTCTTTTGGGAATATTGGCTAATTCACCCTCTTATACCCTATGGATAGGCCCACTTTCTATCAGGTTATTTTGAAAGACTTCCAGTATTAATCTATTCTCATTCTTAATCTAGTTGCTATGTTTTTCTGGAACTATCCAGATTATTATAATTCCTTGTATTCATCATTTATTCCTTACATTGATAGAAATACGTGTATATGCTTTACAGACAGATATATCCTTCATAGAGGAAACAGAACACTCATAGATGCCAACAGTTAAATGTGCCAATGCAGAAAATGAAGAGAAGACTTTTTCTCTATCAGCACCCTAACTGTGGGGTGCCTAAAATTGGGTCTACCACTTGAGTAAGTGGCTGAGTTAAATATTTTGACTTGAATTTCATAACTTGTCACAGTGATCCCATTGGCAGTAGAGTGGTGGGTTGCCAAGAAGGCAATTAATTATCTCTCTGTCTCCCTGTGTATTTAAATTTCGTTCCTTCTCCCTAAAGAGAGGTGATGCTATGGCTTACAACTAATATGCTCTTGCAGAGCTCTCCACACCAATTAGAAGGGTTCTGTGTTATGACACTCTTTGATAGGATGTTATGACACTCTTTGATAGAAAGCCGCTGTCCCATAAAAGCAGAAACTTCATCAAAAGCACCGAGAAGAATCAAGGGTATACTCTAGACACCCCGAATGGGAGGGGACTGTGCTCATTGGGTCCATCAAACATAGCTCCTCCCACATAGGTCTTTCCATGCAATCCAGCTGGTTCTCTGTATTGATCTTCTAGCCCCACCCATATTTAGTGCTCAGTTGGAGGGAGGTCTGTAATCTAGCATTTCTTAAATCACTTCTTGGGACTCTTATGTGTTTCTTGAAAACTCTGAAAGCCTAATTCTTGATGAGAGTCATGCTTTTCACTGGGAAAAGGTGAGAGTCATTGCCATAAGCTATACTATGATACTTCTTAAAATCATGAATTTTAACATCTCCAACTCTAATTTCCCCTTAGAAAACTTGCCTATGGTCTCACACCAAATTTCCCTGTATGGAAAATGGGAAATTTAATCTCAGAGATGTGAGATCAAGTTGATATTTACTTGGCACCTGAGATTCTTAGATACTATTGTGTTCCCATTATCAGGACCAAGAATTGCAGAGATAACTCAGTCATCAATTGTTTCAGTCCCATTTCTTCTTTAGCTTTAACTAGAGCCAATTCAAATAACAAATGATAACAAACCAAATGACATCAGACTAGAGATTCAAAATGTACTGCTTTTTCCTACTCCTGAACCTCTTCTGATCAAGGCATCGAAAACCTTAAGTAGGTGTCAAGTTTTAGGGGAAGAAGATATACTACTAATTCAACTGCCTAGAGTTCTATTTGGCTGGATAATTCCTGACATTGACGTACCCATTCTCATCAGTACTTTTGAATCCAAATAGATTCTAATTAGGCCTATGGTGAAGAATTAGGTTGAATTAGGTGATAGCTTTCAAAAATGAGTAAAAATGTTTATGTTAATGGTGGTGCCCAATTGCTCACATTCATCTTGGCAAGTCTTCCAGTTTTTATGCAGAGAAGAAGCGTTCTAGGATGTTTACCCATGGTACTTCCTAATCCTTATATTCTGGCAAAGATTACCCTTTCATATTCCTATCCATCAAAACCTGGCATTCATTACTATACGGCTAGGGTCTTTGTTTTGTTTTGTTTTTGCCTGACATTTGAAATAAAGGAGAAGATACAAAAATAGGTGAGGCATATTCCTGCCTTCTGAGGGCTTGGTCCATCTATCATCAACATAAGGAATCTTTGATAAAGAGGCGCCTGGGTGGCTCAGTCCTTAAGCGTCTGCCTTTGGCTCAAGTCATGATCCCAGGGTCCTGGGATCGAGCCCCGCATCGGGTTCCCTGCTCCGTGGGAAGTCTGCTTCTCCCTCTCCTGCTCCCCCTGCTTGTGTTCCCACTCTCGCTGTGTCTCTCTCTGTCAAGTAAATAAATAAAAAATCTTTAAAAAAAAGAAAAAAGAAATCTTTGATATGGATGCATTAATTCTCTACTACATGAGCTTCTCAATTTCAATAGAAAATTGTTAATTTATTTGAAATTGGTTGAAATTTGTTTGAAATCTGTAATAGTTAAAAAATATAGTATTATAGGGTGCCTGGGTGGCTCAGATGGTTAAGCGTCTGCCTTCGGCTCAGGTCATGATCCCAGGGTCCTGGGATCGAGTCCCGCATCGGGCTCCCTGCTCAGCGGGGAGCCTGCCTCTCTCTCTCTCTGTCTCTCTGTGTCTCTTATGAATAAATAAATAAAATCTTTAAAAAAATATATAGTATTATAGAACTTTCTACTTGAATTGAGAGTTAGTAGCTTAATCTGGAGTCATTTCTGTCATTTTTCCAGCTACTTCCTATTGAAATTCCCCTTAATCATTACCTGTACTCTTTTTAAAAAATATTTTATTTATTTGTCAGAGAGAGAGGGAGAGAGCACAAGCAGGGGGAGCAGCAGGCAGAGGGAGAGGGAGAAGCAGGCCCCCCGCTGAGCAAGGAGCCTGATGTGGGGCTCTATCCCAGGACCCCGGGACCACAACCCGAGCTGAAGGCACACGCCCAACCGACTGAGCCACCCAGGCATCCCTACCTGTACTCTTCTTATCAAGAGCTACTCAAGTTAATCTCATAGTCTATATATATGTGTGTGTGTGTGTTCTGCTTGTTTGGTTACTTTATTGGTTATGATGCAGGCTAAGTTTCTATAAAAAGAGACTCAGAAATGCACTAGCTCTGTCCCATGAGGTCATTCAAAGATCTGGGCTAGTGAGTCAGCTCTGTCATACAGAACATGTGGCTTCCATGTTAAGCATCCAAAGTCACTGCCTCAAATAGTGTCATTTTTCAGTCAGGGGAACAGAAACAGAAGAGGTCCATGGCAAGTAGCTTTATCATTAAGGAGGTGAATCAGAAGCTGCCTACATCACTTCTCACCTCACATTGGCCTGAACTATGTTGCTACTTCTAGTTGTAAGTGAGGCTGGGAAATGTACTGTCTAGATGGGTGGCAGGAGATTCTATTATTTATTTGTTTGTTTATTAAAAAAATTTTTTTTAGTAATCTCTGTACCCCATGTGGGGCTAGATCACATGATCCCAAGATCAAGAGTCGCATGCTCTTCTGACTGAACCAGCCAGCCACCCCTGAGATTCTATTACTTAAAGGAAGAAAGAGAGAATGCACACTGGCCAATAACTAGCAGTCTTTGCCATATTCACTTATTCCTCCATCAATTTTAATTCATATGTGACCACTGGTCTCTCTTTTATTCATGCTCTCACTGGCAATATAGGGATGTGGCTGGTTGTCCCTGCAAGCTGCGGCTGAGCCAGGACAAGAATATAAGAATGTTACTGATCCTTGGAATTAGTTTCTTATATGTCAGTCTACCTATTTATCTATCTATCTATCTATCTATCTATCTATCTATCTATCTATCTATC
>NW_023270827.1:45268-99988 GCF_011800145.1 Mirounga leonina | reverse complement strand
ATCTATCTATCTATCTATCTATCTATCTATCTATCTATCTATCTATCATCTATCTATAATCTATCATGTATCTATCTATCTATCTATCTATCTATCTATCTATCTATCTATCTATCTCATCTTTTTTACTTGTCCTGTTTGCCTCAGATTCTGATATAAGTTTGAACCTCTTGGTTTTGGGTAGATTCAATTTTGTCAAGGAATCTATATATATTTTATTGGGAAAGTAACTGCATGCTAATGAGTAAGAGTTAAGTAAGAGTAGAAATAATTATAAAGCACCTGTCAAAAGTGAAGTGCTATAGAAATGCTAAATAATGACACTAATAAAAAACTGATTGTCGTGACTTCAAAGGAAGTGTTAAGTTGGAGTGTTTTGACGTGTATGGCATTTGAATGATCTAAATAGGTGTTTAGACACTCACATGAGAGACTGTTCTAGCCACTCAAGGGAAACAAGAGTCTGTTCTACCCACTCAATGTTTTGATGCTTCCGTGAGAATTTTATCATCTTTAAATATTATTTTAAAAGTAAGGATTTTGTCTTTATTAAATTCATATAAAGGAAGGACATGGCCTAACAAAAATGTGACATTTTTCTCAGACTGCCTTGCTTTGTACCTTCAGTTCCTGGAGTTTCTGCCTCTGATATGATCCAATGCCCCAGAATCCGTATGTTGACCAGATACACAAGAGTTAGGACTGCAGATCAGTAGTGAACTCTTGTTAGGGTCAGAGCTTTGGGTTAGGGAACTTTCTTGTTTTAAAGACATATCTTTAAATATGTCAGCAACAGCAAAAAAGCAACAAAAACCAACAAAGACAATTCTTTAAATATTTATTAAATACAGGAGGCCTCACCAAAGGCAAAAATGTGGTGATTTGAATGTTAAGGGAAAGAAAAAATGGATTTTATATCAGCAGTTTTAAAATAAGAAAAGATAGATACTTTTAATTGTAAACCTCTAAATGTTTGAGATATCCTCAAGCTCAACACTATCAGTACCCATGCATGCTTTGATTTAAAATATTAATTCTAGGGGCGCCTGGGTGGCTCAGTTGGTTAAAATATTAATTCTAGGAGCCCCTGACTGGGTTGTGAGTTTGAGCCCCATATTGGGTGTAGAGATTACTTAAAAATAAAATCTTTTAAAACATATTAATTCTCAAGTACTATTTATCTTCTCACATGGGGCACAAAAAACAAAATGAAACAAAAAAATTAAGTATTATTTAGCAAAATGGTGAAATCTCGGGTTCTGGACTCAGTCAGAGTTGAGTTCAGATCTATTTGGTCATCTTAGGCCACCATAGATTCTTTTTTCTCCATGCTTCAGTTTCTTCACTGGTTAAATAGATATTAGAACAATAATAGTACCTGCTTAATAAGGTTGTGAGAATTAAATGAGATAATGCATGCAAAGTGCTTGCCTTAGTACCTAAAATATGGGAAATACTCAATGTTAGGGTGGTTTTTTGCTTTTCTTATTTGCTGAGATATTCTGTGAAGGGCAGCATTTGCAATCTTTTCTGCTGGTGATTTCAAACCCCACATTCACTGGGGTGTCATAGAAATATTCTTTCATTATATGGCAGTATAACTTAGCGGTTGAGCAAAAAATTCCTAGCTCCACCAATCACTAGCTGTGTACCCTTGGGGGTGAGTTGGTTAATCTTTTTGTGCCTGGATTTTCTCATTTGTAAAATGCAGCTATGAATAGCACCCACCTCACAGGGTTCTTGGGAAGACTAAAAGGTATATAAAGTACTTAGCCCAATGTTTGGCACAGGATAAATGCTCAACAACTATTACATATTATTAATTTCAAAGCTTAAAGTGGTTAGTTTTGTTTGTTTTTAGTAAAATGAATAGGTTTTGGGATCTAGATTAACCACTTTGAACACTGTTGATTTCCCCATTTTAAGAGCAGTTCTTCCAGTGCTTTGTGGTCTTCAAAGTGGGTTCTCAATTATACATGGTGGTACAGGGTGCACTATCATGAATAAATGAAAGAAAAAACCCCAAATAATCCAACTTTCTGACTTTCTGTTAAGTGCTTAGTAATAACACCCACCTTCAGATTTGTTACAATATATTTTTAAAGATTTATTTATTTGAGAGAGTGAGCAGGGGGAGGAGCAGAGGGAGAGGGAGAGAGAGAATCTCGAGCGCAGAGCCCAAAATGGGCCTCGATCCCACGACCCTGAGGTCATGACCTGAGCTGAAATCAAGGGTTGGACACTTGACTGACTGAGCCACCCAGGTGCCCCCAGATTTGTTACAATAGATTCCAATGAATAAATCTGGGTAAAAAAAATAAATAAATAAATCTGGGTGTTTTATTTTTTTTTTCTCCTATTTAACCTCGTAATGAAGTAAACAGATGGTAGACAACTGGGATCATGGGTGAGAAAACTGGCACTGTAATGATTAATTTCCTTTCCCAAAGGACATTGGGTATTTTCCTGGTGTCCCAACTGGTTACTTATAGTTTTGACGAGGAGGCCTGGGGGGCTAACGAGGGTGTAGGAGAGGGAGCAGCTGTGTGTGGCTACTCCCTCAAAATGGGTGATGAGACAAACTCCAAATGATCACTCTTAGAAGCCCCCACACAGTGGCCCACAGTGCTGGAAATCCACGTGGTCCTGTGAATGCTTCAAAGGCAGGAAGCATATCTCACTAGATTTTGTTTCTCCTGCATCCAACCCTGGCATAGAGTTAGTGGTGCTTCATAGCGGTTTATTAATCAAATACCTCAAAGTAAAAAATACCTCTTTATGATTTTGTGTTAAGATTTAATTTTATTTAGATGCTGCTAGTGCTGGGAGATTTTATGTTCTTTGTCTACTTTGTACTAAGTAGTTTTGTAAACTGAAACAAGGTTTATATTTACTAAGGAAACTTTTTATTTAAAGTAACCCATGAGAAATCTTTTTGTGAAAACTGATGAATCCTTGTATGCTTTGTAAATTTCTCTCTTCCTAAAGTAACAAAGAAGCGTGAATCTAAGATAAAATGCTATGGAACGAGCATAACAGCCTGGGGAACTGAAGTCATCCCTTCTTCAATTTAAAACATTAGCACTTCTGGGGCCCCCGGGTGGCTCAGTCGTTAAGCATCTGCCTTCAGCTCAGGTCATGATCCCAGGGTCCTGGGATCGAGCCCCGCATCAGGCTCTCTGCTCGGCGGGAAGCCTGCTTCTCCCTCTCCCACTCCCCCTGCTTGTGTTCCCTCTTTCGCTGTGTTTCTCTCTGTCAAATAAATAAAATCTTTAAAAAATAAAATAAAATAAAATAAAATAAAACGTTAGCACTTTGTTCTTTCAGGGGATGCCTGCCACCAAATGTTAAATTAAAACATCTCTATGGGCAATTGAAAAAGCAGATATGAAAGCACTATAGACTCTTCAGAATGGAAGTGTTATATTTGACTCTTCTATTATTATTTGAAGGTGTAATGCTTAATTCCTTGGGGAGCCTATTCTCTGAGATAAAAATTTTATTTTATTTTTAAAAATTATTATTATTATTATGGGGGGGCAGAGGGAGAGGAAGAGAGAGAATCTTAAGTAGGCTCCACAGCCAGCGTGGAGCCCAGTGTGGGACTCAATCTCACGACCCTGAGATCATGACCTGAGCTGAAATCAAGAGTCAGACACTTAACTGACTGAGCCATGCAGGCACCCTTCTGAGGTAAAAAATTTAATGCTTTCTTCTTGGGGCAGAGGTGAAGGCAGTGGGGAAAAGGGCTCAAACTGGGGGTTTCTTTCAGAAGTTGTACATAGGGGGTTCTCAGAGCAACTGTCTCTGCTCTCGTTGGCTGTGAAAATCAGGGTGGTGGCTAGTCTTTCCTGCAGTTACCCCTGAGCCAGGGCGTGGACCTGGGAAAGAATCAGACACAAGCTACAGGATGTGGCTCACTTGGTGGGTTCTCCAAGACAGCACTTGGACCCACCTCTTGACCCACCTTTATCTTTCAACAAAAGGAAGAAAGTGAGTTCCTTCCGAGCTTGTTGAGATGCTCCTTGGTGCTGGGCTCAGGCAGGATACAGCCGCTGAAGTGTAGTACATTTTAAAAACTCTTTCTGGGAAATGAAAACATAATTTTGAAGTAGTCTGTAATATTGAAATGCAGCACTCTGCTTCTTTTCGAAGCAAGACTTGCTTTAGGCTCACTGGGTGCAGAAGGGTCCTCAAGGCAAAGAGGCTCAGAGACAGCAGGAATGGGATCTTAAGAAAGGTATCACTCATTCTATGAAACAAATTGCTCTAATTAAAAAAAAAAAAAAAGTGTCGTGTTAGCAAGAGTAGCTCAATTGGTAATGTGACGGTGGGAACAAGTTGTAAAAAGTCTCCAGAGAAATATCTGGTCTACTGATTTGTAATTTGCTGTTTTGGGTTGTGATGAAAGGGATTGGAAATTGATAGCTAGTGGTCTCTAACACTTCTGGCCATTCCCTACTCCTTTCACTCTCCTCTCCCAAGAATAGAGACCTTGGAAAAATTTCTCCTCCATTTTCCTTTCCGTCTTCCTCTCTGAATATTTGGCTGGTATAGGGAGAGATGGTTTAAGACAATATTTTCTTTCAATTTATGTCTGTTTCAGCCATCACCCACAAATTTCTATACAATTTTGAAGACTTGCAGATTTATTAATTTGTGCATTTGTAAGAAATTCTGTGCCCTTAGTAATGAAAGAGGACTACCAAAAGGAAAAAAAAATAACATTTGCTGAAATACACACAAAATTTGAGATCATAAACCTCTGTGCCTACCTAAAAGCCCTATCCCCCCTTTTCACCAATGTTTATATTCTTGCTTTTGTTTGATCCCATTTGTGTGAATTAAAATATTTTGCCATCTGTTTGTAGAAGTGATAAAATTTAGACAACTTTAATTGAATCAGATTGCCTATTGGTGTAGGAAATTCTCATCTGTTTCATGATAGAGAGGAAACACCAAAGCAAAATGCTATATTGATGTAAAATATATGTGTCCGAGGACTATAAATCTGTAGGTTCTTGGAAGTATTATGCCAAATTTATAGACTTTTTTTTTATACCAGTGCTTCTCCAAATTTAATGTGCATGTGGATCACCTGGGGATCTTATTGAAATGAAATTCTAATTCAATAAGTCTTGGGCAGAACCCAAGATTATGCATTTCTGATAATCTCTCAGGGGCTGCTGATATTCTGGAACACATTCCGCACTGGCAGAGCAAGCATCTATACACATTTGCATTTTAGTTTCTTTGGTTCCAGTTGTATGATTCATTGGTTGGTGGAACTCAAAGTTGACTTTACTTAGCATGATTTAAGTTATAATAAAGTTTGCAGCTTTGGCAATGAGTTGGCAAATTTTTTTTATATTTTTAATTTTTTTATTCAGTTAGCTAACATATAGTACATCATTAGTTTCAGATGTGGAGTTCAATAATTCATCAGTTGCATATAATCCCCAGTGCTCACTACATCACGTACCCTCCTTAATGCCCATCACCCAGTTATCCCATCCTCACACCCACCTCTCCTCCAGCAACCCTCAGTTTGTTTCCTATAGTTAAGAGGAGCTCCCTCTTTTCAAAGGAAGAAAAGCGGAGATCTCAGTTGGTGTTCATTCCTGGGACCCTTAGGTCCCTTCTGTGGTTGTCTAATGGAGCTCTAGAGCTTCTCTTGTGTCTCTTAGTCCTGTGGAATTAAACTTTCCATTCTGGATATCAATTAAAGATGGGTGTTTTAAAAAAATGGACTCCTTTTCAAAATATTTTCTCATCAATGAGTTTTTACCAAATTCCCTGAAGAATATTCAATCATTTGACTGGAACATGAGAGTCCCTCTCCATACTTTCAGCTGATTATAACATATAAATAAATAAATATCTAAATTAAATGACAATAAAATGACCAAAATTTCTTAAATTTAGTTGTTTAAATGTTGGCCCTCCCATTAGACTATAAAGTCTTTGAGGGCCATGTTTGAGGGCCAACATATGTTTCATCTTTGTGTAAGTGTAGTTGCCAATAGAGGTTTTAGAGAGAGTTGGCACATCATAAATAGTGGACGAATTAAATTCAAATATCCAGTGGACATGCAGATTCTAATATAATAAGGTCTCTAAAAATGAAAATGACTGTTCTTGGGAAATCTTAGGGTCCTTTCTCTTCTTTGGACTTGAGGTACTTCAGACAAGCCAGTGATCCCATGTTGCTCTCTGAATCTTCATTTTCCCCACTTTTAAAATGGAGATAAAACATTTTTCATTAGCCAAAAATGGTAAGAGTAAGCTGTAAGTTTGAATGTTTAGTGATTCTAACAGTCTGTTTTGCTGGAAATAAAGGGACTCAGGGAGTATACAAAACATCCTGAGAAAGACCAAGACTCCCTTACTCACTGGCTGAGACAATGCTGTGTTCTTTACACTGTCTTTTTTCTCTTTTCCCCACCACACAAAAAGGTTAAATTTTCTAGCCTCTCTTGTAGATATCTGGAACCATGAGGCTGAATTTTGGAAAACGGAGTATCAGTCAAAATGAAGTACACTCTTTCTAGACTTCATCCTTAAAAACCTTCTGCATCAACTGCTAGTCTTCTCCTGCTAGGCTTTAGTGACCTTAGAAATCACAAACACCAGATTGTGCAGCTGAAAGATGACAGCACCTGGGTCCCTGAGCTTGGAGGATAGTTGCCCAAGAGAGAGCCACATGACCCGTATTAGACTGCGCTGAGAATGAGAAACCTTGATTGTGTTAAGCCACTGAGATTTTTGCAGTTGTTGCTGTAGCCAGCATTAATCATTCTGATTAATATACCTCCTGAAACCTGTAAGAGATTTTCTAAACCTGGGGAGGGATGAGGGATGGGCGAGGGGATAAAATGAGAGAAGGGTTGATGGGCTTGGTAGAAGAGGACTGGACATGAAGATACCATGTGAAGAGCAGGAGAGGCGGTGTCCAGAATCATCACTGAGAGTTATGTTTACTGTTGGTCCTATTAGCATATGGAAAGGGCTTTCTTTCCTCAGTAGCTAGTAAATCCCTTATCGACTTGGCTTGAAAGTTATCTGTATTTCAAGACTTTGGTTACTACAGAGCTTAAACAGGTTGACTCCTCTCTTTCTCTTCCTCTCTCCTTCTCCATATACATAAAGTTCCTGGAGTTTTGTGAACCACATCGCACGAAGGTCCCTAAATATCTAATAAGGGGATGGTGAAATGGTGTAAAAGCTATACAAACTACCTCAAAGCAAGGAGAGTGAGAAAAACGTCGTTATAAAAATTACTAACATTAAATGGTGTCTAATATGTGTCTGGCAGTGTGCCAAAGGCTAGACCCATGTCATCTCATTTAATCCATCCATGTAAGAAGTTACTATTTTTTTTATTTAATAAAAACTGAGGCACAGAGAGGGTAAATAAATTGTTCTGATCCCACAGCTAGTAAATGAAAGACACCACAGCAGTTTCCCATTGTTTTTAAGATAAAGATCAAATACCTTGATGTACCTTACAAAATCCTATATGAGCTGGTTCTTGTCTATAAACTTTTTCCTTTTATTTGTTTGTTTTTAAACTGGTATCATTTACTCATTCTTCAAATCTCTGCTCAAAAGTCACTTACTTGGGTAATTCTTCCCTGACCAACTCCAGTCTGAAATTCTGTCAAGTTCCCCTGCTCTCCACACTCCTAGCACCTTGTACTTTTCTATCATGGCACTGTCAGAAACATTTATTTGTATTATACTTGGAGTACTGTCTGTCTTTTCTAGAATGTAATCACTGTGAGGTAAGGACTAAGGATGGTTAGCTCATTATCTCTGCCTGGCACATATAAAGCTCACAGTAAATGTTTGTTAAGAGAATGAATAAAATGAATGACCCTTAGGTTTTAAATGGTCTCTAGAATAAATATTGATGGAAGATGGGATGAGAGCAGGAGAGTAGGTAAAGAATATTGCTGTTTGAAAAGAACTATGAGAACCTCATCACTTACTTGTATTCTTAACAATTTCATTGTGTTGAAAAGAGAATTTTGTTTTCTTTTTTTATTCTTTTCACAGTTCTGCAATGAGTGGTACTCTTATTATTTTTTTAAGATAGTATTATTCTATAAGAAAACTTGGGGTTTTCAATCTCCTGAGTGACCCTGAATTTATTACAAAGGATTCTTGAGTTTATAAAAATATTGGGTATTGTATGGCGATTGATTAAATGACATGCCTTCACATACGTACACTATTTAAAAGATAAATGTAGATGCTATTGTAACTAATGCAATGTATTTACAAGCATTAACAAATCCACAGTAACTTTTTATAATTATGTATTTTTCTCAATTAGCAGATAACAAAAGTATTTTCACTTCTTAATATTAAAAAAAGGCCCTCATCCCTAAATAGTGAAAACTTCTAGATTAAAGAGAGCTAAATCTTCTAACCCTATTATGAACCTATTTTTAAGATGTTATTGAAACAGAAATCATCTGTTAAGTACCAACATTCTAGTTTTACATTGTATTTTTTACATTCCTTATGAAAATTGGTTTCTTAAATCAAGGCCATCTCCAAATTGTGTTTGATTTTTCTTTTTGTGAGATATCTTTTTGGCTGGTTGGTTGTTCATTCTCTCCTTAGCTTCTTTGTGGTACAGACAGTACTCACAGACCAATTACTAAAGGCAAGAATTGGTAATTAAGGGAGAGTATAAATTAATTTGACTTCTTGCAAAATCAGGAAAATATTGTCATGCTATGAAAAATTTGTATTTGTTCATGTAATTACCAATTTGACTATATTAGTAGTAATTAAGAAAAGTGAAATATTGTCTTTCTAATAAATCAAATTTCTTACACTACCTCTTCAATCCATTCTATCTATGCATATCTCCAAAATAATTTTCCAGAGTCCTTATTTTAACATTTTAGTTTCTGCTCAAAAATTTGCAATGGCTCCAACTGCCTACAATTTGAAGCCCAAGTATTTTATCTTAGTATCCTATAGTCTCCCCAATTTATTTTTCTCTTCTTTTTTTATCAGTATGTCCCAACAAAGCTGCTACAGTGGGGAGGTTAAAGATGTGGTTGAAAGCAAGAAAAACACAGGTCAAATCCTGGTTGTACCACTTGCTCCCAACCACTGGGCTGAGTGCCTAACAATCAATCCGTGTCATATTTAAACTCCAAGGCAGCCCTGTGAGGGGCATTATTAGTATGACCTTGATTTTGCAGGTGAGAAAACTGAGGTTTACAGCAGCTAGATGGCTGGTCCAACACCACACAGATCAAGTGTATGGGTTGGAAAATGAGAGAGATTTTCAATTTCTGAAAATAGTCTAAACACGTTGGTTTTTCATAAAAAGAAAATAAATGAGCCATAAATGATAATTTTGAACATACTTTAAAAAACTTAAATCTATCTGAAAAAGAGAATGTGAATAGTACTATAGAGTTAATGAAGTAGAAATTAACTTATTTCCATACTTTTGTTCTAGAATTTATTTAGAAATAAAGCTTGGCATTTATAGTAGAATAATGTTGCCTATAGAAGGGTGTGAGGAAATAACACCAAATAGGACTCAGGAACCTCTTTGGGAAGTTTGTTACTGGGCATGCCACTTAGTCTCTTAGCCTTAGATTTCATATTCTAGAAGGTGTGCCACAGTCTTTTCTGATCTCACAAGATCATTTTGAGGATATGTGAAAATACTAGAAAATGTCCTAAATACTGTGCAAATAAAAGATACTATTATCATCTATTCAAGATGGGACTATTTTTTAAAATATCGAGAAGAAAATCTTACTATTTCCAACATGGGACTAAACTTTGATTATAAGAATACTTTTATCAGGCCATAATAGTTTTTTCCCATTTTTACCTACACAATTGTATAGATAGTTTTATTAGTTTTATTTTTCACTAGCACAAAAGCTACATTTTGATTGTTGGGTGGGTTAATAAATTGTTTCAGAAAATTGTTGGAAGCTTAGTCAGCTGATGGATATTAATAAGCAACTTGTTCATGAGTTTTAAAATATACCCAGGAAAACTTTAGCCAGTTGCAAAAATGTCATTGGATTTTTCCTTTACCCTCTTTATCGATGCCCTTCCTCACTGTTCCCAAGTTCTTGATATAAGAGAGTAATAAGCAGACAAATCAACATTCCTTCCTATATAACAAAGCAATTGGTCAGTGTACAGGAGAGTTCAAAGTTCACAGAATCTGCTTATTTTGGTTTTTCAGAATATGTGGCTTTGCCTGATTGTAGCATATAAAGTCAAAACTGTACTCATATGGGAAGAAATGAAGAACATAAGTCTCTAGTTTTTACATAAAAACAGTAAAAGAAGAAAATATAAGATGCACCATTTCCATGACTGCTACACATTACTTTGCTTTTGCATTTGGGATAGATTTTGTGAAACCACGTCAGTCATTCACTAGCATTTAGCCCTAATATGATGTGGCACATAATAAACAGTGCCAAAGATGTGAAATATCAAGAAAAAGGATTCACAGAATACAAAGCATTTATTCCAAATACTCATTGAAATAAATGAAAATAAGTGGATAAGCCATGTATTTTATTTTATGCTCATACTTGGAATAGTTTCATATATTTAGAAAATAAAAAAGCAAAAGATATAAATACTCTCCATGAAGCTGAACCAAAGCACTGGAGAATTTTTTTACTAAAAATCATTTTCAAGCAGATATATTTATGTGCTGGATTTCAAGATGAAGACTTAAGTGTCTGTTTCAACAAATTAAGTGCTTTTAATGGTGATGTAAAACTATAGGCTCAAAACTGTTTTTGAAAGTTTTTAAAACCAAATGCATTTCTTCTTTTGAAGATACACACACACACACACACACACAAAGGATCTGGGCTTATTTTAGGGTTTCCTTCTATGCAGGATCCCTTTTTCCAACTCCACTATGCCTCTTGCTCTGAATTGTTGAGTTAAATGCTTTATCAGAGAATAAAGGTTTCTTTCCTTTTCCAAAGTCATATTTCAGATTAGCTGATACAACTAAGAATGTATAAACTACTATTTACTTTCTAGCATTGATATGCTGGTGGGTTCAAATCCATCTGTTGACGTTGCAGAATGTACTTAGCCAAAGTGGAAGTTAGGCAAGAGAGAGAGAAACATGGACAAGGGAGTTTCTCTGAGAGTTCAGAATCAGGCCCTAACCAAGTTGAGGAAATGGAATAAGAGGGGTTTTGTTTTGTTTTGTTTGCTTTTGTTTTTAATTAATGTAGCTTCTGAAGTCCCTGGGCAAGGGTTTTGCTCATTGTAGGTACTAAGTGTTTGTTGAATGAACGAAGGAAAACTCAGGGAAGAAAAATGACTTCCCTCTACCTTGCTTTCCCATAATGGTGGTGATTAATTAAGGTGGAAGTGTCCCATGTTGACCTTTTTGAGTAGAAGTGGGATGGATAGAATGGATGCTTGAACTTGGACCTTCCTAAATCATTTCCCCTGGATTTAGCACTCCCAACAGAGGAATTTCCTAGGGATCTGATGTAGGACCCTTTCTTTGGCTCTGTTTTATATTCAGTGCATGTTTGGTAAGAGCACATGAGTGAGTCTCATCTTCCTAAAATGCCAGGCTTGGATAAGTGCAAGTGTACTTCTGTTTTTAAGTGTCTGTCTCCATCCAGCTACTGAAATCAAGCTGCTAGGGTACTTTGGTCCGAGGAGGATTTGAGTGGAAAAAACATTTGCCTATCTAAGACTTCCTCAAACATTGGAAAGCAGTATGGTTTCTCTCCTATGTTGGAAACACAGGAATGTTTTTAGGTGGGACATCATATGCCTGCCTTGACTTATTTCCCCAACATGTTACCCTCACATAATTCTATGGCCTGTTCAATCCCATCTTCCGTCTTGGGCAGCAGCAGCTGGGGCTTCCCAGAGGACAGGTTTTCCAGATCCTTCTTTCATCTTCATTGGTGTCTGAAGTGGAATATCCCGGTAATTTAGATGGTCACGTAGGTATGAATTTCCCAATACTTCTCTCATCTTCCTTCCAGATAATGCATATTTCTAATTCTAGATCAAATTCTAATCATTAACTTTTAGAAAATCCAGTAGAATCATGATTTAAAAACTGAACTGCAGATTTCTGTGAATTCCCATCTCCCACTCTCTTCTCATGAATTTCCCTCCTGTGGATTCTAAGGTCATTGAAAGAACATTGAGCTGATCAAAAGCAAAAGGTCTTTAGATGTCAAATATTAGTTTCAAGGGATTCCTGGGATGTTCTTTATAGTGGTGTTATGAGTTTTCAGGATTTCTAGTTAGATGTGTATAAACAAGTAATTAAAAATTAGTTTCTAATTAACAATAATTAGAAAATTATTTCTACCTGAAAAATTCAACAGGGATTATTATTTGAGTTATTAAAATCAATGTGTTGACGATAAAAAGACTTTTCCTTTCTCATCTGCATAAAACTTTGGGATTTTCTTTCTTTGGTCTTGACAGCCTGTGGCTTTATCCTGTTAATCATGAAACATTTTAATGGAAAGGTGTCCCTTAATTAGGGGAAGATGAGTAGTTCCCTATGATAATTTTTTTCTCATTGAGAAATTTCTTTCTCTCACTGAGGAAAAAAATATAAGAAATAGAATGCATTAAATTAGGTGGAAAACAGTTTACACAATTTTCTTTATAACGTACAAATAAATATTTTATCTTTGTCTATGCATAGACACCATGATGTTATCGAGTATTTTGTAGGCATAGCCAATGATGAAGCAAAGTAATTTGCACATTTGTGTGCAAGTTATACCCAGATACAATATTAAGCCCTAATTCTTGTCTCTGTGGTTACTAAAAGGTTCAAGTTAGGAAAAAAGGTGGTTGAGAAAGGAGGTCTTTAAAGATTGCTCATTCTTTTAATATGTAGGGAAAGTCCAAATATTTTAATCATAATCTTAATATTATAAACATTATTAATAAAACGTAACAGTCAATCAACAATAGCATATTTTATTGTAACACTAAAATAAGAAAGAAACATGGGGAAGTTGTAGCATTTCCCACTGTTAGTTTACAAGTAACAATATTTAAGTACAAAATATTAAACCAACATAATTAAGGCTCTTATACCCCAAGAGTCAGTTAGCAATAATATTGAAAGTATCTAAATTACTAAATGGTAGAGGAACATACTCCCATGTAGTCTAGCTGAACCAAAATAGAAATGTCTAAATTGAAGTCAGCGTAGTGTTTTTGCAAGAACAAATCACGCTTCTGCAGTTGGTTTGAATAAGACGCCTGAAGTGTGAACGTATAAAGTTGACTGTCATACGCCGTGACCCCTCTGGAGCTCTCCTCTGCTGGGTTCATGCTTCTATCATAAGTGTAGCTTCTTAAAGGCTAGTGTGAGAGCTGTTGAGTGGAAGAGTAAATTTCCTAATATTTCTCCTACTTCAGGGAGTGAGTGAGAAAAAAAGGGGGGGCTTAAAAACGTTCTTTTATGCAAACATTTTTTCAAGGTTCAAAGGTGGATGGGTGAAAGTTGAATATATCAAGTCTATTAGTACTTGAGCAGGTGCACATTTCCTACTGTAGAAAAAATGGTGATCTTATGGTTGGTTCAGATGTACACCTTAAGATAATTGAAACTTTCACCAGGGGTTTTGGACTTTCTATAAGAAAAAAATAATTGGAAATTGTTCATTGTGAATACATTAGATTTGTACAGACAAAACATTCATGAAGTGCAATTATAGCCAGTGTTGCTATATTAGTATGAATGTTAATAGCATGTTTGTTTTTGAAATGGGTTATGCATTCTGATAAATGTCTGCTTTAATCTAGTCATCTGTGTATCACTTGTCTAAGTACTCTCATTTAAGATGCCATATCCCTTCTTGTAGCAATAAAGGGGTAAAGCAACATTAATATTAAATAATTAGAAAAACAAAAGGGGAATGATTAAACATATTTACATAATTGAAATAACACTGTGTCGCAGTGGGAAATCGGGACAATGTTGTCTCCTTTCAAAGTAATTCATAATTCAGATTTTTAATTATGGCATATTCATTCATTTAAAGATGATTCTGGATGAGAGGGCCACTAATGAAATACAATCATTAGCATCTAAACAAAGTAATTTACAAAGTCTCCTTTAGGGGAAAAGATTTCTAGAACATCATCAATCACACAAGATATGCAAAAACAAGCAATTAAACCACACACAAGAACTACAACAGCCTTATATATCAGTAATGTACACATGAAAACATAACTGATTACAATGATTAGACTAGGGTAGTGTGGTTAATTTGTATTTTATGTAGTGATTCCATGGAAGAATGCACCCGGACAGACACGTTACACACAAGAGGAACTTCATTTCATTAATACTCACTTAAAACACATGACCAAAAACACCCAAAATACAAACCTTGAATTCCGAGTCATTGCCTATTCATCCGCATGGGATCAAAATCCTACATAGTTTGATAAAACATCTTCCTCTCTCCTGCATCTCTTTTTGCCTGCTGTTTACTTTTATAAACTGGCAAAACGTGGGATTAGGAAAGTATTTTGTGAGAGGCAGGTGCTGCATTGGTTTCTCATTATTTGTTCAAATCCTGCTTTAGGCTTCCAATGACACAGTGCTTCCAGCCCTCACGGGGTCCGTGATTTACTGGCTCTTCCTCCATATACACAATTACAGATCATTAAACATGCAGCGGGACTAAATGGATAGTACAGTTCTCTGACTTCTAATGCTTGTGTGTGGTGTCTTGCTAAATGGACCCACAAAAAGGCTAGTTTCAAACACAGCTCCTGCAGGCCGCATTGTAATGGTTGAAAACCCATACTACTTACTTCTGCCAGTAGATTTTTCTTTGTGAAGGTGGAAGGAAGGCTTGCGTGGAAAAAGAGAAGGAATTAGGAGAGCGGTGT
Source organism: Mirounga leonina (assembly GCF_011800145.1). NCBI lineage: Eukaryota > Metazoa > Chordata > Mammalia > Carnivora > Phocidae > Mirounga > Mirounga leonina. The sequence continues at coordinate 85,057 of NW_023270827.1, read as the reverse complement.
TGTGTCGAGGAGGGGGGAATCCATGGAGGAGGCCGGCACCCCTGGTGTAAGCTGAGCCGCCTTCGATAACCACCAGCTACAGAAGCCAAAATATGCTCTATTGGGTACTCAAAGGATAAAAATACTGGTTAATTTTCAACAGCGCTCCTTCATTTGACTTTACAATTTACAACAGTGAACATTAATGCAGGAATAGCTTGGTTGAGGAGGAGTTTAAAATTAGAGCCCCTCTTCTCATTAGCCCCAACAGCCTGACCCAGGGTGACTGAGAAGCAATTTGTCGCCAGATTCTCATTTTGCTTCTGTTATGGCTCCTTGTAAATGAAGCGCGGCAATTTATTGTAGCACCTCTAGGAGTCAAGAACATAATGTGTAAAACACATACAAAAAAAAATCTTTCTTCACATTCATTAACACCCAGCACATAGGGGCTGTTCACTTTTCCCTCTAATGAAGTGTGTGTGTGTGTGTGTGTGTGTTGGGGGGGGGGGTTGGATCTTAAATCTAAAGCTTTCCATCATGTGAAGAAGTCCTCTTCAGGCCATTAGACAGAGGCTGAGTTGGATTGAAGAAAGGTCATTGACAAAAACAGAGAATGACAATAGGAGGAAAAATAGAAAATGGATAAAGGAGGAGACTTTAGAAGCCTCAAAGAATGGAAAGTACATTTTTGGCATCCATGATCAACCCTTCTTGTCTCTCAGTGTATTTTCTGTTGTCAGTGAAGAAAAGAATATGTGGCTTTTTCTATAGCCGGAAATTGCTCTAGTGTTGGGCCAATTCTCATTTCTTCACCCCTGATCTGACCCTGTAAGTGGCATTAAGTTAGGTTCATTTGAAGATCATATTGTCTATAATCTCTAAAACATGTTTGCTTATTTCCTCTTCCCTCCCACAGCCTGTGCAAGAAATTGCGGTGTCCGTGGTTTTAATGCATTCTGACTGTGTAATAGGCTGCCCTGGCCCGGGGCTGGCCATAGGCTTTTATCTTACTTCTGTGATTAATTTTGATTAATGGTTTGGTTTGTGTGGGGTCTCACAAATGGCGCCTCCAGATGAACCTAATAACAAATTACTATACAGAAAAAATTGCACACGGGTCCAGGATTGCCCTTTTGGATTAAATGCTGAAAGTTGTCATGTACCGTACTTGGATGCTCTTACCCGTTTTATGATGTAGTAATAGGCACTCAATACTTATGGCAATAATAGTGGTCTTTTAAAACTCATTTTAGAAAAAGTCAAATATTGAGTTTATAGAACCAGGTGAAAATGTCAGTAAAATTTGATAGATTTTCTTTGGAGGGTTTAGTGAGTGTTTATGAAGTACCAGGTACTGTGCCAGGCAGATTAAATGACTTAACTAAGTTACTCCTCACAACACCAAGTTAGTATAATTAAAGTAGGAATAGGAGATTATGCGTAGTAATAGCAAGTACAAATATTAGTATTTTCCTTCCTCCCCATGATGTGGATGAGGAACCTGAGGCTCAGGGAGGTAGAATTACATGCCCAAACTTGAAGAGTGAGAAAGAGGCAGAGCTGGGATTCCAGCCCAAGCCACTTGTTACAAAGGCCTGTACACATCCTCTCAACACATTGCCGCTCACTGAGGGCACCTTTTGTTTTAAACTCCCGGAACAAGTTCCTCTTCTTGTTTCTATTCAACTTAACAAACATCAAATTTTTTTTTTTTTTTATGGTATGGGTTAAAAATTTCTCTTTAAAATACTGAAATTTGTAATACCCAAGCAGTTAAACTTCTGTTTCACCGAATGTATCAAATTTATTGTAGGGAATAAAACATTACTGTCTCTTTTCTGCCTAACCCAACTGATCAATGTCCATTTTTATGTTGCCTTATTCTCCTCTCATTTACTTTTCTTAGTCCCACTCTTAGTATATCTGAGATTTAGACTGGGGTGCTTCAGGCAGTTGAGTTTTGTTTTTTAAGATTTCATTTGTCCTCATTCATAAACAGCGTGTCTGCTGACGAAGCATGGTTAATATCTGAAGGTCAAAATTCTCCACACACAAAAAAGGTAAAATTAAAGAAATTTAAGAACAGCTTTCTTAGGCAATTTGGGTGTAGAACAAAAATACTATAAATTGGATGACTTATCTGCAACATGTATTTATTTCTCATCATTCTAGAGGCTGGAAATCTGAAATTGGGGTGCCAGCCCCATTGGTTTCTGGTGAGGGCCTTCTTCATGGTTGCCAATGGCTGCCTTTTCACTGTGTCCTTACCAGGGGAAAGAGAGCTAGTTAGCTCTTGGTTTTTTCTTGTAAGGACAGTAATCTCATTTGAAAGGGCTCCACCCTTTTGACCTAATTATCTACTAAAGGCCTCACCTCCAAATACTATCACATAGAGATTAGAGTTTTGACATACGAATTTCGGGAAGACACAAACATTCAGTCCATAACAACAATTAAACTAAAACACCTTTTGTTACAATTCTCAATTTCTCTCTGCTTTGATGTCCCAGGTCAGCATCTAAGGGCTGCAGACCAGACCGGCAGCACGGACTGCTATCTGTAGCTCATTCCTGGATGGGGTCTTGTATTACCTCACTTGGGCAGCTGCTGCCACCTGCCAACTAACTGCATGAGACAGAGACCCAAGCAACTTAACTGTGATACTGTGATTTATAATAAGAAATATGTATTTGGTATTCATCCTCATTTCTGGCACAGAGTTCCTAAATCCCCTGGGATTTCCTCAGTGATGAGAACTATAAAGGTATCTTTTTATGTTACTGAGGTGACTTTTGGACTGCACCTAAGGATGGGGGCTGGTTGCCAGTGGAGCCAACCCTTGACCTCTAGGGAGAGGAGAGGGACTGGATGTTGAGTTCAATCACCAATGGTCAATGATTTCATCAGTCATGCCTTTGTAATGAAGCCTCCATAAACACCCGAAAGGAGAGAGTTCAGAGAGCTTCTGTACTGATGGACACGTGCAGGTGTTAGAGGACTGGCACCCTGCAGGTGTTAGAGGACTGGCACCCTGGAGAGGGCATGGAAGCCCTGGGCCCTTTCCCATGCACCTTGCCCTAGGTATCTTGTCCACCTGGCTGTTCCTGAGTTACAACCTTTTATAAGAAACCAGTAATCTAGCTAGTGAAATGTTCCTCTGAGTTCTGTGAGCTGTTCTACCAAATTAATCAGACCCAAGGAGAGGGTCACTGGGATCTCTGATCCATAGCAATTTCGTCTGAAGCCCAGATGACAACCTGGACTTGCCACTGGCATCTGAAGTGTGTGTGGCAGGGGGTGGGGGTGGGTAAGGGCAATCTGGTAGGACTGACCCCTTTACCTGTGGAACTGATGCTGTCTTGGGTAGATAGCAGTTGTTGTTGTTGGGGAAACACGTCCCCCCTCCACCCTTGCAGGTTAGAAACGGGCGCCAGAACACCCTTAATAATAAAAGAACGTTAGCTGCTGTGGCTGAATCCCAGCGTCATCTGGTGATTGTGATTGTGTGTATCTAGTTCTGCTGGAGTATTTGTTCCACATGGACAGAATGTGTCAGTCTTAGTATATTCCTAAGGGATCGGTATGGCATTGCCATGCAGTACAAAGTTGTCACTGAAGGAATGATTCTTCTTTAACAAAAAGAGCCCTGGAGCATCTGCACTCTGAAGGCTTTAGACGAACTTGAGCAAATGTGACATTGACCGTAAACTGGTGAACAAGCAACTTCTAATTGTCTATTATTTCACTTGGAGCCATTCAATTCCTTTGAATTAATTGTGATAGTCTCCCTAGAATTCTTATTTTCTTAAAATGTAGTGTGATTCCTGAAGGACAAGAGGAAAGTTTTCCCATATAATGCTTTGTGTACAATAAGCACTAAATAAAAATTGTGATTTAATACTCTAAACCTTTATTAATCCCTTGACTGATTAAAAAAAAAACATATTTGTACCTACTGTATGCAGCCAGAATAGGCTAGATGCTGAGCTAGATGTTGGGGACATAAAGGTGAAAAATTTCTGTTCTTAAATTTAAGAACAATGAGGGGACAGACACAGAAACAGATGCAAAAAGGTAGCTTTCTCACTGATAATGTTCTAAACTGAGAAGCCAAAAGCTTTGTTTATACATCTGGTTACCTGAGATTGTGTAGTTGATATATTCAGATGATTGGATTTATTACTTACCTTCCACAAAGATGCTTTGGTGTGGTGTAGACCCCAAAATACAGTTTATTCAATCAATCATGCTCAGAGATTGAAACAAGTACATTCAGTATCTTCAGAATAGTCTCACTCAGTTAAATTCTTATCTAACTTCTATCTGATGCCATTTAGGTATTTGAGGGTTTCTTATGTGCCCATAAAGTCTAAGAGGCAAATTTATGATAAAGCTAAATTTCAGGGTACTTCACCCACACGGGGCCCTAGAAATGAGTTCATATGGGCATATGTCTTAGCAAAACTGGCCAAAAGAAGATATTTTAACCATTGCTATCTATGCCTTTCTACTTCAACTTCCCATCGATCACACTTACCCTCAGGTAGGGTAGTGCATTAGTGGCCTTGAGCAGTTCTTGGATACAACTAAGTGGAAATTGATTTGGAATGCATATTATTTGGATTCAGTGGGAATCCATTTATGTAGCTTGCAATCACTTCTGCATACAGTTAAATTATTCTAACTGCTATAGTCCTGACTTGAAAATTGAAATGAAATACATGGAATTTCAGGGGACCCTGAATAGTCAAAACAACTGTGAAAAAGAAGAACGAAATGGGAAGACTCATATTTCTTGATTTCAAAACTTAATATAAGGATACAGTAATCCAAATAGTGTGTTACTGGCGTAAGGATAGCATACGTACTGATGGAATAGAATTGAGAGCCCAGAAATAAACCCTTATATATGTGGTCAGTTCATTTTCAACAAGGGCACCAAGGCCATTCAATGAGAAAAGAACAATCTCTTCAGCAAATGATGCTTGGAAAACTGGATATCACCTATCAAAAAATCACTTAAGTATTCTGTAGCCAGGGGCACCTGGCTGGCTCAGTAGGTAGAGCATGCGACTCTTGATCTCGGGGTTCTAAGTTCAAGCCCCACCTTGGAGGTAGAGATTACTTAAAAAAAAAAAACAAACCAAACTTAAAAAAAAAGTATTCTGTAGCCAAAAAGCAGGTGAAAAAGTATATTATAGAGGTATGTCAAGCAGTTAAGTAACACAAGTATTACATTATTCTTACAGATTTTGTGATACTTTGATAATTTTTCCAAATTTGATTTCTTATTCTAAATAAGTACTCACTTGCATACCTAATTTTGTATTCATATTTTTTTCGTTTATTCTGAAGCTTCATAAAACCTGTGTAGACCTCTGGAAACTGGGTAGTGGGTCTCTAGTAGCCCAAATAGCACATATAATGACAAATGGAGTAAGGCTGAATTCTAGCTGAACCCACTTCCTTAGCTGGGTGCCCTCATGTAAGGTACACACTGAAAATTCTACACAGCAGCCCCATCACCTGCTATACAGATGTTTCTTTTTTTATACAGATGTTTCAAGTGGGGTTTGATCTTCTCAGTGTAAATAAAGGCTATCTTCTCCTTCTAGATACTAGTTTTTCAAAAGTGTTAATGACTGTAGTTTTAGGCACTGAAGTGATTTAGCAGTCTGTTTTTATTAACTGAAAAAGTATTAGGTATATACTCTGTTCAAGACCTTGTGATAACCAAGAAGATGAGTGAAGCCAGATTCTGTCCTCAAATCATAGTCTAGTAGGGGAGCTAAGACATATCTATGTAGTATGATAAAATATAAACTTTTGAAAGAAGACACTGAGAATAATTAAACTGAGACAACAGGCATAAATAAAGTGGGACAGTCCGCGGCAAACCAAGACTTATGGTCACCTTCGTTTTGGGGAATTGTGAGAGAGGAAAAATCACAGTGGAAAGGGACATCTGGGATAGTTTTATGTGCCAACTTGACTGGACCAGGGGATGCCCATTTATCTGGTTAAGCATTACTTCTAAGTATGTCTGTGAGGATGTTGCTGAATGAGATTAGCATTTGAATCAGTGGACTCAGTAAAGTAGATCACCCTCCCTAAAGTGGGTGCCCTCATCACCTCTTTTCTTGCCCTTCAACTGAGATTTACATCAGCTGCCCTGTTTCACAGGCCTTTGTACTTGAACTGAATTACACCGCGGGTTTTCCTGAGTCTCCAGCTTGCAGAAGGCAGATCGTGGCACTTCTCAGCTTCCATAATTGGGTGAGTCAATTCTTCATAATAAACCTGCTTTTATACCCTACTGGTTCGGTTTCTCTGAAAAACTCCTACTAACAGAGCATGTATGTTAGATGTAGAGACTGAACCCAGGGGACCGATGAGTGACATAAAGACACAGGAAGAAAGTAACAAATCATCGAATTCTGATCACCATTTGTCTTAAGGTTGACTAGACCATGGTGCTTCTGACCCCTCAGAGAAATGTCCATTGTACATTATCTAATGATAGTTAAAAAACTCAGAGAAATGCTAATAAGATTACACATCTCTGAGTAGTCCCTATTCTAAAGTCATGTGTCAAAAAGTATTTTCTTTTTTTTTAGCAATTGTTGAAAGCATTTTCTTAGGAGATAATGTTTTATGATCAAAGGCTGTTTTGAAATTGTAACATTATACTGTCTTTCCTACCTTTATCAGAGTGTCTGCAACCTGATTAGTTTCTTAAAAGATTATTATTTCCCTGTGTTCAACTCACATGTCTGCAAGGACAGGGGTAAGAACAACCAATCAAAGCCCAGAGTTTAGAAATGGCCAACTATCATGAGGAATAATCCATGGACTATTTTAGATAAAATTCTGACAGCTTGCTCTTGTGACAAAGATGTTAACAAGGAAAGAAAATGGCACTAATTTAATCTATTCTTATAGTTCATTCTAAAATGAGACTAGCATGACACCAAGTTATAATAATAAATACTATAGTAATTTCACAATTCTTCCTACCTGCTGTTCACACTCCTTTCACATGCAAATTTGCCATCCATTGCTTCATGACAGTGATTTTAAGTGCATTAAAGAATTCTGAATTTTCTTATACTTGATCTCCTAATTATGTTGCAAGAACGTACACAGAATACTACCATATACTGGCATTTGTCTGATTTATAGCATCTCCTCATACAGTGGGTTCCCCTCTTCTCCTGACACAGATCTGGGTTCTTGGACATAGTAACACTAGTAAGATTCGATTACTACTTATATAATGATTAGTATAGGAGTAATAATCAAATAATCACTAGTGAAAGAGAGAAGTAACATTTTCCAAAAATTAAGTCATTGTGAAATACATCTTTATGTTGTAATTCAAATTTACATTTATAAAAAGCTTTTTTAAAGGGGCACCTGGGTAGCTCAGTCGATTGAATATCCGACTCTTGATCTCAACTCAGGTCTTGATCTCAGGGTGGTGAGTTCAAGCCCTGCTTTGGGCTCCACATTGGGTGTATAGCCTACTTAAAAACAAAACAAAACAAAAACGCATAAAGAACATATAAAAGACACGTCTAAAGATTTTTTTAGTGTTTGAGGACATGTTTGAAAAGGCTACATAACTGTGAAGAAAAGATACTTTGAATCATTGCTTCTGGGCATCCCACTTTCCAATGTACTGGGTGCAAAGCACAGCACTAGTGTTGTGTGGAAAAAAGCAGAAATGTTGGGGCACCTGGGTGGCTCAGTTGGTTAAGCGACTGCCTTCGGCTCAGGTCATGATCCTGGAGTCCCAGGATCGAGCCCCGCATCGGGCTCCCTGCTCGGCAGGGAGTCTGCTTCTCCCTCTGACCCTCCCCCCCTCTCATGTGCTCTCTGTCTCTCTCATTCTCTCTGTCTCAAATAAATAAATAAAATCTTTAAAAAAAAAAAAAAAGCAGAAATGTTGTAATTGTTTAAGGACTGTGAAACCCAGGCCAACTGGGATTTTCTTATATGTGTCAGTGAATGATAGGTCTACTACTCTGGATGAATTTGGAGTTCGGGGTGGCCCTGAAAAGAATGAAAAGTCTGGAGAGAGCACCTTTCCCTGACTTAATCTAGCTGATGATCCATGAAAAGGTAGTATCCAAGTCAAAGTCAGTATATTGGAAAATCCTTTACTTTGATGAAACTATGGAGAAGTAGTAGTCGGTCTCATTATATGCTTTTATTTTTAAATACTATGTCATACTTGGTGATTCGGTGGTGAGAGACTGTGGGGCAATGAATTAAAGTGTCTGCTTTCTGGGAAATGACTTTTGTACTTTTCCCTGTGAATAGAAAATTGTGACTGAAGGAGAGTTCCAGGTGACAGCCCTTCTCACCCATTTCTTTAGCATCTTGCCCACCAGGAGAGTGAAAACAAGGCTTTGACTCTGTCAGTAACTTCTCTGCGTGCTTGTTTAATTAATTAACCACCGCCTCAGAATTCAGCTTAATAGCCTTAATTATGCAGAAAAACAATACACTGTGTAAATTAGTATACACCAGACGTGACATAATTACCAGGGCAGGGTGGACAGCATTTTGTTGAAGTGTGAATGAGTCATTTCGATGCTGAAAATATATTTTTTGTATTTGAGAGCTAATGTACTGAATTGTTCTTTCAGAAACCTGGTTCCAATTGCTCTAAAATGCCAGGTAGGTGGAAAATAATAAATTCTGTGTCTTTTGAGATAAAAACCACATTTTGTATTATACTGCTGGGTGGCACAATCACTGTAATTTAGGAAGGTTGCTATTATTGTATGAGCAAACTTTTTTTGTATTATTACTGTTTATTTTAATGCAGGGACATATTCTCTAGTAGACACATAATGAAAATGGCCTTGTATTAAAATTGTTTACCTGCTGTTTGCTGAAAGGCGTTGTAAAAATTAGAAATAGAAAAGACCTCCTATGTCACCTCGCCCATCCCAGGCAGGGCAGAGAAAAAGATTATACCCTTTAGCAGCTTTGCTAGGGAGCCAAAAATAGATCCCACTTTTCACATGTCTCACTGAGTAAATTGTAGGTGGAAGGATGAGATCGTTTGTGTCAATTCAGGAGGAAAAACAGTATTCCCACAGATGTTGAGAAAGAGGGGTACCAATTTATTGACAAATTGACTGAGGTCCCACATTTGAGAGATTTTAGGTCAAAACAATTTTTTTTTAATTCCTCAAATTGATTGTGCTGAATTGTGCAATTATTTAGAGTTTCCCCGTTAACTTATCCAATTATCTGTGTAAGTACATAGGCATTGGAAAGAGAGTGGAGAATGTTATTCTTTCACTCTGGAGATAAAGTGCAATAAAACACTGGATTGCTGTGAATTTTACTACCTCCTCTTTCCTTTCTGAATTTTCCTGTGGTACAAAGGAGCAAGAAATGGCAAAAATGTGCATAAAGCAGGAAGAAGCAGATGAGTCACAAGAGGCCTATATAATTCACACCAGAAATGAGCCCTCAGAAGACAAGGGCTGAAGCGACACTGCAGTGATAAAGCTGAATTAGCCCTTGGCAAAATTGTGAAGCAGTCCTGGTCGACCCTTCTCTTGGTTTCTGAGACATTTTCTATCCTTTCTTCCACCCTTCGCCTTTCCTGTCAGTACCTCTCCACTCCCCTTTTCCTTCCCCTGGGGCCCAAGAACCTCCCCTAGTCAGTGAAAATCTTCACCAAACTAAATCAGAAAAAACCCTGATGTTAGATATTTACCCATCTATTTTGCAAATTCGATGCTTCTTTTGGGCCCCTTCCTCCACCCTTTCTGTCGGACCTCCACTGTGATTAGATAAGGGGTTACTCAGCAAGTCTTAGTCACTTAAGACTTTCAAGGACTTTCATATTAGTGACTGATAGGCAGCAGCTAAATGGCCCCAGTGATCCCTGCCTCCTCGTGTTCCTGCCTGTGTGTAACCCCCTCTCTTTGAGTGTGGGCTGGACCTAGTGCCTCACTTCCAACAGAATGTGGCAAAAATGATGATAGATGTCACTTCTGAGATTAGGTCACAAAGAGACTGTGGCTTCTTTCTTAGGATCTTGCACTCTCTGGCTTACCCTGAGAGAAGCTGCCTGCCATATGGGATCTATCCTATGGACAGGAACAGAAGGAGGCCTTCAGCCAACAGCCTCGAAGAACTGCATCCCGCCAATGACATGAGTTAGCTTGGAAGCTGATCCTTCCTGGGTCAAGTGAACCCAGACTTGGTTGACTGCCTGCCTGCAATTTCATGAGCGACTCTGAGCCAACTAAGCTGTGCCCAGGTTCCTGAACCACAGAAACCGTGGGATAATAAACGTTCATTGTTTTAAACCTCTAAGTGGGGAACAGATTACACAATGAATCATCTCATTTATTTTATTTATTTATTTATTTATTTTTTTAAGATTTTATTTATTTATTTGAGAGAGAGAATGAGAAAGAGAGAGCACATGAGAGGGGGAAGGGTCAGAGGGAGAAGCAGGCTCCCCGCCGAGCAGGGAGCCCGATGCGGGACTCGATCCCGGGACTCCAGGATCATGACCTGAGCCGAAGGCAGTCGCTTAACCAACTGAGCCACCCAGGCACCCGAATCATCTCATTTATAACAGAAAAATGAATTTCAGTTAAAAGGATAATCAGTTAGCTAAATTAGTTAACCAATTAGTTAAATTAGCTCTGTATTGCAAACATCAATACTCACCAATCAGACTTATGGGGGGCGTGCTTTGCTGAGGAGCCGAAGGGGCGAAGCTACCCTCCAGGGACTAAGACTGAAAGTCTCTGACATATCCGCCCACCCACGCAGGCGGAAATACGCGGCGACGGAGGGGGCGTGGCTTGGCCGGGCTGCTGGCGGGCTGCTGCGCCTGCGCCTGCTCCGGAGAGGCGAGGTCCGCACTGGAAGGTGGAGGTCGCTCTGGCTGCGGAAGGGGCCACCCTTCGCCTGACCACAAGGTACCTTTGTGGGAAACCTGGTGCTAAATGCATTCACAGTGGACCTCCTTCTGTGAGTTCTCATGGTTGGAACACAGGACTAATGAGGCTAAATTTGGAATTTTGTACCCACTTACGAACCCACGTAGTCGCTTAGCTATCACGTCGTGTTAGTTTGGCTTGTAAATTTTGCCCTTCATTTCAAGGGAATTTCCACATTTAACGGACTGTGGAACGCTTTCTCTATCAAAATCTCGTTAAGACTACTGCTCTAAGGAACACACTTTGGGAAACATTGATAAACTGTTTCCTGTTACTGGGTTTATAGATTGTTGGTAGTTTTTAGCCATTGTAAATAACTCTTATCTTCGGGAACATCTTGAATAATTTCCCACAGTACGTTCCTAAGAGAGGAATGGCTGGGTAAAATAGCATGTTAGAAAATTTTGATAGAAATTCTCAAATTACCCTTCAGAAATATTACACCAATTTTAAAATCCCACCTTAGTGTGTTTCTCCCAAACCCTATCATTGGAAATTGCTATATTAAATATTTGTCAATTTGTTAGGTAAAAAAATTATGTATTTTAAAATACATCTCATTTATTTGATTATTAATGTAGTTAAACATTTATACTTTGGTGAATTGTTTATTTTTGTACTTTGCCCTTTCTGTTCTTGGGTTTGCTTCTTCCTCATTATTTTGTGGAAGTTTTAAATATAATTTCATGTAAATATAAGTGCTTCAATTGAGGGCAGATAATTGAATAAGTGGTTAGAATAGTGATAAAGGACAGAGGTTGGAGGCACATTATTTTATTTTATTTTATTTTTATTTATTTATTTATTTTGATTCTTATGTTAATCCCCATACATTACATCATTAGTTTTAGATGAAGTGTTCCATGATTCATTGTTTGTGCATAACACCCAGTGCTCCGTGCAGAATGTGCCCTCCTCAATACCCACCACCAGGCTAACCCATCCTCCCACCCCCCTCCCCTCTAGAACCCTCAGTTTGTTTTTCAGAGTCTATCGTCTCTTATGGTTCGTCTACCCCTCCGATTTCCCGTGATTCATTCTTCCCCTCCCGCTACCTTCTTCTTCTTTTTTTTTTTTCTTAACATATATTGCATTATTTGTTTCAGAGGTACAGATCTGAGATTCAACAGTCTTGCACAATTCACAGCGCTTACCAGAGCACATACCCTCCCCAGTGTCTATCACCCAGTCACCCCATCCCTCCCACCCCACCCCCCACTCCAGCAACCCTCAGTTTGTTTCCTGCGATTAAGACTTCCTCATATCAGTGAGATCATATGATACATGTCTTTCTCTGTTTGACTTATTTCACTCAGCATAATACCCTCCAGTTCCATCCACGTCGTTGCAAATGGCAAGATCTCATTCCTTTTGATGGCTGCCTAATATTCCATTGTATATATATACCGCTTCTTTTTATCCATTCATCTGTCGATGGACATCTTGGCTCTTTACACAGTTTGGCTATTGTGGACATTGCTGCTATAAACATTGGGGTGAACGTACCCTTTCGGATCCCTACTTTTGTATCTTTGGGGTAAATACCCAGTAGTGCAATTGCTGGATCATATGGTAGCTCTATTTTCAACTTTTTGAGGAACCTCCATACAGTTTTCCAGAGTGGCTGCACCAGCTTGCATTCCCACCAACAGTGTAGGAGGGTTCCCCTTTCTCCGCATCCCCGCCAACATCTGTCGTTTCCTGACTTGTTAATTTTAGCCATTCTGACTGGTGTGAGGTGGTATCTCATTGAGGTTTTGATTTGGATTTTCCTGATGGGGGCACATTATTTTAGATAGCTTGTTTGAAAAGACTGCTCAGAGGTGACATTTGTTTGTCTGAAACATCTTTTATTTGCCTTTGTGCAAAACATTGTCGAGATTCATCTCCACCCTTCCCATTGAGCTCTTCTCCAGGGGATTGTCCTGTATGAACAACATAAAAACTTCCCCTGGCTTCCCATTGAGCTTAGCAAATGGGGAGCCCAGCAGGAGGTCAGAGGGAGGAAGGGAGAAATTGGGGTATTTACTTCCCTAACCCCCCAGCCCCCTCCCCTCCTAAGTAGTCACCCCAGCCTGATGAAGGTCATTGCTTCTGTCAAGGCAACTTTCTCTTCTGGAACCTTTCTTGATTCAAGTAACTGCTCTGTCTCATCATCCCCTCCCTCCCCCCCAGCTCTAGGAATGTAACAGCTTCATCCCTTGTAGTTTACCTAACCCCAAGCACACCTTTTTAAATAGTCTTTGCAAATACACTGTCTTTAAATTACCCTAATTTGAGTGTGCCATCTATTTGCTTTTGAGACCCAGTACTAGAAACCTACCCATATCCTTTCTGCTAAGCCAGTACCCCCATCTTCCTGCTGCTGTGAGTATTTGCTGCTAATGGCTTACAACTGCACACTTCAGAAAATTGTCCTTGGGCTCAGGGAGCCACCTTACTCAGAAATGCCCCAGAAGTTTGGCTCTCCCACCCTGGGGGCAGCCTGCAGCCCTTAACTGAGGGCAGGATACAAAAGCCTAAACTCAGCCTTGGTGACTAGAAAAAAACAACAACAAAAGGTGATGAGTCATGAGTCATTTTACAGCTACTAGGCAGTAATATGAATCTGTATTATTTAAAACCTTGAGGTACTTGCCCAGATAGACAAATAGACTAACACAGAATAGAGAGACTAAAATCAGACCAGGGTATATTTAGGAGTTTTATATATGAGGGCGGTAATAAAATCAGTAGGAAAAGGTTGAACTATTTAACAAATAATTCTGAGGATATTGGCTATGATATAGTACAAGATAAATTTAGATTTCCATATCACACCATTCACAACAATACATTTCAGATAGGTTAAAAATCTAAATACCAAAAGCAAAGCTATAAAATGGGAGAATTTCTTTATGCCGTTAGTAGATAATTTTAAATGCAAAAAGCAAAAAGGAATAGATATATTTTCCTACATTAAAACATAAAACTTCTGTATGATAAAAGGTGACAAAAATGAAAATACAAGTCATAGGGAAAACAGCTACAAGTAATGCACATATTACCAGTCAGATATCTGTGTCCGGAATATATAAAATGCTATGAGAAATTGAAAATATCAAAAAGAAATATTGTCAAAAGATATAATAATAAATTCACAGAGGAAGATAGATGTCCAATAAATATATGCAAAGATGTCCAACTTCTTTAGTAATTAGGAAATGTGAATTAAAGCAAAGATATAACATTTTATATTTTAAAATTTATTAATTTTGATAATATTAACTGTTAGTGATAACATGGAGAAATAAACTCTAATGCACAGCTGGGAGGGAAAATGGATCTAATCACTTTGGAAAGCAATTTGGAAGTAGCAAGTAAAATCAACAGTGCGTATACTCTGTAACTCAGTGGTTCTACTTCTGGGGCTTGCTTATCAGGGAGAAACTCGTGGTCAAGGAAGCATGTACAAAGATGCTTATTTCTGAATTATTTGTTAATTTTACAAGGCTAAGAAAACCTAACTTTCTGAAAATAGGGCATGGAAAAATACATGGTAATTTGGCACAGTGGGAAGCATAAAAATGAAAATGAATGGACTAGATTTGAATGTATCAATGTGCAAAAGTCTTGAAAACATAATCTTGTAGAAAAAAAAAAAAGGTTGAGTATAGATATAGTACCAAACATTTAGGAAGTTTACTCAAAGGAAGAACAAAACGTGTGTGAGTTTGTTAACACTATTTTAGGCAGGGGTTATTTCTGTATAGATAGGGATGGAAGGTGAGATTACACTTGTATTTGTAATGTTTTGTTTTTTTGACAATAAAGAGAATAGTTAAATAAAAGCAAAATATTAATAGAGATTTAATCTCAGTAGCAAGTATATCAATATCTGGTACATTTCCTATAATTTTTTATTTGGCATAAATATAATAAAGCATTTATAATGTACAAAAAAGCACATTAAAAATATATAGAAAAAATTTAAATGAACAATGAAAATCATAAATCTTTAAGTGATACCTAAATTATTTGTGTTAACATGGCTCTAAAACACCAGTTAAAAATTTGTTAATGAGGAAGAGACTGATATAAAGAATTAATAAATACAGGCTTGATCTTTAAAAAAAGTCAGAGCCTTTTGCCTCATGTAGGATAACCATATGGTGCTTTCAAACTGCAGAACTCCCCATGGGAAAACTTGTTTTCAGTCCCGGAAACCAAAACGTTAAAGTGAAAACATTATCTCAAAAAGTAAGAGAACACTGAAAACAGTATTTTGTAATTAATGTTTTTGCTTTAACATTTTGGTTTCTGGGATTTAAAAAACTTCTCCATTAAACTATACATTAAAAATAAAAATATATCATCTAGCATTCTAGCTAGATAATTTACTATCAGTTAACTATTATAAATATATCGTTAAAAATTAATAGATAATAAATAATATAATAATAAATTGAAATAACATGCATTAGAATATTTAAAATGTATTATCTAGCATTTTTGGCTATACTGGGAAGGTGTTTTTTCAATACCTAGTCTGCTACATTGCTGGAAACAGAAGTTGGAGGTGATATATATATGCAGATACATGAATGGGATAAAGAAGCAATATATGCAAAAATTAGTTCCAGGGGAAAAACAAAAGTTCTGAGGCAGGGATAGTTTATAGAGTATTCAAGAATTGTCAATACCGGGGTGCCTGTGTGGCTCAGTCGGTTGAGTGTATGACTCTTGATCTCAGCTCAGGTCTTAATCTCAGGGTGATGAGTTCAAGCCCTGTGTTGGGCTCCACACCCTGTGGAGCCTACTTAAAAAAAAAAAAAGAACTGTAAATATTGCAAGTGTAATTAGCATGAAGTAGCAAGGGGGGAGAATAGTAGGAGACAATGTCAGAGAGGAGCTAGGCCCAAAATAGATCCTGTTGGAGTTTTGTAGGGCATGGTAAGGACTTTGGATTATTCAGATTTTGGTGGGAAACCATAAAATAGTTTGATTAGAGGAATGATGTGATAGATTTAAGTTTTTCAAAGTTTACTCTGTTCTATGGAATATAGTTAGTAAGGGGATCAGCTGGATTTTGAAGTGGTCCAGGTGGGAGATGATGATGATTATATGGATTATCATCTCTGTTCCTAAAACAAACACAAAAGCACCGAATACTATGGCACATGGATATTATTAGCATGTCTTTTATTACCAACATCATTCATGCCCTTATTTCTTCAGCTGCTATGAGGCAGGCCACTTGGAAGAAGAATTCATGTAATGGGATTTTTTAATGCCATAATTTTACTTCTGCAAACTCTGCTTCCATTAATTATTTTCAACATGGTATGTTTTAGTAAATTCCACAGATAGTCTTCTTGGTTAAGGTAATTTCTCATCTAGTTCCACAAATTACCTGGAATATATTATTGAATTAAATAGAGTATCTGGGTGGAGAGGCTGTTTATGGGCAGGGCATCATTTATTGCACATAAGTACCATTATTCATCATTATGCTCATTACAGTACAAAGGCCTTATCTGCTTTTGACATCTTGCCCTTTAAAGCAACCCAATTTTGGCTGCATGTAGAGGTTTAAGACGAAGTACAGCCCATTTTTCTAATGATGGTGCTATAGAAGCTAATGGCAGCATAAACCACTCTAGATAACTAAGAACACCTTGAGTAGTACTTTTAAATACTTTTAGAGGAAAATCTGAAAACCTATCAAGAAGGAAAAATGGAAGTTTACTTTATAATCAAAGAGCTTTTAATTCTTGTTATTACCATCATGGATAGGGAAAAAAGGAAACACGCCTTAATATGAATAGAATTTATGCACATGTGTGTGCATGGGTAATCCTCTCTACAGAGACCTTGGTTAGTAGAAAGCATGCATTATGAGGAATCTGAAGTTGAGTTCAAGGATGAGTCAAGTTCTGATTTGGTCATTTGTTGAGTGACCTTAGGCAAGTCAGTTTGTTTCTTGGGCTGCTTGCTCTAATATTGCACAGTTCTGTAATCTCTCTTTGTATAAAGAAGGGGTGATCAATATCCATTTGACAGATGTCTTATTTGTGGCTAACTGCTTGACAATTGTGATATTTGCCTTTGTAAGTATGATCCCCAGAGGCATTTTTCTGTCTGCTGCTCATGATGTATCATAGGCTTTAACAATAATTTTCCATGATGAAGGTAGTGCTGATAATGAAGTTGGAAGTGCATAAAATTGAATATTGTATTTTAAATCTCTTTTATTACAAATCCTTCTAAGAATGTCTTAAGAAATACCACTACTAGGAGCATAACCACCCCTGATACCCACTGTCTTTTTTTTTTATTGGCGATACATTGGTGATATATTTTATTGGTGATATATTTCCTGTGGAATATTGTCTCCCTAAAGAAAGTGCAGGGTGAAGATGGACTGTTAGGTATTTAACTTCAGTACTGCTTTAAATGTTCTATTTGCACTTTAGAAAATTTCTATTTGTGCTTTAAGTTTCTGAGATCACTTACCTAGGATTAATAAGAGGCAAGAGTAAGAGAATGTGATTATAGGAAGGCATGGGTAAAGGAGAGGCTAATAGTAAGTTTCAGAGTTCAGGTCAGGGTGGTTGGAAGAAAAATAAAAGTGGAAGTATGAGGGTGGGAGAGAGGGGAGATTTATTCTATTTACCCAAAATTTGTGTTTATAATATAGGCCTTTTATCAAGTCATTCATTCATTAATTCATTGAATAGTTGTTAAATGATGTTATGCTAGGTGCCAGGGAATCAAATTCAATCAAAATCAAATCAATTTAGGATATTATCAAATAGTGAGAAGAGATCATAGGTTTACAGAAGAGATGAAAAACAGAATTCTTTGGGAGTCTGGAGAGATAAGAAAGTGCTTTGTTATCCTTGAGCAGGTCAGGGAGGTCTCTAGAAAAGAGGTCTTGAAGGATGCGTGGAAGTTTTTCATTCTATAGCAAATATTTAAAAAAAATTTTTTGTTTGTTTGTTTTATTTATTTATTTATGAGAGTCAGAGAGAGAGATAGAGAGAGGCAGTGGCAGAGGGAGAAGATGCGGGACTCGATCCCAGGACTCTGGGATCGTGACCTGAGCCGAAGGCAGATGCTTAATCATCTGAGCCACCCAGGCGCCCCTATAGCAAATATTTAATAAATATCTATATGGAGGTAGGATTTCTTCTTGCTGCTGGGAATACGGAATTAAACAACACAAAGTCCTTGCTCTTGAGGAGCCTTCATTCTGGAAGGAAAAGGCAGAAAATTAGCATGTAGTGTTTCTTTTTTCCTCATAAGTGTTACAGAGAAAAATAAAGCAGAATAACAAGAGTCGAAAATAATGGATGGTGCTATTTTATATAGGGCATATACAGGAATGGCTTCATTAAGAAGATGACTTTTGATCAGAAACATGATGGGAAGAGGGTGCAAGCCATGTGGGTATCTGGGGTGAGCATTGCAGTCAGAGGAGATAATAAGCATGAAAACCCAGAAGTGGGAGCATGCTCGACATGTTTTAAGTACATCAAGGAGGCCAGTGTGGCTGCAATAAAACAAGCATGAGAGAGAGCAGTAGAATATGAAGTCATAGAAATACTGAGGGGGCCATATTATGGAGAGTTGTGTAGTCTATATAAGAACTTTGAATTTTACTCTAAACAAGGTGAGAAATCACTGGAAAGTTTTAAGTAGAGCAATATGATTATACTGCTGGGTAAAGAACAGATTATGTGTGAATTGGAGAGGGGGCAAGTAATGGTGGAAGCAGGGAGACTTGTTAGTGGGTTATTATGATTGAAGAGTTGAAGAGTGATGGTGGTTCAGATCTGAGTGGTAACAGCAAATATAATGAGAAATAGGTGGATTTTGGATGTATTTTAAAATTAGAGTCCAGGGGATTTGCTCTTGAATTGGGTATAAGAGTAAGGAAAAGAAGAGGAGTCGAGGATGACTCCAGAGTTTCTGACATGGAGTAACTGTAAGGTTGACAGCTAATCTTGGATGACATGGAGCAACTGATTACGGTGAAAGCTGCAGAAAAAGAGCAAGTGTAATGGGGGATGTATGGGAATTAATACTGTCTTTTTTTTTTAAGATTTTATTTATTTGACAGAGACACAGGGAGAGAGGGAAAACAAGCAGGGGGACTGGGAGAGGGAGGAGCAGGCTTCCCGTGGAGCAGGGAGCCTGATGTGGGGCTTGATCCCAGGACCCTGAAATCATGACCTGAGCCAAAGGCAGATGCTTAATGACTGAGCCACCGAGGCACCCCAATATTGTGTCTTAATATGTTAAATTTTAAGTGTTTATTTATTAGACATTCAAGTGGAGATGTTGAGTAGTTTATTGGCCATATGAGCCTGGAGTACAAGGGAGGAATTGGATCTAAGGAAATGAATTTGAGAGTTGCCTGTGCAGAAATGGCATTAAAGTCCTGGACTAGATGAGATCTCCTAGGGAGTAAGTGAAGATAGAGAAGATGTTTTAGTATGAATCCTGGATTACACTGACATTTAGTGCCTGGGATGATGAGAAAGACACAGTAAAAGTGAGGCAAAGAAGGTGCAGCCATTGGTTTAGAAATACGAAGAGTGAATGATGTCCCAAACGCCAAGTGAAAAAAAGTATTTCAAGAAGAGGGGAATTTGCAGTGTCAAATGCTGCAGATTGGTCTAGCAGCATGAGTATTTAGGATTGTCCATTAGATTGTTGACCTTTACTAGAGTAGTTTTAGTGAAGTTATGGGGACAAAAGCCAATCTGGAATAGGTTCAAGAGAGAGTAGAATGTCTTTGTAGCCATCATGTCAATGGCCATGGATTTGAGATCAAGAAATTCCAGCCCCAGCTCTTGGACAAAGGTAGTTTCTTGTAGAATCACTTTGCAGACTGGAAAGCCCTAAAGAAAAAAAAAATAAGTTTTTAATTCCAGTTAGTTAACATAGACTGTTATATTAACTTCAGGTGTACAATATAGTGATTCAACAATTCCACACATCACTGGGTGCTCAAGTGCACGCCTTAATCCCCATCACCTGTTTAACCCATCCCTTCACCCACCTCCCTTCTGGTAACCCATCCCCTAACCACCTCCCTTTTGGTAACCATTGGTATGGTGTACGAGTCTATTTCTTAGTTTCTCTTTCTCTCTCTCTCTCTCTTTTTTTTTCTTACTCTTTGCTCATTTGTTTCTTAAATTCCACATACGAGTGAAATCATATCTCGTATTTGCCTTTCTCTGACTGACTTATTTCGCTTAGCATTATACTCTCTAGCTCCATGTCATTGCAAATGGCAAGATTTCATTCTTTTTTATGACTGAATAATATTCCATTATATATACACACACACACACACACACATCATCTTTATCCATTCATCAATCAGTGGACACTTGGGCTTTTTCCATAATTTGGCTATAGTAAATAATGCTGCTGTAAACATATGGGTGCATGTATCCCTTTGAATTAATATTTTTGTATTCTTTGGGTAAATTCCCAGTAGTGAAATTGCTGGATCATAGGGTAGTTATATTTTCAACTTTTTGAGGAACCTCCATACTGTTTTCCACAGTGGCTGCACCAGTTTGCATTCACACCAACAGTGTACAAGGGTTCCCTTTTCTCCACATCCTCATCAACACCTGTTGTTTCTTGTGTTGTTAATTTTAGCCATTCTGACAGATATGAGGTAATATCTCATTGTAGTTTTGATTTGCATTTCCCTGATGATGAGTGATATTGAGCATCTTTTCATGTGTCTGTTGGCCATCTGGATGTCTTATTTGGAGAAATGTCTGTTCATGTTTTCTGCCCATTTTTTAATTGGATTATTTGTTTTGAGGGTGTTGAATTTTGTAAGTTCTTTATATATTTTGGATACTCACCCTTTATTAGATATGTTATTTGCAAATATCTTCCTCCATTCTGTAGGTTATTTTTTTACTTTTATTGATTGTTTCCTTTGCTGTGCAGAAGATTGTTACTTTGATGAAGTCCCAATAGTTTATTTTTGCCTTTGTTTTCCTTGCCTCAGGAGACCTAGCTAGAAAACAGTTGCTACGGCTAATGTCAGAGAAGTTACTGCCTTTGTTCTCTTTTAGAATTTTTATGGTTTCAGGTCTCACATTTAGGTCTTTAATCCATTTTGAGTTTACTTTTGTATATGGTATAAGAAAGTGGTCCAGTTTCATTCTTTTGCATGTAGCTGTCCAGTTTTTGCAACACCATTTATTGAAGAGACTGTCCTTTTTCCATTGGATATTCTTTCCTGCTTTGTTGAAGATTAATTGACCATGTAATTGTGGGTTCATTTCTGGGTTTTCTATTCTGTTGATCTATGTGTCTATTTTTGTGCTAGTACCATACTATTTTGATTACTAAAGCTTTGTAATATAATTTGAGATGCAGAATTATGATACCTCCAGCTTTGCTTTTCTTTTTGAAGATTACTTTTTTTGTAGTTCCATACAAATTTTAGGATTGTTTGTTCTAGCTCTGTGAAAAATGCTATTGGTATTTTGATAGGGATTGCATTAAATGTGTGGGTTGCTTTGGGCAGTATAGCTATTTTAACAATATTTGTTCTTCTAACTCATGAACATGGGATGTCTTTCCATTTCTTTGTGTCATCTTCAGTTTCTTTCATCAGTGTTTTATAGTTTTCAGAGTACAGGTCTTTCATCTCTTTGGTTAGGTTTATTCCTAGGTATTTGATTATTTTTGGTGCAATTTTATGTGGGATTGTTAATTTCATTCTCTGCTGTTTTATCGGTGTTTAGAAATGCAACAGATTTCCGTAGATTGATTTTGTATGCTACAACTTTACTGAATTCATTTATCAGTTCTAGCACTTTTTTGTTAGAGTCTTTTGGGTTTTCTATATATAGTATGTCATCTGCAAATAGTGAAAGTTTTACTTCTTCCTTACTGATTTGGATTCCTTTTATTTCTTTTTGTTGTCTGGTTGCTGTGGCTAGGACTTCCAGTACCATGTTGAATAAAAGTGGTGAACATGGACATCCTTGTCTTCTTCCTGATCTTAGGGGAAAGGCTCTCAGTTTTTCCCCATTTAGGATGATGTTAGCTGTGGGTTTTTCATATATGGCATTTATTATGTAGAGGTATGTTCCCTCTAAACCTACTTTGTTGAAGAGTTTTTATCATGAATGGATGTTGTACTTTGTCAAGTGCTTTTCTCTGTCTATTGAAATGACATGGTTCTTATTTTTTCTCTTATTGTGATGTATCATGTTAATTGATTTGCGAACCACCCTTGCAACCAGGGATAAATCCCACTTGATTGTGGTGAATGTTCTTTTAACATATTGTTGGATTCAGTTTGCTAGTATTTTCTTGAGGTTTTTTGCATCTATATTCATCAGAGATATTGGCCTGTATAGTTCTCTTATTTTGTGGTGTCTTTATCTGGTTTTGGTCTCAGAGTGATGCTGGCCTTGTAGAGTGAATTTGGAAGATTTCCTTCTTCTTCTATTTTTTGGAATAGTTTGAGAAGAATAGGTATTAACTCTTCTTTAAATTTGGTGGAATTTGCTTGTGAAGCCATCTGGTCCTGGACTTTTGTTTGTTGGAAGTTTTTTGATTACTGATTCAATTTCTTTGCTGGTAATCAGTGTTCAAATTTTCTATTTCTTCCTGTTTCGGTTTTGGGAGGTTATATGTTTCTAGGAATTTATACATTTCTTCTAGGTTGTCCAGTTTGTTGGCATATAATTTTTCATACATTCTTTTATAATTGTTTGTATTTCTGTGATGTTGGTTGTTATTTCTCCTCTCTCATTTGTGATTTTATTTATTTGAGTCCTTTCTCTTTTTATCAATTTTAATGATTTTTTTTTCAAAGAACCAGTTCCTGATTTCATTGATCTTTTCTATTGTTTTTTTTAGTTTCTATATCATTTATTTCTGCTCTAATCTTTATTATTTCCCTCCTTCTGCTGGTTTTAGGTTTTGTTTGTTGTCCTTTTTCTAGCTCCTCTAGGTGTAAGGTTAAGTCATTTGAGATTATTCTTGCTTCTTGAGTCAGGCCTGTATTGCTATAAACTTTCCTCTTGGAACTGCTTTTGCTGCATGCCAAAGGTTTTGCACTGTTATGTTTTCATTTTCATTTGTTTCCATGTACTTTTTTATTTATTCTTTTATTTCCTCGTTGACCCATTCATTATTCAGTAGCATGTTATTTAACCTCTACGTATTTGTGATTTTTCCAGATTTTTTCTTGTGGTTGACTTCTAGATTCATAGCATTGTGGTCAGAAAGTTGCATGGTATGACTTTGATCTTGAATTTGCTGAGGCTTTTTTTATGGCCTAATATGTGATCTCTTCCGGAGAATGTTCCATGTACACTTGAAAAGAATGTGTATTCTGCTCTTTTAGGGTAGAATGTTCTGAATATATCTGTTAGGTCCATCAGGTCCAATGTGTCATTCAAAGCCATTGTTTCCTTGTTGATTTTCACTTTAGATGATCTGTCCATTGAGGTAAATGGGGTGTTAAACTTTCCTACTATTATTGTATTATTATTGATTAGTTTCTTTATGTTTAATAGTTGCTTTATGTATTTGGGTGCTCCCATGTTGGGTGCATAAATATTTACAATTGTTAAATCTTCTTGTTGGATTGTCCCCTTTGTTATTATGTAGTGTCCTTCTTTGTCTCTTGTTACAGTTGTTTTAAAGTCTGGTGTGTCTGGTATAAGTATTGCTACTCCAGCTTTTTTTTTTTGACATCCACTTGCATGATGGATGTATCTCTATCCCCTCACTTTCAATCTGCAGGTGTCTTTAGGCAGCATATGGATGGGTCTTGTTTAATCCATTCTGTCACCCTGTGTCTTTTGGTTGGAGCATCTACTCCATTTACATTCACAGTAATTATTGATATATATTTACTTATTGTCATTTTATTACTCATTTTGTGGTTGTTTCTGAAGATTTTCTCAGATCCTCTCATCTTTCTCTTTTTCATGGTTTGCTGGTTTTCTTTAGTGGTATATTTGGATTTCTTTCTTTTTATTCTTTGCATATTTAATAGTGGTTTTTGATTTGTGGTTACCATTAGGTTTGTATATAACATCTGTATATAGCAGTCTATATTAAGTTGATGATCATTTAAGTTTGAACCTGTTCTTTACTCTTCTCCCTCCCACATTTTAGGTATATGGTGTCATATTTTGAATCCTTTTATTTTGTGAGTTCCTTGACTGATTTTTTACAGAAATATTCATTTCTGCTGCTTTTGTTTTCCTACCTTCATACTGTCACTTTTGGACTTTCCTTTCCATGCAAGATGTCCTCTTTAATAGTTCTTGCAGGGCTGATTTAGGGGTCATGAATTCCTTTAGTTTTTGTTTGTCTGGGAAACTCTTTATCTCTCCTTCTATTCTGAATGATAGTCTTGCTGGATAGAGTATTCTTGGCCAGGGTTTTTTTTTCATTCAGCACTTTGAATATATCATGCCACTCCCTTCTGGCTTGGAAAGTTTCTGCTGAAAAATCCCCTGATAACCTTATGGGGTTTTCCTTGTATATTACTGTCTTCTTTTGTCTTGCTGCTTTAAAATTTTTTTCTTTATCACTGTATTTTACCATTTTAATTACAATATGTCTTGGTGTGGATCTGCTTTTGTTAATTTTGTTGGGGGTTCTCTGTGCCTCCTGGATCTGGATATCTGTTTCCTTTCTCAGATTAAGGAAGTTTTCTGCTATCATTTCTTCAAATACATTTTCTTCCCCCTTTTCTCTCTTCTTCTTCTGGGGCTCCTATAATATGAATGTTATTACATTTGATGGAGTCACTGTGTTCCCTAAGTTTGTTCTCATTTTGCAAAATTATTTTTTTTCTTTTGTACAGTTTGATTACTTTCCATTACTTTGTTTTCTAGGTCATTAATTTGTTGCTCTGCTTCTTCCAGCATGCTGTTCATTGCATCAGGCATGTTTCTAATCTCATTTATTGCACTCTTCATATCTGATTGGTTCTTTTATACCTCTATGTTAAAGGTCTCACTGATGTTTTCTACTCTTCTCTCAAGTCTAGTGAATATTTTTATGATCATTGCTTTAAATACTCCCATCAGGCATGTTACTTACGTCTGTTTCACTTAGATCTCCAGCTGTGGCCTTCTCCTGTTCTTTCACTTGGGACAAATTTCTCTGTATTCTCATTTTGTGTAAGTCTCTGTGCCTGTTTTTCTGCATTAGGAAAGTCAGCTGTATCTCCTGGTTGTTTTTTTTTTTAATTTGAGAGAGAGAGAGTGCATGAGTGGGAGGGGCAGAGGGAGGCTGACGGGAGGCTCAATCTCACAACCCTGAGATCATGACATGAGCCAAAACCAAGAGTTGGACACTTAACTGACTGACCCACCCAGGTGCCCCGATCTCCTGTTCTTGAGGCTAATGGCCTTATGAATAGGAGGTCCTGTAGAGCCCTGCTGTGTAGTGTCCCTTCCTCCCCAGGGTCTGGCACTTCTAGGAATGTCTCCAACATGTGCTGCATGTGCTGTCCTTTTGTGTCCTAGCTGCTTTATCCTTCAGGCTGGTTATCTGCAGTGTCTCTCCTTGCCTGCTGTGGGCAGTATTTGGTTCTTGGTCTGAATGTGGTGTGTTTTAACTAGGTGTGCTCTGGTCTGCTTTTGGAATGAGACCTGTTGCCATGCTTGGGAACTGAGGCTCTGCAAAACTCCTGGGAAGGGAGATGCAGTGTTGGCAGGGATTTGGGTTTGTCTTCTGGGGAAGGGACGCACCATGTTGGGACTGAGGCAAACATGACTGGCAAGGGGGAGGGTCCATTGGAACTTGGGGGTTTGGGGTTTAGTGCAAGCAAGTTAGGTAATAAGTGTAAGTGCTGCGCTAGTTCCTGCAGGTGGCCCTGTGCTTATGCAGATGGATGTGGGGAGGGAAAGAGTGGGGAAATGGTGCCTGCTAGTTCTTTTATTCCCAGAGGGGTCTCTCCATGAATTCTGCCTCTCTGGCACACACTCCAAGATGAGCAAGTAACCTCCTCACTTCGTGCCTTAGATGCTCTTCAGATCACTATTTCCATGTTGTATGTCCGTGGGCTATTTGCCCTGCCTTCTCTCCAAGAGGAGCCCCAATGTCTCTGGGCTCTCCTTAAGCCAAGCCTGCTGACTTTTAGAACTCAAGGCTTTAAACCCCGCTGATTGCAAGAACTCATGAAATTTGGCCCCTCTAGCTTTCCTAGTCAATTACTATGGGGATTCGTTTCCCCCATGCACTTCCTTGTGTGTTATAGTCTGTGTTTTGCCCTTCTCCATTACTGAGGCCTCCTCTCCACTGCAGTGGCACTATCCATTTCTCTACCAAATCGTGTCTCCATGCTTCCTATTTTCTTCAGTGTGGCCTCTTTTCTGCCTTTAGTTGTGGAGCTTGTTCTGACAGTCTTCAGGTCAATTTCTGAGATATTTAGGATGATGTGATAGTTATCTAGTTGTATTCTTGGGATAAGGTGAGACTAGGGTCCTCCTACTCTGCTGTCATCTTCCCTTAAAGAAACATTTATGAAATGTTTCCTTGAGCAAAATTTTGAAATGCTTTATGCAGAAATGTATCAAAAGGGTATTTGGCATGCAGAATAAAGAGGTGGTTAATGGCAGAAGGACCATTAGAAAAACAGATTTAGAGATCTAATAGATGAAAAATTAGAAACAGTTTTTTTTTTTAATGAAAGAAGATAATTGGGCTCTGGTTAAGGGATTGTATGTGACAGTAAATTGCACTACAATATCTGCTTAACCACAAGGAGCTTGATATCTACTTCTGCTCTATTATGAAATAATACCTAAAACTGGTGCTTTCTTCCCAAATGCCTTTTAAGTATTTGACAAGATTGTTAGGGAAAGGCCTTATATTTTAAGACTCCCAGAATTATTATTAAAAATTATTCCTTTTAGATCTATTTAGTCCCTAAGAGGGTGTTACATTTTGTTTTTTAATCCACCAGTGAGAATTTTACTTCCAGGGCTCATCTGCCCTGACCAAATCCATAGGGAGGCTCATGATATAAAGTAAGAATGTCATAATAATGTTTCCGTTAGTAAGTGAATGCTTTATATTTTCTGTAAAATGGTAACTTTATATTATAATGCTGGGAATATTTTTTAAGCATTAGCATTTTTAAAATACAGATTTCATTGTTACAAAGACAGATATGATTAAAAGTAGCTACTTTTCCCACTCTTAAATATATATGCTAGTGTATTTCCTTCTTTTAAAAAAACTAAGCACAAAGTATGAAGTGGGAAGTATTCTGGCTTTTGATAAATATGACTTCTTTCTTTTTTAAAATTTAATTTTATTTAAATTCATTTAATTAATATATAGTATATTACTAATTTCAGAGGCAGAGTTCAGTGATGATTCATTAATTGTATATAACATCCAGTGCTCATTACATCACATATCCATCACCCATTTACCCCATCCACCTCCTCTAGCAGTCCTCAGTTTGTTTCCTATGACAAATATGACTTCTTGAATATTCAGGTTATGTCTGAATACAAAGCATCTTTCTAATAGAAGGACAATTTCCTTGTTTGTATCCAGTAGTGTTTATAAAACAAAATATATAAATTTAATAAATTAGCTATTCTACCTCTTCCTAAAATAGAATGCCAATACATTTGCTGTTTGACAGAGAGAGAAACAGGAAGAGGGAGAGGGACAGGAGGAATGGAGTCAGAGAGTATAGACACATTCATCATGTTTAATGTTAGGAGTTGTGGTACATTACAGAAATGGCCACAGGTTCTTCCCATTCTTGTATATATGCCCCTTTGCAATGTCACCTTTCAGGTCCTCCAACAAAAGTTGGCATCTATTCTACCTTGAAGCTGGGTTGTCCACATAACTGTATTTGGCCAGTTGGACACTGGCAAATGTGTTTGCCCTCCTGTTACACTTCAAGGGTGTTTGCACTCTTGTTATACTTGAAGATCTTAGATCACCCATTCTGCTGAAGGATGAGAGGCTATGTTGAGACCCAAGATGTCCCAGCCAATAATCCGTCAGGATCTGGCCAACAGCCCAATAACTGCCAGTCATGTTACTGAGGCCATCCTTGAACATCCAGCCAGCATCTTACCTGCCATTTGATGAAAGAAGCAGAGATATATTGATGAAAGTGTTAAACAATTAGAAATATATACTATTTAGGGGTGCCTGGGTGGCTCAGATGGTTGAGCGTCTGCCTTCGGCTCAGGTCAGGATCCCAGGGTCCTGGGATCAAGCCCCGCATCGGGCTTCCTGCTTGGCAGGGGGCCTGCTTCTCCCCCTGCTCATATTCTCTCTCTCTGTCTCTCTATCTCTGTGTCTCGAATGAATAAATAAAGTCTTTAAAAAATAAAAAATTAAAAAAAAATTTTTTTTAAAGAAATATATACTATTTATACCTTTTTTGCTGGTTGTTCTTCCTCAGAGTCCCATAGGCAGCAGCCATGGTGCCTAGCGGGAATGGCCTGATCTTGAGCCCCACTTCCATGTGGTTCAACCAAATGGCACAGAAGATCTGAAGACACAAGGCCCAGTAAGCCAAGGCATGCCACATTGCCCTGCACCACATGTCTGGACCCATCCAGCCTTTAGTGAGGTGCCCCATGGTGAAGTACCACACCAAACTGCGAGCTGGCAGGGGCTTTAGTTTGTAAGGGTTAAGTGTGGCTAGCACCTACAAGAAGGTGGCATGGACCGTTGGGATCTCAGTAGATCCAAGAGGTGGAACAGGTCCACAAAGTCCTCTGCAGGTAAACCTGTGACACCTCAAAGAGTACCACTCCAAGCTCATTCTCTTATTCACGAAGCCCTCAGCTCCCAAGAAGGGAGACAGCTCTGTTGAAAAACTCAAATTGGCCACCCAGCTGACAGGACCAGTTGTGCCCATACAGAAAGTCTATAGGAAGGAGAAAGCTAGAGTCATCTGAGAAGAACTTCAAGGGCTCTCCAGTGTTGCCTCATGCTAGTGCCCAGCTCTTTGGCATCTGGGCAAAAAGGGCCAAGGAAGCTGCAAAACAGGATGTTGAAAAGGAAAAAATAAAGTGCCATCGGCAATTTGTGATAAAAAATACTTATATATATTGCTAAAACTATGCAATTAATAGCACAACATCAAAACATATAAAGCACACATTGACAAAACCAAAAAGAATAACAGGAAAATCTACAATCATGAAAAAAGATTTTTAACACACTGATAAGAAAACCAGATGTCTGGTTCTTGAGTGTCTTGCTGAATGCTGAACTCAAAATCAGAAATGAAAGAGGAGAAATAACCAACACCACAGATATACAAAGGATTATGAGATAATGTAATGAAAAATTATATTCCAACAAATTGGACGACCTAGAAGAAATGGATAAATTCCTAGAAACATGTATCTCCCAAAACTGAAACAGGAAGAAATAGAAAATTTGAATATACCAGTTATGAACAATGAAATTGAATCAGTAATCAAAAAAACTTCTAACAAACAAAAGTCCTGGACCACATGGCTTCACAGGCAAATTCTACCAAACATTTAAAGAAGTATTTTTTTTTTTTAAGATTTTATTTATTTGACAGAGAGAGACACAGTGAGAGAGGGAACACAAGCAGGGGGAGTGGGAGAGGGAGAAGCAGGCTTCCCACGGAGCAGGGAGCCCGATGTGGGGCTCGATCCCAGGACCCTGGGATCATGACCTGAGCCAAAGGCAGATGCTTAACGACTGAGCCACCCAGGCGCCCCTTAAAGAAGTATTAATACCTATTCTTTTCAAAGTATTCCAAAAAAAAGAAGAGGAAGGAAATCTTCCAAATTCATTCTGTGAGGCCAGTATCACCCTGATTAACAAAACAAAACAAAACAAAAACATGAAGACATTACAAAAAAAAAAAAATACAGGCCAATATCTCTGATGAACATAGATACAAAAATTCTCAACAAATTAGCAATATATTAAAAAAATCATTCACCGCAATCAAGTAAGGTTTATTCCTGGGATGCAGTGGTGGTTCAGTATTTAAAAAATCAATGTGATATAGCACATCAACAAGAGAAAAGATAAGAACTATATATCATTTCAGTAGACACAGAAGAAGCATTTGACAAAGTACAACATCCATTTATGATAAAACCCTCAACAAAGTAGGTTTAAGGGGAATATACCTCAACATAATAAATGCCATATATGAAAATCCCACAGCTAACATCATACTCAGTGAAAAATGGAATTTTTCTTCTACGATCAGGAACAAGACAAGGATGTCCACTGTTACCACTTATAAGTACTGGAAGTCCTAGCCACAGTAGTCAGACAGGAAAAAGATAGAAGGCATCCAAATTGGGAAGGAAGAAATAAAACTATCACTGATCCTCTTATTGCCTCTATAGTTTTACCTTTTCCAGGATGCTCTATAGTTGGAATGATAGAGTATGTAACCTTTTAAAAAAGGACTGGCTTTTTTCCTTAGCCCGTATGCACTTAAGTTTCTTTCATGTCTTTTTATAGCTTGATCCACTCTTTTCTTTTTAGTGTTGAATAACCTTCCATTGTCTGGATGTACCATAGTTGGTTTATCCATGTACCCATTGAGGGACATCTTGGTTGCTTCCAGTTTGGGGCAATTATGAATAAAACTACTGTAAATGTTTTTTGTGAATGTAAGTTTTTAACTCCTTCGAGTAAATACCCAGGAGCCCATTAGTATTTGTTTGGTAAATCTATCTTTTTTTTTTTTTTTAAAGATTTTATTTATTTATTTTGACAGAGACATAGCGAGAGCAGGAACACAAGCAGGGGGAGTGGGAGAGGGAGAAGCCGGCTTCCCGCAGAGCAGGGAGCCTGATGTGGGACTCGATCCCAGGACCCTGGGATCATGACCTGAGCCGAAGGCAGACGCTTAACGACTGAGCCACCCAGGCGCCCCATGGTAAATCTATCTTTAGCTTTGTAAAAACCTGCCAAAATCTTCCAAAGTGGCTGTACCATTTTGCATTCCTACCAGTAATGAATGAGAGCTCCTGTTCTTACATCCTTACCAGCATTTGGTGTTGTCAGTGTTTTGGTGAATGATGATAAATTACTGTTGTTTTAATTTGTAATTTCTTGATGACATATGACATTGAATATCTTTTCATATGCTTACTTGCCATCTGTATATCTTTTTTTATGAAGTGTCTGTTCACGTTTCTTGTCCATTCTTTAACTGGGTTGTTTGTTCTCTTATTGTTGAATTTTAAGAGTTCTTAGTATATTTTGGATACAAATCCTTTATCAGATATGTGTTTTGTAAAGATATTCTTTGAGTTTGTGGCTTATCTTTTCATTCTCTTAACTGTGTCACAGAGCAGAAGATTCACAGAGCAGAAAATTCTAATTCTAATGAAGTCCAACTTATCGGTTTTTTCTTTCATGAATTATTCTTTTGGAATTATATCTGAAAACTCATTGTCAAGCCCAAGGCCACCTAGATTTTCTCCTATGTTATCTTCTAGAAGTTTTATAGTTTTCCATTTTACAGTAAGGTCTGTGATTCACTTTCAGTTAACTTTTGTGAAAGGTATAGGGTCTGTATGAAAGGTAAAGAGTATGTATCTAGATCATTCATTCATTCATTCATTCATTCATTTATGCTTCTGGATGTCCAGTTGTTCCAGAACCATTTGTTGAAAAGACTCTCCTTTCTCCGTTGGGTTGCTTTTGCTCCTATAATTTTCCTTTCTTGTAATGTCTTTATCTGGTTTTGGTATTAGGGTACTGCTGACCTAGTAGAATGAGTTAGAAAGTATTCCCTCTGGTTCCATTTTCCGGAAGAGACAATAAAGAATTGCTATCATTTCTTCCTTAAATGTTTGGAAGAATTCCAGTGAAACCATCTGGGCCAGACGTTTTCTGTTTTGGAAGGCTATTAATTGTTGATTCAATTTCTTTAATAGATAAAGGCCTATTCAGACGATCTATTCTTATATGAGTTTTGGTAGATTATACGTTTCAAGGAATTAGTCCGTTTTATCCAAGTAATCAAATTTGTGGTCATAGAATTGTTCATAAGTTACTTATTTTCCTTTCAATAGCCATGAGGGCAGTAGTGATATCTCCTCTTTCATTTTTGATATTAGTAACTGGTGGTTTTTTCTCTTTTTCTTTTGGTTAGCCTGGTTGAAGGTTTATCAATTTTGTTGATCTTTTCAAAGAAGCTACTTTGGGTTTTTTTGATGTTTTCTATTATATCTGTACTTTCAATTTCATTGATTGCTCTAATTTTTAGTAGTTCTTTTCTCCTGCTTGTTTTAGGGTTATATGGCTCTCTTTCTCTAGTTTTCTAAGATAGAAGCTTAGATAACTGATTTTAGAACTTTCTTCTCTAATGCATTCAATGCTATAAATTTCCTTTTAAGCACTGCTCTCACTGAATTCTACATGTTTTTATAAATTTATTTTCATTTAGTTAAAAATATATTTTTAAAAGATTTTATTTATTTATTTGACAGAGAGACAGAGAGGGAACACAGGCAGGGGGGAGTGGGAGAGGGAGGAAGCTGACTCCCCACTGAGCAGGGAGCCCAATGCGGGCCTCAATCCCAGGATTCTGGGATCATGACCTGAGCTGAAGGCAGACGCTTAATGACTGAGCCATCCAGGTGCCCCTAAAAATATTTTTTAAAAGATTTTATTTATTTATTTGAGAGAGAGAGAGAACAGGGGAGGGACAAAGGGAAAAGGAGACTCCCCAGTGAGCAGAATCCCCACTGAGCAGGGGGCTCCATCCCAGGATCCTGGGATCATGACCTGAGCTGAAGGCAGATGCTTAACTGACTGAGCCACCGGATACCCCTAGTTAAAAATATTTTTTAAATTTTCTTGAAAGTTTTTCTTTGACCCATATGTTATTTAGAAGTATGTTGCCTAATCTCCAAATACATCGGTTTTTTTTAAATTTTTTATTGTTTTGTTAATCACCATACATCACATCATTAGTTTTTGATGTAGTGTTCCATGATTCATTGTTTGCGTATAACACCCAGTGCTCCATGCAGAACATGCCCTCTTTAATACCCATCCCCAGGCTAACCCATCCTCCCACCCCCCTCCCCTCTAGAACCCTCAGTTTGTTTTTCAGAGTCCATCGTCTCTCATGGTTCGTCTCCCCCTCCACAAGTACATGTTTTTTTTCAGGTACCTTTTTATTATTAATTTCTTTTAATGCAATTGTGGGATGAGAACATACTCTGTATAATTTCTGTTCTTTTAAATTTGTACAGCTGTGATTTATAGCCCAGAATGTGGTCTGTCTTGATGAATATTATATGTGAGCTTGAGAAG
Organism: Mirounga leonina; assembly: GCF_011800145.1. NCBI lineage: Eukaryota > Metazoa > Chordata > Mammalia > Carnivora > Phocidae > Mirounga > Mirounga leonina. The sequence goes on along the minus strand of NW_023270827.1, from coordinate 51,767 downwards.
AATGTTATTGTGCTGTTAGATGAAAGATTTATAGTGTTTTTGGTTTCTAGAATTTCCTTTTGATTTTTTTCTTGGAGTTTCTATCTTTGCTTACATTATCTGTAAGTTCTTGCATGTTGTTCACTTTTCCTGTTAGCCCTCTTAACATACTAATTATAGTTATTTTAAATCCTGACCTGGTAATTCTAAAATCGTGTAACTCTGAGTCTGTTGCAAAGCTGGCTTTGTCTGTTTGAACTATGTTTGTTTGGTTTTTGCCCATTAATATGCCTTTTAATTTTTTGTTGAAAGCCAGGCAAAGCATTGGGTAAGAGGAACTGTGATAAATAGGTCTTTAGTATTTTGTTTATCAGGCTAGAAGTTAGACTGTTTCTGTTTGCTGTGGCTTCAAGTGTCAGTTCTTCTGTACCTTTGTTTTTGTTCCCTCCGTATATTTGGGTTTTCCTAGGAGCTTTTTAAATAGTCTGTGTCTTGCAGCTATCTTAGTTGTAATCCTTTATTATCCTGGAGCTCTGTTGATATGGTGGTAAGATATTGGGAAGGGAAAGTGTTATAATTATTTATACACACACACACACACACGTGTGTGTGTATTTTATAGCAAGAGTCCCTGGGCTATGACGTTCAGAAGAGTTTCTTGGGCTCCCCCCACCACCACCACCACCATGTGAGACTGAAAGACTAGCAGAGGCTGGCATTGGTTCATTGTCTTTGCTCTCGTCAAATAAAGCTTTTGCAAAGTAGTTTCCCTTGGGAGCTGGTCTTTGTTACGGAAAACAGAAAGAAAAGTAGAACGCTCTAGGCATATTTCAAAATGGATAATTTCCCCCTGTGTATATTTCAAAATGATTACTTTTCCTCCTTCCAGTGCTGGAAGCAAGAGAGGATTTTTCTCAAATGCTCACCATGACAACCTGATGGGTCTCTTGAAGGTAAAACTCATGAAAGTATGGAGATCTCCCTAAGGCTTAGCCCTCTGATGTTTTTAACTTTCAAGCCAGTTCACACTGAGTGTCCAGCAATTTGTTGATTACAATTTAAGCGTTCCTGTGGGTGCTGGCTCCAGACAGTAGCTTCTGTTCCTGATAAGTGATGAGTCTCTGTATTTGCCTGTCTCCAGTTTTTGAGGAAGTGGTTTGCTCTGTGATCAGAATTTTCTTATGGATCTAAGAAGAGTTGATTTTTAGTTTGTTCAGATTTCTTGTTGTGAGGACAGGAGTGATGACTTCCAAGCTCTTTACATGTTGGAGTGAAAATGAAAAGCTTTCTATATGGAATTTAGATCTAAATATGAAAAGTAAACTAATAGAGCTTCTGTAGTAATCACATAAAATTATATCTTCATGACTTGAGGTAGACAGGTATTCGTAAACAGGTCAAAAAAAGCACTAGTTATAAAGATGGATAAATTGGACTTCATTAAAATTTAAAACTTCTAAAAAAAAGAATAAAATTTAAAACTTCTGTTCATTAATGGACATCATTGAGATGGTGAAAATATAACTACAGAGTAGGAAAAGATATTTACAGTACAAATAAGGATTAAAATCTAGTATAAAGAACTCCTACACCAAAGACTTATATTCAGAGTATGAGAACTTCTACAAATCAAAAATAAAAAGACAGCCCAATTTTTAAAATGGACTAAAGTCTTGACCAGGTACTTCCCAAAAAGGGCATCCAAAAAAAAAAAAAAAAAAAAGGAAAGGAAAGGAACGAGAAAGAAAGAGAGAAAGGAAGGAAGGAAGAAAGATGAAAAGAAAAGGAAATATTATTAAATACTACTCACAATAAAGATTGCCATGGAAGTGGTGTGTGGGATGGGTTGGGAAGAGGTAAGAATGAAGGATCAGGAGTTACTAGCAATAGCCATGTGAGAGGTGAGGAGGGCCTGAACTGAGGTAGTTTGGTTAGAGAAGCTGGCACAGTAAGCTGAAATCAGGAGTGCAGAGGAGTAGCGGGTTTGACTGTGGGCGGCGGAGGGCTCAGTTTGAAACACGTCAGTGGGGCACCTGGGTGGTTCAGTCATTTAAGCATCGGACTCTTTATTTCAGCTCAGGTCATTATCTCAAGGTTGTGACATCAAGCCCTGTATTGGGCTCTGCACTGGGCATGGAGCCTGCTTAAAATTCTCTCTCCCTCTGTTCCTCCCCCACTCTCTCTCCCTCTCTAACAAAAACAATAACAGCAACAACAAAAAGACTTTGTTGAAACATGTTGGGATTCAGTGCCCTTTGGGATACCCAGGTAGAGATGTTTCATAAACAGTTCAGATGTCTAATTTCAACATTTATGGTTGTCATTTGATAGTTTCCACAATCTGCCTCAGTAAAGTGAGTCAGCAAATGAAATCATTTTACGTGTAACACCCTCCTTTACACAAGAGTTCCTTATATCATTTATGTAAGTGAGAAACAAGTGTCTTAATGAGTATCATGCTGTCCACTGATGCTTTATCCCACTTAAGGTGAATTTTTATGGCACAAATTTCCCCCTCAGAAAAAAGGCACAAATTCTTGCAAGAACTATAAAACTATAGAGATGAAGATTAAATGATCAAGGGCTATAATTCATTATTATCAAAGATTTTGGAGTTTAAAAATTATACTGTTGGAGTTCCAAGGTAATTATATGACTAAGAAATATTTTTCTTCCTTTTCCATCTATACACCCAGTGTGAAAAGATATTGAGATAGAAGAAAGAAGTCTTAATAACAATTTGAGATGACACAATAAAAACTTTCCTTATCAAGAAAACAATCAGATGATGATATACAAGCTACTTTAGGTATAAAGTAGTTGGTTGCTACTCCAACTCCCCAGGAGTTCATGAGTGGCTCTTATACATTATTTTTTATATACATTTATATATATGTCATTAGTCTTTAAATTATAATCATTTGCAGCATAAGAGACAATCTGAATAGAGCATCGCCCTTAGATGACACAAGAATAAAGACTATATTAATAGTGGAAGAAGTCCAAATTTCACCCCATCTGCACAGTTGAGTCTGCCAAATCTTGTTAGATTTGCTTGATTGAGAATGTCTTTCTCTCTTTCTCTGTGCCCTACGCAACTTCACAAAGTAATCCTTAGACTTGGAGCCCAGGGTGATGGCAGTATCATTTAGGGCTTGGTTATTAAGTTGTATGACCAATATGTCAATGAAAGGAATTTATATTCGTAGACAATTCATAATAAATCACTTGTACTTCTTTTCTTAGGATGCTATCACTGTCCCTGCTTTGGGCAAAAAAAATCTAATAAGGAGGTTACATGATTTCTAAAACCATGCTGTCGTCAATCAGTAATGGAGTTTGGACCAATACTGGGAACATCTAGATACTGATTCAAGACCATGTCAGTTCTCCAACAGAAATGTTTTTAACTTACCAGAATTTCAGTAAAATATGAATGATGGCAATTTTTTTCTTTTTGAAGAGAAATTTAACAATCTTTACATAGATAGCTGCTTGAGAATTAAAAAATGAAACAAGGTTGAAACCTAATGCAAGAGTGCTTATCTTAGGTTTTGTGGTATAAATTGAATGAAATATAAAATAAAAGCATAAGTTGGGAGGAGTTAAAAGGGGACACTAAAGAATATGTCACTTGCCCCCATATCTTTCTTGTTTTTCTGATCAGGTTACAATTTTCCACTTTTTTTTTTTTAACCTTTTCCCTATGAAATCCAGCCTCAACATTGGAAAGTGGTAAAAGCAATTTTGACACCCAGTGGAGAAAGAAAGGAAGGAAGAACAAAGAAAAAAAGATGTTAAGAAAGGAAGTAGGATGCCTGGGTGGCTGAGTCAGTTAAACGTTCGGCTCAGGTTATGGTCCCAGAGTCCTGGGATCGAGTCCCGCATCGGGCTCCCTGCTCAGCGGGGAGCCTGCTTCTCCCTTTCCCTCTGCCTGCCGCTCCCCCTGCTTGTGTGTGCTCTCTCTCTCTCCGTCAAATAAATAAATAAAATCTTAAAAAAAAAAAAAGAAGAAGGACAGAAAGAAGGAAGGGAAGGAGGGAGGGCAACAGGAAGAAAGGATAGAAGGAAGGAAAATCTAGATACAGAATATAACAGGAATGGACTAACTTCCAAAGGTTAAGGCCACATAGGCTGAAAACATTTGGGCTCTGATTTTAGAGGAACTCTGCCCATACCTAGAGGGACTTTTGACTAAAAACTGTGAAATTTAACATTCTGTTACGAACGTTTAATGATATAAGGGAGTTTTATTAATGTATTCAAGGTCAAGAAATGTTTCTTTTAAAAATACAAGAATGTGAATCCTCCTTTGTCAAACTCATTAACAGAAAATGATATCTTTATTATTTGTCAGTGGATTCCAATCAATTATTATCTAATGCAAAAATAATCCCGGAGCTAAGATTAAGTATTGTTTAAATCATGGAACCAAGCCCTATAGTCAGACATGACCTCAATAATGCAAATGTATTTGTGAATAGCTGGGAAGACAAATTCATTTATAACAACAGACAGTGTCAGGAGAAGATTAAAATATATATGCACCACATAGATGAAATAATTGTAATCAGGACAGTGGAATTACCACAATTGGAGAATTTCACTGAATAGCTGAATTTCATGTATAACACAATCAAATTTTCTGCCTCATTCAGTCTCACCAGTGTTCATTTCCTGGATGTTCTGATTAATTTAAACTATGGTTAATTGAACACTGAAATATTCGGAAAACTATAGACAGGAAAAATTTTCTGTGGATAATTTCCACCTGTACTTGTAAGACTTAGAGGCCATATAGATAGAATGAGATAGGCAAGATGAATTCCATTTTTACTAAATGTCTGTCTGAAAGTAAGAGATTTTATTTGTGAGGATGTAAAGGAAGGAGCTATAAAAATACTAAGGTTAAAGCATTTGTTTATAAAGAGGAATATAAATAGTAATGAATGAATTTCAGTGTTCATTGGTAGAAAAGATTTTAGACAATTTATAAGCTGCAGTCTTGAACTAGACTTGCATTCATGTGTTATTTTCTTATAAAGGGAATTTGCCATTCAAGTGCACTTTGAAAGCTAGTCATTCTTTTCATCATGCTTAATGGGCTAAAATTAGAAGTATTTTTTAAAACAGCTATCCATACTTAGGTACTTGTAGATTTATTGATTCTCAGTTTTCAGATCTAGACAGATAATTAAAAAACACTGGTTACCTCAATCTATACATTTCTCCACTGTACCCTATGTCCCCACGCCTTTAACTAAATTGCTCAGTAGTCCTGCATTGCTGCCAGTAGTCATCAGGCAGTATTTTCATAATATAAATAACTGGAAGGATTATATTTTCATAGTTTTGGTAATTTACTGCTGATGAAGTTAATGTCATAGGACGCGTTATTTCTTCAGGTAACATCATATCTTTCTTTGACCAGAATGTGGAAGCCAGTCCCAGTTATCTCACTCCATTACTAGAACAATGTATTGGTAGTCATAGATTCACAATGCTTAAAGGTTTATTAAAGCTCTCTTAAAGATGAATTCGCCCAGTCCTGAATCTACATAATGTCGACCAACCATTTGCCACTATTGTCATTTCAGTGGTAATGTTATTAATGTAAACATTTATCAGTAACATCAGTCTGTGTTATAACATGCCCATATGTGTTATCTTTTAATCCTTGTGACCATGAGCCATTGGCATGCTATCCTGATTGGATTCAATAATCAATAGACATTCTAGAACATCTGAATTGTTGAGAAGGGGTTCGTGAGGACAGTCTGAGGTCTGCCAGTAGTTATTAACAAGAGAGAGAAGCAGCAAGATAAGAGATGGGATGTTAAATGGTGATAACCCTTGATGTTTACATCTGAAGTAATTCTATAAAAGGCATGAAAATATCAAATGTTACTCCTGTAAGTAACCTTGGTCTGTCCAGGCTGATACTCTTATTTTACAGATAAGGAGCCACAGTGGTTCATTGACTACTCCAAGATCACACAGCTAGTGAGAGAATATTCTTTGGGATCCCAAGTGAAAAGCAGCATAGCTGGAAGTGGAGGGAGTTGAGAAGTAGATGGAACAGTTCATAAGACTACGTTAAGACTATGATGAAAGGACATTGGAGGAAACAGTGAAAGAGCAAGAATGTGATGCTTGGAGAAGGTATTCAGAGGGTGGTGTCTTTTTTGTGTACATGCCCCCACCACACCATGCACAGTGTTCTGCCCCAATGTTAGAACCTGCCTACATGTTTGTCTGAAGTCCTGTGGTCTTTCTGTCTCTCTTACTCTCTAGTGACTCAACTGGCTGTGTGTGTGTGTGTGTGATTATTTACATTTTGACCGTTACCTCATTTATTTACCCCCAGCATAATGACAACAGATTGAGAGTTAACAAAAGAGAAAGAAAGAGAGGGAGGGAGGGAAGGAGGGAGGGAGGGAGGGAGGGAGGGAGGAAGGAAGGAAGGAAGGAAGGAAGGAAGGAAGGAAGGAAGGAAGGAAGGAAGGAAGGAAGGAAGGAA
>NW_023270827.1:33717-45258 GCF_011800145.1 Mirounga leonina | reverse complement strand
GAAGGAAGGAAGGAAGGAAGGAAGGAAGGAAGGAAGGAAGGAAGGAATCCTGCAATGTATGACAACTTGGATGAACCTTGAGGACGTTATGCTAAGTGAAATAAGCCAGTCACAGAAGACAAATATTCTTTGATTTGATTGGATCATGTAAGCATGATTCTACTTATGTAAGGCATCTAAAATAGTCAAACTCATAGAAGTAGGAAATTGAATGGTGGTTTTCAGGAACTAGGGGGAGGGGAAAATGGGAAACTGCTAATCAACAAGTATTAAGTTTTAGTCATGCAAGATGAATAAATTCTACAGTTCTGTGCTTATAATTTACAGGCTGTATTATACACTTAAAAATCTGTTTAAGAGGGGGGCGTCTGGGTGGCTCAGTTGTTAAGCGTCTGCCTTCGTCTTGGGTCATGATCCCGGGGTCCTGGGATCAAGCCCTGCATCGGGCTCCCTGCTCAGTGGGAAGCCTGCTTCTCCCTCTCCCACTCCCCCTGCTGGTGTTTCTTCTCTCACTCTGTCTCTGTCAAATAAATGAATAAAAGTTTTTAAAAGGGGCACCTGGGTGGCTCAGTCTTTAGGCGTCTGCCTTCGGCTCGGGTCATGATCCCGGGGTCCTGGGATCGAGCCCTGCATCGAGCTCCCTGTTCCATGGGAGGCCTGCTTCTCCCTCTCCCACTCCCCCTGCTTGTGTTCCCTGTCTTGCTGTGTCTCTCTCTGCCAAATAAATAAATAAAATCTTTAAAAAAAAAATCTTAAAAAAAAATCTGTTTAAGAGGATAAGGTCTTATGTTAAGTGTTCCTATCTCAATAAAATTATAAATAACTTGCTTCTAATCTCAAAAAGCATTTAAATTTAAGAATGAGTAAAAAAGAAAGATAGTTACCACAATTATTTAAAGAAAACTTGAAATATTGTAGGTATTTTACTGATTACCTGTCCCTTAACTATAATGAAACAATTAGACAAGTGTGCCTTGATCTATTTATTTTTCCTTTTTGGTTTTTGTAGAAACTGATGGAATCTTTGAACATCTGCTACAGGAAGATAATGAAACTAGTGATTTGGGACAGTAGAAGAACCCACGGGAGGAAGTTTCACATTTGGTGAGGCAAATATAATTTTTACAGGGCTTACTGCTTTTGAAAGCTCTTGAAAATTTGCTCAGTGGTTTTGTGACTCCTGGAGCATATCAAACATTGAAAAGCTATCAGTGAACAGGATGAGAAATTCTCTTCCAAATGCAGTTAGAGGCACTGGAAAAACTAGCAATTCTAAACCTACTGCAAAATCAAAATTGCTCAAAAGAACTACCATCCCAAGATGTTTGTTTCTCCTGTCAGTCAACCAAGATGAATGGTAAATTCAAAAAGTCTTACTATTGTTGCTTTGTCCATCCATCTGTTCCTCTGTCTGTTGTTCATTTATCCATCCAGTGTCTATTGTGTGCATGATGGAATGCTAGGTGGTATACTAGAGTATTCTAGATACTATAGAGCACCAGCATGCTCACAAATTTCCTTTGACTTTAGACTAAGTTCTTGATGCTTTTTCAATAAAATATGCCACAGAGAATGTAATAACTAAACATAATCCTTCCAAAGCAGAGCAGAATATGTATGAATTATTAAGTCTTGGCTGTGTCTGAAGTTTTAGGGCAAAATGTTATAAATCATTTTGTTTTAATGCAAGTAATGCATTAATCTATTTAATTTGTTAAAAATTCAAATATTCCTGACAAAGCAAAAGTGCTGTTTCCCAGCCCAGGTGTTGGTGTGTATCCTTGCAGATGGAAATATACACATTTCCATAGTTTTTATGTCAGACTGTTGTGTATTTTTCTGCATCCCTCTTTTTGCACTTAATACATCTAGGAGATCATTCCTTCATCATTGCAGTCTCTGTGGTTATTAGAGAATGTACTTTTATCATTGGTTTAGTCCTATTCATGTATCAGGCAGAAAGAGAAACTATGATACTCATCTTGACTAATAGTGAATGTTGTAAGGCAACTGTAGAGGGATTGACAATTTTCTGGTGGTTTTCATTCTCAATTTCTGTCCTTCTACTGAAGAGTTGAAAAATAAACATAGACAAAAATGTAAACATTGTTGCCTGCATAAGAAGGTTAAAATTGCAGTTCTCCTGATAGAGTTGTCATTGGGGAAGATGTCCTCTGAACTTTATAGTGACTGACAAATTGACTTAGGACAGGCAATACATATCTTCTGGCTCTAAATTCTAAGGTGATTGATAAGGGATATATCGTATTCTCTCTCTCTCTCTCTCTCTGGGATAATGAGTTTCATGGTTGATTAGCTTTGTGGCTGAGAAGTTAAGCTCTTACATGTTAGAACAAATGCCTCAGTAAAATCATTTGAAATCCGGCAATGCTGAATGCAAAGTTATTTTAATAGTTTTCTCCTCTTTGCAGGATGATTAATCCTATTACGATTTCACCAATATATTTTATATTGAAAGCTTAATCATTTTCTAATAAATTACAAAGAATGGAAGAAGCTGGCTGGTCTATTTCCTTCTGTTGTGCTAGTTCTCTTGCCTCCTTTGCACTCTGGTGAAAGATGTTGATGTATAATTTCCGTAGATGCCATGATCAATAATGTCATTATAAATGGGTTATTCTAGCTGGGCATCCAGAACCACAGGAAAAAGAATACAATTTCATTCACAAAGAAGACTGAACCAACTTTGACTTCTGCATCAAGTGCTTGGAGTTGGTTAACTCTGCCAGTTGTGTTCAGTCCTGGGTAGAATGCGGTCTCATTCTGCAACTGTACTACCAAATCCTAGCTTCTCAATGTTAGCCAGACCTGCCTTCTATCCCCAGGGGCCTGAGTCTCCTCCCAAAGCCCAGGGGAGTGTAAACAAATCCCTGTGTCTCAGGGTTACATGAAAAGCCAAGTCATCATCCAACACAATAAAATAAGCTGGTGAAGGAAAGAACCAATCAAACCTCTTTGATTCTAAGACTTAGGGAAAGCTCTTAGAAAACCTCATAGCCTGCCCATCAGAGGAGAAAAAAGGCTCCAATTAAATGGGAAGAGTACTCATTTTTAGTACTCTAAAATGTTAAGATTTTTAAAATACAGTGCTTAACATTCTGTAGAGCTACAACAAAGAATATGCTAACCTTAGTATTTACATGCCAAGCCTGCCAAGCCATTTCATAATGTACCTTTAAAATTTTTCAAGCTTTCTTACAAAAGACATTGCCTCCCTCCCCTGCTGATGTCCGGCATGTTCCCAGGCATGTGAATTGTATAATTTTGAAGTTCCAATAAGGCTGGTAGCTTGAAGGTAAAGCTCCTGCCAATACTACACGATGCTCGGAACTGTTACTGCTGAATGGCTTATTTTCTATCATGATATTTTCTCTGTATGACTTAGCCTGAATAGACCACTTTTTTGTCAGGCTGGTTTCATGTACATTGTCTATGTTCTGGAAAGTGGAATTAACGGCCTGTTGGTTCCATTTCTATTATCCCTACCTATACAAAAGGATGTCCCTCTTTAATAAACCATCATGTTCTTACATTCCTTCCATTATAACCTATTACTGGTAGTTTAATTAAGCTGTTGATTCTGGTATTTAATAAATTAATTTCTATTTTTTACATGGCTGTAGAAATTCTTTGTTATTACCCTAATTATATGTTGGCATTAGAATCTTTCCAAAACTTTATAGATAACATAACCAGAGCACTGTCCACTAGAGTGAAATAATATTAGCAGAAACTCAAAGATTAAAAAAAAAAAGATAGAAGGTTTTAAGAATAGCTTAGGACTGTAGTAAAAAAATACAAGTACCATAATTAGAAAGATAAAACTTTAGAGCTAAAACAGGGACCTTATGAAACTAACTAGTTGACCCCTCATTTTATACATTAAGAAACATGAGGTGCAGAGAAATGAGAAGTCTGTCCCAAATCACGTAACTGAATCAGTAGTAGAGGGGACCAAATGTGTCATTTGATTCAGAGATCTTCCAGTTTTACATGTGGAATCTGGAATGCACCATTTTAAAACTCATCTGTGAGGCAAACATAGCACATTTTAAAATATTTTTCTAAATTTTTGAGTCTATGGGTAATGTGTCCTAAATATATAATTGTAATATAAGATTAAAATAGCACTCAAAGATCTATTTATGTCGATTGCATAAATGATACACTTTAAAAAACATTTATGAATATGTATTACCATTATTAATGATGTCTTAGATCTCTAATGAGTATTTGTGTGTGTGTGTGTGTGTGTGTGTGTGTGTGTGTGTGTGGTTGTAAGTACACAAATGCCTTTGTGAGAAAGAGGAGCAAATGAATTCAGGTACAATCAGAATCTCTGAAACTCTTTTGTCTATTTCTGGCATCCACTTTGACCAGAATAGCTTTTTGAAGTTTAGAAGTGTTTGCTGTCTTTTTCTAGTTGGTGATTATATATTCAATGACAATTTATTATTTTTTTTATTTTTATTTTTTTAAGTTTTTTTTTTTTTTTTTTTATTTGAGACAGAGAGAATGAGAGAGAGAGAGCACATGAGAGGGGGGAGGGTCAGAGGCAGAAGCAGGCTCCCTGCCGAGCAGGGAGCCCGATGCGGGACTCGATCCAGGGACTCCAGGATCATGACCTGAGCCGAAGGCAGTCACTTAACCAACTGAGCCACCCAGGCGCCCTATTCAATGACAATTTAAAGCGAAGTAGGAATGTGGGGCAGGTTAACTTATTTGTCCTATCATCTTTCCACCTATAGATCTGGTTGGGTTTGGGAGAGCAATAAATAGCACCTCTTTGCCCTTGCAGGTTCTGAACAAAATAAATAGAAGAGCCAGCTGAGAGAGAAAAAGTGTCACACAGCTCTATGCCCATGGAAGGGAACATAAAGCATTGGGAAAAGTGTCCCCACTTCTCCACTTAGTGACCTCCTACTATGGCCCAGGCATTATGCAAGGCACTGAATATACAATAATAAGTAAAACATAGTCCTTGCCCTTTAAGAGCTCCTAGATAAGTGGTTGAATTACATTTATAACAAAGATTTATGGTATAATATATTAACTGCTGTCATAGAGATATGCCAGAAATCTAGGACCATAAAGTCTAGAATGTTGAACTGTGCCTGGAAATGATATGGTGTATGCTGGGGAATAGGTCATGTCTTTTGAGATGTTCAGCTTTATGTTTGTGTCTTCAAAATGCTAGAGCTTTTTGATGCTGGGGAGGGTATTATTTATGCTTATTTCATTTTGGAAATGTTGTTGTTAGCAAATAGAAGGTGCGTAACACATATTGAATGACTAATAGTATGAGTTCAAACCAATTTCTCAGTAGCAACAAGGAAAGAATAGTCTCAGTTTAGTATTCGGAACAAAAACACCTATTAGTCTAACAATTGATTCAACCAATTCTTTTTAGTTAGATTTTCGTTTGCTCATTGGAGTTGCTGAAACTAGACATTAATTTTAACACCCTTTAAGTACCCTAATCCTAAAATATTATGTACTATATTTTTAAACTTTTTTTGCATTTAAATTATAAGTTATTAGGTCTCAAAATTAATATTTTTAGTATTCTGTTCACACTGTGATGCCTGGCATGTTGTATGCAACTAATATATTTTGGTAATAACCCCAAGTTTAATCAACCAGAAAGAAACCCATTGGAATCAGAAACCTGTACCGTATTTGAAGTGAGAAGGAGGAGAGCTTCCCTTGGGATCCTGGATTGAAATTTTGACACCAGGTGCCTTTTCCTAGGTTGCCCACTGTTTGTTGTGACTTTGGGAAATAAAGAAAGGGTGAGATGGCCTATTGGACGGGTTGTCGGGCAGTTCTTTCTGAGGGTCCTATGGTTGTGAGTTTGTGAGTTTGTGGTTGTGAGTTTCCTAGACCTTTAGCGGTTATCACAGCGTCATTGACTGTTGCCAGTGTCCAAAGCACTGAATCTGGGTTAAGAAGTGACATTTGGCTATTATGTTATTCTTTAAAAGTTAATTTAATTTTCTGTGTAGTTAAAATACCATATATTTCCAACCAAACAGTTTTCTGCTACTATAATCTTTGTAATAATTGTATTTTCAACTACATAAATAAATAGGCTGTAATGGGCTAGCCTAGGAACCTAACCACTGGTTATAATATTGTTTCCATGGAAATACAGATTTTTGAGTTCCACACAAAATAGCTTAATAAATGAACTTTTGGAATACAACCTTTTTGTAGGTTAAGGATTTCCTATGTTTGCATTTTCATTATTTCTTTTTTACTTTCTTTCCTATTACCTCTCTCCAATCCTGAGGTCTAAATGGTGATAGAGTGTGATTATAAACACACTGCCTAGCTGCCCTTCTTTTCAGGTAGCAGCCACTAAAATAGCATGATAGACTATAATAGGAAACAGAGATGATAATCGCTACACATTTCCTACTTTTCAGCAATGATAGAAAAATAATTGAAGCGATATTTGTGAATACTAGGAAGAAATATGCTATATAGAAATCTGAATGTCATTATTCTCCCACATGCTGTATGAAGAAGAAAAATGTAAACATCATTATTGTTCATCTTACTCCTTTTATGCCAGCCTGAGTGACCTTTCAGAGTCCTTTATTCTGAACAATCTAATGGGCATTTCTCAAATACCTATGGATGGTTCGCTCCTATAATGCCACTGCTTTCACTCATGAAATGTGTATAGTATCACTAACCAACCCCCCAATATGATTTTTATTTGTAAACTTAACAGGATGAAAAAAATTAGTTTCAGCTCCTGGGGGAAATAACTGTCAACAGTAAGCAAAATGCATTCCTGGACAAAAGCTGATGAAAGCAGGAGGTTCCCTATCCGAGATGGCTGTGTGGTGGGGAGGGGAATCCACAGAGAATGCTCCAAGAGAACTTTCTCATAAACTCCTGACATGCATACCTAGGGAATATTAGTAAATGTGAGGTATTAAACATGTTCCATCTGCCTTGTTCTTCCTCTCCAACTAGAAGCAAGAGCAAAGCTCTGGCAGAGGCTAGCAAGGAGAAAAATAAAAGCTGAAAGTTCTAATCAAAACTCTAATCAGAAAGATGACAACTGGTGAAGATTATTAAATTTTCTTTGCTCCCTTGATGAATTTAATAAAGAACTAATCAAAGATCATTAGAAGGCTTTTGTGCCTGGCTTGCATTGTAACTGGATTGCAATCTGAATTTGTGTTTTAGTGGGTTTCCGGGGTTGGATTGGACATGTAAATATATTTAAAACTATAGATGGTTAGATATTTTCTTTAGTATTTTTAGTTAATGTGCTAACCTATGAAAATGTATAAGCTATTTATTGTGCTCATCTACTCTGACAACTAAAAATATAGAGGATTTTGATTTTGATCTTTAGTAATTAGAATTTAAAAAATTTGTATCAGAGTCTAGCTCAAAAATTTCTAATGATCTTTGATTAGTTCTTTTCTTAAATTAACAGGAAAATAAAAAATGGTATCATTTAATTTCCAGGCATAAAAATATGTAAATAACTGTGTAACTACCAGAGCCACTAGAAATTTATAGAAAATTATGGTAATATCTGAAGAGGTTTCTCACTCCCCCCACCAATTCTGAACATTTGCTTAATGTTCCTTGTTTTCAAATGATCTCCCCATAGCCTTCCAACTACATTTTAAGTACTACATTTTAAGTACTGCATTTACAGTGTCTCATAAAGTATGTATTTTGATTTCTTTATTTATGACATCTGTACTCCATTCATTTCTGGTGCTTAATTTTATATACCTCAGTATCTGATTGGTCTAATGCAGTCTCCTCTTTACCCCCAATAGCACTTTAACCCAGTAACTTAGGATTCCAGCCAATTCTTATGTTCTCCTATCCCAAAAAGCCTCCTTGTTTTGTCTTAGCAGCAAAATACTTCTATGTTCATCATAAAATAATTGGCTCTCATTAATATAAAAAAAACTTAAGGTTTGCTTTGAGTATGATTATATCCTTACTTTTTTTAAGATTTTATTTATTTATTTGACAGAAGAGACACAGCAAGAGAGGGAACACAAGCAGGGGGAGTGGGAAAGGGAGAAGCAGGCTTCCCATGGAGCAAGGAGCTCAATGCGGGGCTTGATCCCAGGACCCTGGGATCATGACCTGAGCCGAAGGCAGGCGTTTAACGACTGAGCCACCCAGGTGCCCCTGATTATATCCTTATTAAAGTAGTTCTTAGGATTCTACCTTTTTGCCAGAACAGAAAAATTGTTCTGGAGTTACCAAGATAAGTAAAGGATGAGTAAGATGAGTAGGTGCTTTAAAAAATGAAATAAAAATATTAAACCCTTACAGTGGCCCCTTTTATTTGATTCTACAGATAAAGTTTGATGAATTGTCTGCTTCCTCTTTAAAGCAAAATTAGGTATTTAAAAGGGATAACTCGGGCGCCTGGGTGGCTCAGTTGGTTAAGCGACTGCCTTCGGCTCAGGTCATGATCCTGGAGTCCCGGGATCGAGTCCTGCATCGGGGCTCCCTGCTCAGCAGGGAGTCTGCTTCTCCCTTTGACCCTCCCCTCTCTCATGCTCTATCTCATTCTCTCTCTCAAGTAAATAAATAAAATCTTAAAATAAATAAATAAATAAATAAATAAATAGATAAATAAATAAATAAATAAATAAATAAAAGGGATAACTCTAAGTACACGTTAGAGGATAATCTGTTTCTGTACTAGTTCCTTTTTTTTTTTTGAGTTAAAATAACTCCTATTTCAAGGTTATAGAAGAATTTTCAAAAATATAAAACAAAAAATGTGAAACTCTGCACACATTAGACAAGTCACTCTTTTACTAAGTATTTGTGGAATTATAATCCTCTCCTGTCAGCCAAAGGAAGTAGATGGGTACTATGAAAGTAGACTCTGAACTCTTTATATTCAATGTTAAGTTAAATTAAGTGGTAAATTCCCAGACAAGATTGGAAAAGAATACCTTAATCTTAAAAACTTCCCAGCTACTTTTCAGCATCATCCTGGTTACAAGGGCTGGATATTAAGATAGTTAATTCTTAGGTAGAGGTAATTTGAAATTACGTCTGTGGGAACTTCAGTTGCATCCTGAGCTCTGTCTTTATCATGATCCTGAGGAAATTTGTTCAATTCTTCATATTTCAGCTGCCCGTCTACTTTTGTTTACTATTTCTGTTGTTCTTTCTTTCTCTTATAGATCCAAGTTTCTCTTTGACCTGAAAGATATCCTTCAGATGGAAAGATACCCTTCAGATAGTGCCAGGTAGGCTGGAAACAAATCTTCTCAGCTTCCATTCTTCAGAAAATGTTTTTATTTAATTCTTTTTATTTTTTTTTATTTTTTAAAGATTTTTTATTTATTTATTTGAGACAGAGAGAATGAGAGAGAGAGAGCACATGAGAGGGGGGAGGGTCAGAAGGAGAAGCAGGCTCCCCGCCGAGCAGGGAGCCTGATGTGGGACTCGATCCAGGGACTCCAGGATCATGACCTGAGCCGAAGGCAGTCGCTTAACCAACTGAGCCACCCAGGCGCCCAGAAAATGTTTTTATTTAATTCTTGCTTGGGAAAGCTATTTTTGTTAGATATGAAATTCTGGGTTCCTGGGTCTTTTTTCTTTCAGCACTTTAAAGAAGTTATTTCATTGCCTCTGGCCTCCATTGTTTCTGTTGAGAAGTCTGATTATTCTTATTCTTATGCTCCTGTATAGAAAGTGCCTTCTTTTCTCTCTGACTGCTTTCAAGATTTTATCTTTATCTTTGGTTTTCAGCAGTTTGGCTATGATGCCTTTGCTCTGGTTTTCTTTGTATTTATCCTGTGTGGATTCACTGAAATTCTTGTATCTCTAAGTCAGGGTTTTTCTGACCCCTGGGAGTTTGGGGTCATTATTTCTTCATATTATTTTTGTCCTTATATTATTGTCTTCTGTTACTCAGTTACTCTCTTGCTAGGCTGACTGATACTCTCATAGGTCCGTGAGGCTTTTAAAATTTATTTTTATCTTAATTTTTTAAATAGACTTTATTTTTTAGAGCAGTTTTAGGTTCACAGCAAAACTGACCAGAAGGTACAGAGACTTCCCATATACTCTCTGCTCTCACATCATCAGCATCTCCCCACCAGAGTGGTACATTTATTACAATTGATGAACCCATATTGACACATTATTATCACCCGAAGTCCATAGTTTACATATGATTCACTCTTTTGTTATACCTTTTATGGGTTTGAACAAATTTATAAGGACATGTATCCATGGTTAAAATATCATGCAGAGTAATTTCACTGCCCCCCAGATTCTCGTGTTCTACTTATTCATCCCTCCTTCCATCCCAGTCCCTGGTAAGCACTGATCTTTTTACTGTCTTTATAGTTCTGCCTTATCCA
The DNA here is from genome assembly GCF_011800145.1 of Mirounga leonina. Taxonomy (NCBI): domain Eukaryota; kingdom Metazoa; phylum Chordata; class Mammalia; order Carnivora; family Phocidae; genus Mirounga; species Mirounga leonina. Next base: position 34,855 of record NW_023270827.1, on the reverse strand, counting down.
GAATGTCATATAGTTGGAATCATACAGTATATGTACCTTTTCAGATTAGCTTCTTTCACTTAGTAATATTCATTTAAGTTTTCTCCATGTCTTTTCATGACTTGATAGCTCATTTCTTTTTAGCATTGGATGATACTCCATTGTCTGGCTGTATCACAGTTTATTCATTCATCTACTGAAAGACATCTTGGTTCCTTCCAAGTTATGGCAATTATGAATAAAGCTGTTATAAACATCAATGTGCAGCTTTGTTGAAAACATGTTTTCAACTCCTTTGGATAAATACCAACAAGCACAACTGCTGGATCATATGATAAGAGTCTCTCTCTTTCTTTCTTTCGAGAGCGCATGCATGCACCCACGTGTGGGCAGGGGAGATGGAGAATCTTAAGCAGGCTCCATGTCCAGTGTAGAGCCCAGGGCGGGGCTCAGTCTCATGACCCTGTGATCATGACCTGAGCCAAAATCAAGAGTCGGAAACTTCACTGACTGAGTCACCCAGGCATTCCCAGGAATGTGTTTCATATTGTAAGAAACTGCCAAACTGTCTTCCAGAGTTACTGTACCATTTTTCATTCCTACCATCAATGAATAAGAATTCTTTTTGCTCCATATCCTTGTCAGCATTTGGTGTTGAGAGTGTTCTGGATTTTGGCCATTCTAATAATAGGTGTGTAGTGGTATCTCATTATTGTTTAATGTTTATTTGTCTACAGTCTTTTTTCTTTTTATTCTATGGATTAATTTCTGTTGGCTGGTAGCTAAGTTCACTGTTTGTTCTATTAACTCTGACTTGCTGTTAAGCCCATCAGTTTTTTATTTCAGTTACTGTACTTTTTAGTTCCAGAATTTTTGCTTGATTGATTGTATTTATAATCTCCATTTCCTGCTGGGATTTCCTGTTTGATCTCCCAACTAAGATAGAATTTTTCTTTGAATTTTAACCTTTTAACCTAATTTTCCTTTAATTGTTTATTATGTATAGTGATTTTTTATCAAATATTGGACTTCGTGGATAACAGATTCTAGTGATTCTAGGTTATGTAATCTTCCTCTGAAGAAAGTTGATTCTTTTTTAAGCAGGCAGTTCATTTATTGGCTGATCACTTTAACTTGTATGATTTGGTGTTTTGCATTG
>NW_023270827.1:0-33686 GCF_011800145.1 Mirounga leonina | reverse complement strand
TAAAAAAACTTCTCTAACTTGGCAGTACTTACTTTTCAAACTGTGTCTTCCCCACAGATCTTTCTGAGGTTTGGTTTTAGACTTTATTAGAGTGGGTCTAGAGTAGGTCTCTCTCTGTGGCATGTCCCTTATTCCTAAAATGTGACCTTTATGGCATTACAGCTAGATGTCAGCAGTTTTAATGAAGTGTTAATATCTCCTTACTCTGGCAAGGCTAGGACTCTGACATCCCCTCCCACTGTTCTTCCCCAAGCACTGCTCAACCTCTAGTATCTTGGTTTTACTTTCAACTCCACAGGAGCTGATAGGCTCAGGTTGCCTTACCCTGCACATGTATAATCCAGCTCCCAGCCATGGATTTTCAGGAGATCCCTAATAGGTTTCTGGGATCCCTTCTCTGCACTGCTCCCTCCTCCATAGGTTCTAACTGCTTCGGTTACTGTTAACTCTGATACCTGCCTCTTCAGCTCAGTAGGAGCACCATGTTCCACTCAGACTGCAGACAGCTATCCCGTGAGCAGGAGGTTGTCTCCCCAGGTAGACAACTGGGGCAGTTGTGCTGCTTACCTCATGCATATCCTCTCTCAAGAATCACAGCCTTACATTGCTTGTCAGATAGTGCCTGAAATCAGCTGACTCACATCTTTTGTCCAGTTTGGGAATTGTTTGGGTTTCATCCAGCGTCAGTCACCCCATAATGGTTGGAAGTAGAAGTTCGAGGGTGATTCTTGTTTTCAGTCCTACCTGAAATCACATTCTGCATTGGGCAGAAACACAGGCACCATGGCATTTTCTATGAGTTGTCATTAAATCTCCCCCCCACTTATAAAAACTCAAGTAAAAGTTCCTGTTAAATTATTTCAAACTCAAAATCACATCAGCCATTCCCAGCAAAGTGCCTGGCACAAATGTGTTCTTTTATGAATTATTAAATTATTTGCTATATATAAAAGAAAGTGGGAAGAAGAACCCACTCCGTAGAGGTATGATTTATTTATCAACTTACTCTAAGATCTAGTTCTAAATTTATATTTGTAACCTGTCTTGACTATATCTTCTGAAAGATACTTTCTGAAATTAAGCATCATTGTAGTTTTGTTAACAAAATTCAACAGGTTTCCAGTTTGGCAACTGGGATGATAGCTTTGGAGGGCTTTCCTAATTTCCCAAAGAGATTTACTTCCATAATTATATTGAATTCATCGAGAAAGAAAAAGAAACAATGACAGAAGGAAAATCTCAGCAAATAGCAGTTTGATAGTATCAAAGAGGTGGGAGGAGGATTTTCAATAAAGAAAATGATATAAATACATATACATAATATCATGAATGATTAGATTGTCATTTTTCTAGAGAACAGTATTAAGGTCTCAGTGGACCAAAATGGTATACTGATACAGTATAATTATACCTTTGGGTGAAACATCAAAGATGCAGTAGCCGTGAGCTAATAACCAGGAGGCCACAACACAAGCTGAAATGTCATTGTCTAAAGAACACTGGCAGATTATAGAAAAAGTGCTTATCAACACGGTTGAGTGTTCCCTCTCATTGCGAAGTCTTAGGTTTGATACTTGTTCCATTCAACCTTTGGCCTGGTGCCTCAAGTTGCCTTTTCCAGAACAGTCTTCTCTCACACATGGAGTAGAAGTAAGATGAAAAGAAATACATTAGGTCTCAGATCATTTTTTTTCTTTTTCTCCATTCATCTTTCAGTTACGAATCCTGTTTTGCTCTAGAGAAAAAATTTAATCCCCGTATTTTTTCCTGGGCTATCACTAATTCACCCCCCCCCCCCCCCCCCTATTTTTTTTTTCAGTTCTCAAAAATTTAAGATGTTTTAGGTACTGAGATGCTTGAAGAGGGAGTTTTTATGAGCTCCCTGGCCTCTGATATTTCTGCTGGAAAAAAAACATTCATGTTTGAAGGTATTGCAGACAAATTTCTGGAACTGAGTCTAGTCCTACTTGCAAGGCTGTTCTATATTGATGCAGAAATAGAGGTGGGGTAGCTATAACTACAAATATCCTGCAAAGAAATGAGAGAACAAATGACAATATTAAAGTGAACCAACTCAATAGCGTCTTTGGACATTACATAAATTCTGAATGTTGCATAATTACTTTCTGTTGAACTTTTTCTCATCATTATTATATGTGATCATATGTGAGGTTTCTTGCCTTCACTACTTTAGTTTAATGGGACTAACTGCAGGGATACAGCTCTTCCTCAATTTTTTGTGCCCGTGGTGTAGTTCACTGCCAATAACTGCTCAAGGCTATTGGTTTTTAAGCAGTGAGAAAGTATATTATTCCATATAAAGATTATTCATAAAACCAAGTCCAAACTCCTCGATCCTTCCAAGGTCATCTTTTGTTTAATACCCATACTATATATTGTTGGAAGTCCAGTGTGTTCTCTAATTCCTCTGCTGATTCTTCAGATGAGAGTTAGTCTTCCGAGTTTTTCTTGCTCCAAACTCTTGCTTCTGATTTCTTCTCTCCATCTGTCCATGGCTCCTACAGGCTGCCCCAGGCCATGCAAGTCTGCTTTGCTTCAAAATACAGACTCACTGCTCTCCCCTTCATGATGATGCTGTTTTGAGTAGCAGTGTTTTATTTCATTTTTTGTGTTATATGCATAATACAGAGGAATTATAGCACAAAACAGGGAATCACTTAAAACTGAATACTGGGCAGCGCTACTGCTAAAGTTATCTGAAATCTCTACTTCAAGGACTCCTTCTTGGCACCTGTGCATTTCTGGGGCCTGCTCTTTGCTCTCTGGACTCTAACTAAGAAAGCTTTTTGTTTTCAATCCCTCTTTCATGGTCTGATCCTCCTCAGCCCTGCAATGGTGGGAGGAACCCACTCCAAAATTCCTGTAACTTTATGATGCAGAGAAATTTGGCTCTCCCTTAGGCTCACCCTCTCCTGTCCAGACTCTCCTGGGGTCCATCTTCACTTGCTTAAAAAAGCCCTTTGAATGTACTCCCAAATAAAAGAGCAGTTTTCTCTTCAAGAAGAATTCTGCTGCTCTCCTAGAGCAACCAACAAAAACGGCTGTCAGCTTAAAAAAAAAAACAAAAACAACCAAAACTTTTTTTTTAGTTATTGCCATCATTTCTCTAAAAATAAGTTTACATAATATTTTAAATATTTTAATAGAGTCATTTGATGGAAGATTTAACAAAGTGATAAATAAGGGTGGAGGGCCTTGTCAAGGAAGGTGGTTCTGACTGTGGCAGGAGAAGTTGTATGTAGAAGAAGGGGAAGACTTTGTGATTACTCTATCTTTCTTCCAGTGACCTAAGCCATGTGTGGAAGATGATAGTAGACAGGCAGCAACAGTTGTCCAAGCTGTGTGCAGGTTTTCACAACCTGAAAAACAAAGCAATCTAAAGTTAAGTCACTGTGGAACCAGTGTCCACAAAGACGAGATGAAATTTCAGTTCAGGCTAGGGAGGGCAAGCAGGAATTCCTGGGACTTCTCATATTCCAGGAAGGCAGTTGAGGCGTGGGGAGCTGAAAGACTACTCTCAGAGGCAGTCTCACTCCCTGGGTCACCTTAGGACTCCACTCACATGGCCCTGGGGGTGCAGGAGAGTGGGTTTTGTGGACTAGGGCTTGCCTGCATGTCATCTACATCCTCATTGTTATCGTATAAGATACTAAATTCTCTTTATTACTTCAATTAAAATAACTTTGTCAGGAGTACTTCTGTATTTCAGGGATTTCTGGGAATGTTGGGAAAGGGAAGTTTATCCTGTGGCAATATTCCATTAAATAAATTGCCTGGAGAAATTTATAAAAATTTTCAAGGTTGCTTACACAAGGCACATAATTATTACAAATATATAAAGAATGTATGACTATAATGTTGTATGTTAATTATACTTAGATGAAAAAAAAAAGAAAGTATGACTACTCTTAGGTATAATCTCCCTACACATTCCAACACTGTCTTAGTAACTATCTATGTATTTTGCATTCATTGCCTCATTTAAAAATAGATATGAAAGAGTACCTAACAAAAAGTTTGTAAAAAGTTTTTGGAATCAGAATAGGAAGACTTTTTTCCTAGTGAGGACAGCTATTCAAAAACAGTAAAGTCAGATGCATGGTTCTTGTTTTGAATTTTCTTTCTCTTACCTTTTACATCACTGGTAACAAAACTTTCTGTTTACAACTTCATTTTCATACACATCGTCAGTTGAATTATTTTTCTGTCTTCAATGTGATAATTTTTTTTTTATGTTTTATAAAAGCCAAGCAAAACTTTTTAAAATGTCTATTTATAGCATATGCTTAACCTAGTTGCCTTAACACTTTTCTGGAATATATCACGATGTAAAATGGTATATGGATATTGTCTTTTCAGCTGGGTGATCTTGCATCATTGTAAAACCAGGTGAAGAGACATACCCTAAATGTTTATAGCAGTTATCTTTAGGTGTGGATTGGCAATGATTTTTCTTTTTTCCAATGTCCTTACTTGTTTTTCAAGTTTATTACATCCGTTCAAGTGTAGAAAATAAAGCTATAAAAGTACTATAAGGGAACATTAGTGAGTATTTTTATAATTTGTTGTTTGGGAAGGTCTAAGTAGGACACTAAAGTTGGAAACCATAAACTGAAAAACTTACATATTTAACACATCTACACTATTAACATTAAGTATGATAAATATAAGATTAACAAAATAATAACTGCTGTGGAAATAGTTATAAAATATATGACAGAAGTTAATGCTATTCATAAATATCTACTATAAATCAACAAATAATATGAACAATCCAAAAGAAAAATGCCAAAAGACAGGAATGGGCTCATGTAAATGACCAAAATGTATGAAAAGATATATACCCTCACTTATAAATAAATAAATACAAATGAAACTCCAAAAATAGTATTTTTTATCTTTCAAATTGACAGTTACTTAAAACAATGAAAATGTGTTGTGTTGACAAAATGTGGGGTAAGAGACACTCTTAACACGTTATTAGCAGAATATAAATTGGTTCAGTTTTCTTAGAGCATAGTTTGACATTATCAAAATTCAGGTGTTCATAACCTTTGACTCAATAATCCCATGTTTATGAAAATATCCTGTGGGGAAAGTTTAGTAAATATGTCATGCGAGCTGTTATATTGTTCACTATTTGTGCTCCTTCCTTACTAGCATACACCTGACTTCCATATAGATAGAGCCATGTGGCTACTTATTCCAATGGAATATGAATGGAAGTGATGTAGGTCACCTCCAGGCTGAGGTGATTGTGAGTGGAGCATATTCTCAATTATTGCTTGATTTCCTCAGCCATGGGCAGCATACAGAGGAGGGAGGACCAAAAGAAGAGTGGAGTTGTAAGATGAAGGACTATGTGGAACAGAGACCATTACCACTATTGCTTACCAATCTATGTTAGGCTGTGATGTATACAAGCAATAGGTTATTTTGTCTTAAAGAAGCTGAGACATTGAGGTTGTTTATCACAGAATAAAACCCTACTCAGACTGATATATGCAATTTAATTCTGTTGAAAGATAACTGTTGCAGCATTATTTGTAATAGCTAGGAATTAAAAATAATCTAAATGTCCACTACTAAGTTATTTATAGAGCGATGTGCAGAGGATAATCTCATTTCTTTTGAGAGGCAGACAGGGTAGAGAGGGGCAGAGGGAGAAGCAGAGAAAGAATCTTAAGCAGGCTCCACACCCACTGTTGAGCCTGATTTGGGGCTCTGATCTCACAACCCTGAGATCATGACCTGAGCCCAAAATCAAGAGTTGGATGCTTAACCTACTGAGTCATCCAAGTGCCCCAAGCATAATCTCATTTTTTATAAAAATTATATATGTATAGTTTCATCAGCATAGTTAGTTGAAAAGGTGTCAGTTTGCTAATGATATTGCTGTAGAGTATGGGGCAGTGGGAGATGTACCTTTCCTGATAAGTATATTTTTCAAAAATTTGAATGTCTTTCAGAATTTCTCATTATTTTTATAATCAATAAAAAATAATACTCAATTTAAAAATTGTGCACATAGTTTAGTGATAGATTCCCTTGAACATTTCCTGGAATAGGAGATAATAAAAACAAATAGTTAATAATTCTTATGTATAGAAGTCAGTAATTACTGGAGAGCAATAATTGAAACAAAACAAAACATGACGTATATCAAAAGGACAATAGTGCTTATCTTGAGTGGTGAAATGGTAGATAAATTTTGTTATTTTTGCTTTGTGCTTTTCTATGTTTTCCAAATGTTCTGTGTTAAGCATATAATACTTTTATAATTAAATAGAAAGCTAAAGTGTAAATGTTGCAAATGTAATCAGAAAACGAGAAAGCTTTCAAATAAGACTACCTTTCTTTCCGTGCTAATCTCTTTTAAACCAGGGATGCATCCTCCAGAGATTTAAAAGCATTAACTTGACCTTCAGCAGTCCTTGTTGTACAGGTATACTTTTTCTGGCTCCTACCCACTAAAATAATCTTTTAGCCCACAATGATAGACCAGAACATCAAGTAAACAAGACCTAGCTGGGTCTTGATTCAGGAAGAAATGATTCTTTTAAAGAATTCAGGAACCCTCTTTGCTTAATGGATTACCATAGTGTGGCTATTACAGAGTGAGTGGATAGCAGACTGATAATTGCCAGTACTTTGCTGGCAATTGCGAGCTAAATATGCCTGATCTGAAAGAGAGAAATCACGTAAGACAAATCACAAACAGAACATAAAAAGAAAACTCTCATCTCCTGTGTTCATCAGAGTGTGGCTGGTATAAAGGATTGTTCACCAAAGCTATTCCTTGAGTGATTATCTGAGAGAGCTATGGAACTACCTCTAAGACTCTGATGCTACTTGAGAACCCAGAGCTAAGAGCTATGGGAGCCAAAAGCTACACTGTGAGCTATTTGCTCTCTCTCTTGAAGTGAGCACCATTCATGTGTGTTAAGGGTAAGTTGGTCACCATGCTAAAGGTGAAGGTTCAAGTGTTTGAAGAACAACTTTCTATGTCATGACTTAGACAAGTAAAAAAAGAAAAAAGAGTTCCTCAGTAGAAAACAAAAGCAAGTGCAGAAAGTTCAAGTCCATAAGGAAAAAGAGAATCAAAGTGAGTGTTTAGAGGGGGTGAAGGAAGGACTGTGACAACAAGGACAAGTTCTTTCCAGAGGGTGATTCTGGGCTTCCCTTAGGTGCTGAGGGAGAGGTACCTAAATGTGGAGATAGAAGAAGCCTCTTTAGAATTGGTGTCCTCGGGGTGCCTGAGTGGCTCAGTCCGTTAAGCATCTGCCTTTGGCTCAGGTCATGATCCCAGGGTCCTGGGATTGAGCCCCACGTCAGGCTCCCTGCTGTGTGGGAAGCCTGCTTCTCCCTCTCCCTCTCCCCCTGCTTGTGTTCCCTCTCTCGCTTGTCTTTCTCTGTCAAATAAATAAATAAAATCCTTAAAAATAATAATAAATAAAATAAAATAAAATTGATGTCCTCAGTCAGAAAACTGTGGTTCTTCTAGGTCAGTGATTTTTTTCTCTAATATTTAATTTTGAAAAATTCCAAACAGGAAGGTGAAAGAATTTTATAGTAAACACTCATATTCCCATCATCTAGGCCCTACTATTAACATCTTACTCTGATTGTTTTAGTGTGTGTGTGTGTGTGTGTGTATGTATGTATACCCCACCTTCTATTCATCTTTTTTTTTTTTGATGCATTTCAAAGTTTCAGACATTAGTATACTTCTCCTTAAATACTTCAGCATATACATCATAAACTAGAATTGAAAATTGGTTTACAGTTTTGCTTTTGAGGTAACATTTGCAAAGAATGAAATGCAGAGCTCTTAAGTGTACTATTCAGTTAATTTTAACAACTGCATACATCTTTTTAATTCAAATGCTTATTAGCAAGATACAGAACATTAGCATCACTCCAGAAAGTTCTCTCATACCCCTTTCCACTTAACCCCCATCTCCTCTCTACCAGAAGAAACCTTTTAAATTTTTTTCTACCATAGAACAGTTCTACTTGTTCTAGAATTTCAAATAAATGAAGTCATACAGTATATATTCTTGTATAAGCTTTCTTTTTTCTTAGCATGTTTTTGAGATTCATCCCTATTGTTGCGTATATCAATACTTTGTTCACTTTTATTGCCAAGTCTTATTGCCATTGAATAAATATGTGACAGTTTGTTGGTCCATTCTGCTATTGACAAATACCTGGGCTATTTTCAGTGTTGGCTATTGTGAATAAAGTTGCTGTAAACATTCTTGTCCGAGTCTTTGTGTAAACAATGTTTTCATTTCTTTTGAGTGAATAGGAGTGGAATTGCTAAGTGATTGAGTAGGGATATGTTTAGTTTTATGAGCAACTGTCAGACCTTTTTACAAAGTGCTTATACCATTTTATACTCTCACAACTAGCGTATGAGGATTCCAGTTGCTCTGCATCCTCAACCAACTTTTAGTGCTGTGAGTCTTTTTTGATTTCAGCCATTCTGGAGGGTGTGTAATGATATTTCATTGTGATTTCTAATCTGCATTGCCTAGGCCAGTGGTTTTCAAGCTTAGGGGTGCTTAAGATCCATCTGGAGTGCTTATTAAACTGTATACTCCTGGGCCCCACCGAGGGCATATTTTATGTGTATTTTTGTACTTGTATTTTTGTTTGTTAAATCTGGCAACTGAAGCCCCAACATGGTTTTGAATTTAGTAGGTCTGGCGTGGGGCCCAGGTATCTGCCTCTTAACAAATTCTGGAGATTCTGGTGAGTGTGGTTCATAGACTAGCTCAGAGAAACTGGCCCTCTGGTAGTTGCAAAACTGATATTTGATATCTGATATCATTGTGTATTCACTTCTCCCTGGCAACTAGAATTGGTTTAATTCCTTCCAATGAAAGTGTTTGGGCTTAACAAAACATTTATTCTGGTTACTAAAGTTTTAATCTTAAAGAATTGAGAGCTCAGTAATGAACACATTGTCTTCTGTAGAATGAGAGAATCTAGATGATCTGAACCAAATTTCAAAACAAAGATGCTTTGAAAAACTATACTCAAAAAGAGAAAAATAAATCCATATTTTCAGATATCTATCATCAGCATATTATTACCTTATGGATCAGGGATGGAGAAATTGGGTAGTATGGTTTTATTTTCATTAGTGGATTAATGTATTTGCTAGTTCTATGTTATACTAATACTGTTGTGATACATTGAATGAGATATAGGCATTAAATAGCCTAATGGCAATTGGTAGGAAAAATTTTGGAAATGCACAAGCATTTTATTATTACTGCATTAGGTGCTATCAGTGACAGGAAAAAAGGACAAAGCCGTTATTAACCTAAAGGGACAATAATAACATGTTATACATAGGCCTCGGCCAAAGGAAAGGTGAGCATAATGAAAATAATTAGAACGGTAATGTTGAATTTATTCAGTACCTTTTTATCGAGAGCTCAAAGGTTTTTCATGAGTGATGGCTTATTAAATCTCGCAGCATTTCTCTAAGTTAGGCAGGGGATGGAATTACACCATATTTTTTTCTAACAGAGAAATTAAGGGCTAGAACCTGTAATAAAAAGAGAAGTATAAAAGAAAAGAACCAAAGACAAGATGGCCCCAGAATTTCTAACTTCCTTTGTGTGTTCCAGTTTCCAACTCCTGCTTAGTAAATTCATTCATTCCCGGAACACATTTTGGGTTGCAAAATACGTACCATGTTGAACAAACAGATGGAATTCTTAGATTCATCTGGGTATAGGTGAACAGTAGCACTGGTCTGCATTTGGAGAATGTTGATAGGCAGAATTCCTTTCTTGAATTATCTAATTCCTATTTCTTTTTTCTTTAAGTAAACTGTGACCGAAGAATGAAAAGTACTGTTTAAGGAGAGTAAAGCAAAAGCAATCTCATTTCAGTTCTGAGAGCTTTACAGGTAAATGTCTTAAACAGAAAGCTCAAACTCCCCATTTCTGCTTGAGTGATTTCTTCCCTTTCCTCTTGCAATGAACACGTATGTGTCTCTTTAAGGATTTGTCCGGCCTGGTGGGTAACCTGGCTGCTGAGGCTGAATGTCACCACAGCTGCCTTTGCTAAGGCACTCAGCTTGCTCTTTGGAGCCTCTTCAGCTCTCAGACATCTGCAGCTCTGGACTGGTTATAACTAGACATTCCACAGAGAAGAATAATCTCTAGATCTCTGAGTAGAGAACCCCCTGTAGATGTTTGGTTTGGACAGGACATCACTTTCCAGATTTGCGGTATTTGCCGGCATCTGTAGAAAAGTTTGCCATGATTCTGCAAATTCCGTTTGGCAGGCGGAGAAGTGTGTGCAGGTTGAAGATGAATGTGTTCTCTCCCATTTGGAAACCTTGATATCTCCTCTCCATCCACTAGGATACTCTAGCTCTCTTTTTTCTTTCCTCACCTCTATAATAATTTTTGCTACCTTGACTACTCTTTCTTGTTTCACATTTATACCTACCTCGTCTTTTTTTTTTTTTAACATTTTATTTATTTGAGAGAGAGAGCACGAGCAGAGGGGCAGAGGCAGAGGGAGAAGCAGACTCCCTGCTGAGCAGGGAGCCCGATGCGGGACTCGATCCTAGGGCCTGAGATCACGACCTGAACCAAAGGCACTCAACCAACTGAGCCACCGAGGCACCCCCGCCACCCCCCAACCCCCCGCCACCTAGTCTTTTTAATTTAGCCAGTTTTCCCAGCCAAGTTTAGGAAATATCGTGTTAGCCCTAGGCCATGCTGTTTCCTTTCCTTCAGTAGAAGTAGGAACATTGGATCTTTGTCTTCTTTATAGAACTTTTTGGGGCCTTCCTTTTTTAATATCCTGTAATCATCTCTGTTGCTCAGTATTGAACCCCTCCCAGTGCCCTATGACCCCTGTAAGATAGAGACTAAAGAGATTACACCACCTTTGTCAGGGTCTTGTGTCCAACGTCATATATCAGCATTGATTTTAGTTCAGAGATCACCAGATATAGTCAATCTCCCCCAAAATGGAACAGTTTTTAGGGTACAGCCCAGCACCACCTCCTCTTCTCACCTACTTTAATTTCAACTTGCTGCCCATTGGTCATTGACCCTTGAAGGAGGAATATCAAGTCAACACTTTTGTGCTCAATTATCTTTGACTTGCAATATAAAATGAACCATTTACTGAACAGATGGGGAGGGAAACACTAAAAGCAAAAGCTATTAAAGAATTATAGACTTAAGGAGCCTCACAGTACCTGTGCATTTTGCTCTGTAGTTGAAGAACCTATAAAATTGTACACACATTAGGGGAAAAGTTTCCACCCAGCATGCATTGATTTAACGGCATAACTCTCAGTAATGTAAAGTATGGACCTTGATTCTTAGGGCATATTTTGTTGTTATTCTGTCTTTCTTAATAGGATGGGGTTTAAAAATATGCTACTGTGCATACACAATAGCTGCCTTTCACTTAGGCTTTTATCTGTGCAGAAATTATTCTGTCAGGCAAGAGATTAAAATAATGCATAACAACTTTTTAGAATTGCTAATCCAGGCAAACTTCTCTGAGAAAATTAGCCTTTGAAAAAGTCATCTCAAACCTTGACATAAACATGAAACACTAATAAAATTTACTTTTTCCTACAATGGACAATTATGAAAATGAGATAGATGTATGATTTTTTTTTCCTTAGGAAATCAGGTTAGTCCTGGGAGAAACCAGTGTATGCATTACAGCTTTATATGGTACCCATAAGGTTGAATTTATGTGTGTGCATTTTGTTTCTAAACCAAAACAGAGATCAAATAAGGTTGATATTTTGAGCCAGGTGGGTAATAGGGTGGAATGTGAAATGGGTGTAGACTGGTGCTGTTGGAAAGGAGTTTTATGAGTCGTGAGGCTGGCATTGGGTCCTGGTTCTTCCTTGTGGCCTTGGAGAAGTCACTTTTGTGGGGTTGTATGGGAGGCAAAGAAAGGAGATACTTTTGTGCCAAGAAAATGCTACAAACTTCACTTGACCTTGACTTTCTGTTTTTTGAGAGGAGGAAACATAGGCTTAGAGAACTTGTGAATTGTTCAGAGTTCCTTAGAAAGCCATTTGCTTTGCTGGAAGTGAAATAGTCAATGCTTGATTATTTCTATGTTTTTTCTCTTAATTATATTGCTCCTCTCCTGCTCGCTCCATCTTCTGTTGGTGCCTTCAGACTTTGTCCAAGGGAATCTTCAGCCAGCCTTATTTACTAGTGAGTTGAAGCTCTAGCTGTGAAGCCTAGACTGGAATTCCTTATGTCTGTAATTTCTTTTTTCTCTTTTCGCTGGGCCCTGCCTGGGCTTTCCTGATAACTCAGATTACCCCCAGTCTTTCCTTTCCTGATACCACCATGTCCTGCTTGCTTCTAGAATCCTTTCTTAAAGTCATGACTTCACACAAAGGGAACCCTTGACAATCCATGCCCTGATGTCCACTTAGAAGGCTCCATCCTCTATTTAGAACCACAAAAATCTCAAGGGTAAAGGCGACTGTCAGGATAAGTTTTAGATCCACCTCCAAGAGTCCCATAGGCAGATAAAGTAATTCTAGAACTGAATGTGACCTTAGTTAATGCTTATTTTACAAGTGAAGAAACTGAAGTCCTGATTTGCCCAAGATGATAAAATAACTGAACAGAAAAGTGAAGACTGGAACCCAGGTCCTATGACTTCCAGTCTGGGACTCTACTCTGCCACATCAGCCAGTAGTTAAAGCATTAAAGACCACTGCTATCTTCCTTTGAAAAATCCCAGTACCATCCTCTTTTACAAATTTTAGAAATGCAACTCCACATTAACATTTTATCCTGAACTCTGTTTCCCTTTTTGCCCTGATACAGGCATTGACACCTGAATGTCAAATCTTTTTTCTCTTTTGGTGAGAAGAATGGGTTGACCGAAGTACATGGGGACACATAAGTTGCTGCATGTTTTTTTTTTCTCTTATAAAATGACTTTGCCCTGGGTACACTTTCCTGACCATATGATCCAAGCGAAATTATTTCCCCTAGGATACCATACCATGTGCACCTGTCATAGTGCCACCCACACCTGTATCTTTTAGTCCAGTGGTACCCAAACTTAATGTGCAGAAGAACCACCTGGATGGCTTATTAAACACGGATGGCTGGGCCCCAACTAGTTTCGATCCAGTAGGGCTATTGTAGAGGCTGAAAATTTGCTTTTCTAAAAAGTTCCCAGATGCTTCTGCTGCCGCTTGTCCAGTGCTACATTTTGAGAACTGTTCTACGAAAACAGCCTCCAAGCCCTCAGCTCAGAAGCAGGTAGACTTTTCTTTGGGAAGAAGTGGCCACTGATTGGTCCAGAGTGGACATCTGAGGGGATTAGCCAGTGATTAGCAAGAGGAGAATGTGTTCAGAAACACAGAGTATGGTTGAGAGAGAGAGGAAGCCAGTGTGAGAGAGATCGACCACACCTGAGGGGCTTTCATTCATGAAACGAAATGAACCCACCCTACAGAGAAATGATGATTATGGTCATTTTTCAGGACAACGTTGTTAGTTCTATATGCTGTATATAGTTGGAGCTATTAGAACCTACCCAGGGGTGGAGATAAAGGTTCTTTAAAGAATCTTTTAGGGCGCCTGGGTGGCTCAGTTGGTTAAGCGACTGCTTTCGGCTCAGGTCATGATCCTGGAGTCCCTGGATCGAGTCCCGCATCGGGCTCCCTGCTCTGCAAGGAGTCTGCTTCTCCCTCTGACCCTCCCCCCTCTCATGTGCTCTCTCTCTCTCTGTCTCAAATAAATAAATAAATAAATAATCTTAAAAAAAAAAAAAAAGAATCTTTTACACTGTCCTCTTCTGAGACAGGGGTAGAAGTGGTGATATATGTCCCAAGAGTGCAGTTACAGGATTTGTATATAGGAGTGACTTAAGGACTTTAGTCTGACTAGAACTGAGACAACCAGAAAGACTTGCTGTGAAGTTCTATTTGCCTAGCAAGAGACTGTTTTTATTTAGATTGTTTGTCTAATAGATGTGACTTAGAAGTGCTGATGGAAATTACAGGTAGATGGATAATGAAGCCCTGGTTGACACCTCAACACTGCTATTGGTTTCTAGTAGGAAAAACAGCTTCAAATATCTCTGTGCCATCCCTTGCCTTTTACCTCGGTGATGACCATTATTGCACAGTCTCTGCTTGCATCCCAGACCAGGGTTCTTTTCTGTCAGAGGTCCTGCACAGGCTTTCTGTGAAGTGCCTTTTCTAAAGGCAAACCATATGATTGGCTATGTCATTGGGGAGTTCATTCATAATGGATATATATATATATAAAGAATATGTATAATCTAATAAGTCCCTTGGATATCCTAGAGAAAGTCTTGGTTTCTCTTACTGATACAAGGATAACCAGACTATTAGGGTCAGATTTCCACCATTGATCGTGATCTTGAAGATTTTTTAAAAGAGATTCGGTAGTTGGTACTGGTAAGTGTATGGTGAGATGGGCACTTTCACGTCTTGCTTTATATGTATATAGTGATACAGCTTTTCTGGAAAGCAATTTGGCAATATTTATACATCAAGAGGCTAAACAGTTTCTATTCTTTGGCTTAGTAACTTCACTTCCAGGAATCTACCCTCAGGAAGTAAACAGGAGTGTAGACAAAGATCCATGTCAAAGACTTTTCTTGTAGCCTTATTAACAATAGTTAGAGTAGACATGTGGGTTAAGGCTCAACATCCTTCCAACCTTGTTCTTGTCGGCCCCTCTGCTCTGCAGAGACTGGAAAGCTAATATCCCTTACCTATAGGATTGATATCCTGATTCCCAGATCCATCAATTCTGTCATGGTGTTCTAGGAATCATTCCCAGGACCCAGCCTAGAGTTCTAATTCTTTGTATTAAATGCCTTTCTGCCTAACATAGGTAGAGAGGTTTCTGTCTCCTGACTCTTCATGAGGATTGGCTAAAATCTCCAGTAATAATGAAAGGTTAAATAGAGTATATCCCTTTGATGGGCTATCTTGCAGACATCAAAAATAACATTCTGAAGGAAGGAAGACATAATGATATAGATATTTATCTCATGGGGAAAAAAAAGAGAAGAGAGAGATTTTAAAAGAAAAAAACCTGCTGATAAAACATCTCAAGGGATGCCTGGGTGGCTCAGCTGGTTGGGCGTCTGCCTTTGGCTGGGGTCATGATCCCAGGGTCCTGGAATTGAGTCCCGCAGGGAGCCTGCTTCCCCCTCTGCCTGCCTCTCTCTCTCTGACAAATAAATTAAAAATCTTAAAAAAAACCACCAAAAACATGATCTCAAACATTGGGAAGAAATTGAGTCCAAAATGTTAATAGTTACCTTTCGGTAGTAGGAGTATGAATGATTTTTATTTTATTTGTTATACTTTATTTTAATCTCCAGGTTGAATAATAAACCTATTACTTGTGTGACCAGAAGGAAATAAAAAATAATGAATGCCAAAGGTTTTTTAGACAAACTATTTACTAACTCATAATGATGTAAATTTTTTAAAATGTTGAATCAAATTGTTGGCTAATCTTATTCAAAAGCCATTAAATTGGAACTCTTTGCTCACTAGTCTTATAGCAAACATCATTTCTTTTCTATACTGATTTATTCATTGTCTTTCACAAAATGTGCTTACCAAGACCATGCCATAATACATTTCATTGTTACCTCAAAATGGGTATTTGGTTGATGTCCAAAAGAATTTCACATCAGTATATTCAAATCATTCTCTTTTGCTTTCTATATTGTATAAAGAATAAAAAATAGAGGTACTAGGTAATAGATAATAGAAAGTAATAGGGTTCAATTTGTTAAAGACAGAATCAGTTGACACTCCCAGTTATACCAAACCGTAGCCTTGGGATACAGATTAACTCCATTTGGGAAGGAAGTAATTATGCTTTTATTCCTAATCTTAGCTTTAGAATTCATATTGTGATTACGATGTGTTAAACTAGATATTAAAGTTCTGATTAGTCTGTCATCAGAGAATCATAGATTTTATCTTAAAAATTTGTCTTGCACAATACTCTGCTCTATTTAAACTATTTCTAGTAGATGAACCCCCCTGTCGTTGAACACCAACAATGGAGAATAGTCTTCCCTCTTGGGTAATTTCTCTTCCATCTATGAAAATTACTTTTTTAAATTTTTTAAAGATTTTATTTATTTGACAGAGACAGCAAGAGAGGGAACCCAAGCAGGGGGTGTGGAAGAGAGAGAAGCAGGCCTCCCACTGAGCAGGGAGCCCGATGTCGGGCTCGATCTCAGGACCCTGGGATCATGACCTGAGCCGAAGGCAGATGCTTAACCAACTGAGCCACCCAGGTGCCCCCAAAATTACTTTTTTATCTAAATTTCTTATTCCACTGTTTCAGCTTGTATCTTTTGGGTCTAACCTTAATATTTAAAATTTATTATTAAATTACCTTTTGATATTCCATATCCCAGATTAAGAAATATCAGTTTCCATTTTAAATCTTCTCACATTTTCCTCCCATTTCTTTCATAGTCCTGAGGCACACCTCTGTTGTATCTAGTCCCCAAGAGAAACACATGAAGTTATGAAAGACCAGGTTCTTTCTATCAGTCAGTGCTCCATGGAGGACATGACAAAATAATCCTGAACTCTCTGTGGATGAGGAGAAAAAGAACAGGTGCAAGTAGTCCCTTCTTTGTCTTCTTCCTTGGAGATGAAATGGGAGAAATGTGGCTACACAATTCTGTAATTTTATTGGCTTTATGTAATAAAATCCCACTTTTTTTCTTTACTCTTGTTGCAAAACCAGATAGTGTGTTGACTACGTACAAATGAAAATCCTGCTAAATACCTTAGAGTCCTTAATAAAGAAATGAGCAAACTGAAATGGTATGGAGGTGAAATATATCCCCTAAAAAAATAATGAAACGAGGGGAAACAAATACAGCTGAGGCTTTCGTATGTCGAGGAATGATTTTGTGATACACCATGTGGTGTTGAAAGTAAGAACTGGCTGCCAAGTTTTATAAAAGAAAGCATGAAGTTGATGTCAGATAAAGATTGACTATGATTTTGGAAGGGCTAAAAAAAACTTATTCAGAGAACAAGGGTGGTCCTAGTTACAAATACCACCTGACAGAATTATAGGTAACTAAATAACTGAATACTGAGACTGGCTTTTCTTACATAATTTTATTTCCAACAAGTGTTAGTTTAATTCCAACATGCCCTTCTGGAATTTTGCTATTCTAAAACAAATTTATCAGAAGATTTCAGAAACTGAGATAGAAGGGAAATGGGGCCTCTCCAGTGTGTTTTCTGAAATTCATTGAACCTTAGGTTATTTGGACTGTGGTTACTGTGTTTTAATTCAAGGCATGGTCAGTCTACTGGGGATTTGCAGTGACAGCTAAAAATACAGCTGAAAAAAGTAAATAGGAAAAGTACTTAATGTTTGTGGTAAATGGAATCTAAATCATCCTTTCAATAAAACCATCACAATTTCATGTTTTTGAAGGAACAAACACAATGCACTCTAGCTCAAATAAATGAATTTACCTAGGGAAAATCCAAGCAAACAGTAAAAGCTTGATATTGTTTATTTCTTGTAGACTGAACAAACTGTCCTCTAAAAACAGCTTAAACTTCCCTTAATAAGATTTAGATAGAGGTCTGTTCCTCACGTTTGAGGTCAACATTAGGTGTCCCTCCAAATATTCCTTGGTGCCACTGTCAGAGTCAGAATTTGGGGTTGGATAGATGATAGTTTCTCACTTTGATCTCATGAGTTCTTGTTTTTCTGAATGAGGGAAATCCAGCAGGAGAATATGGTCAAAATTTGGGAGGGGCAGACATAATGGCATATTTCCATTGGAATTATCTGCTCTTCATTCCTGCCCAAACATGCTATCAGCAGAATTCCACCATGGCCTCTGAAGTTATAAGTGTGTAGTCCTCCATACAGCACTGGGTATCTGTTTTCTTTCTTTTATGATTAGAGAGAAAGGATGAGAATCTACTAGAATACCTATGATTGCAACAGATCTTTTTTTCCTTCTAAATTTTTATTTAAATTGTAGCTAATTAACATACAGTGTAATATTGGTTTCAGGAATAGAATTTAGTGATTCATCACGTCCATAGAATACCCAGTGCTCATCAAAACAAGTGCCCTCCTTAATACCCATCACCCATTTAGCCCATCCCCCACCCACCTCCCTCCAGTAGCCCTCCGTTTGTTCTCTGTCATTAAGAGTCTTATTGTTTGCTTCCCTCTTTTTTCCCCTTCCCATATGTTCATCTGTTTTGTTTCCTAAATTCCACATATGAGTGAAGTCATAATGGTATTTGTCTTTCTCTGACTGACTTATTTCTGTTAGCATAATACACTCTAGCTCCATCCGTGTTGTTGCAAATGGCAAGTTTTCATTCTTTTTGATGATTAATATTCCATTGTATATATATACCACATCTTCTTTATCCATTCATCAGTTGATGGATACTTGGGCTCTTTCCATAGTTTGGCTATTGTTGATAATGCTGCTATAAACATTGGGGTTCATGTACTCCTTTGAATCTGTATTTTTGTACCCTTTGGCTAAATACCTAGTAATGTAATTGCTGGATCATAGGGTAATTCTATTTTTAACTTTTTGAGGAATCTCCATACTGTTTTCCAGAGTGGCTGCACCAGTTTGCATTCCCACCAACTGTGTAAGAGGGTTCCCCTTTCTCTGCATCCTTGCCAAAATCTGTTTTTTCCTGTGCTGTTAATTTTAGCCATTCTGACCGGTGTGAGGTGGTATCTCATGGTGGCATTTCCCTGATGATGAGTGATGTTGAGCATCTTTTCATGTGTATGTTAGCCATCTGGAGATCTTCTTTGGAAACATATCTATTCATGTATTCTGCCCATTTTTTAATTGGATTATTTGGTTTTTGGGTGTTGAGTTTGGTAAGTTCTTTATAGATTTTGGATACTACCCTTGACCAGCTTTGTAATTGGCAAATATCTTCTCTCATTCCCATTGGTTGCCTTTTAGTTTTGTTGATTGTTTCCTTCACTGTGCAGAAGCTTTAAAACTTGTTAAAGTCCCAGTGGTTAATTTTTACTTTTACTTTTCATTTTCCCTTGCCTCTGGGTACATGTCTAGTAAGAACTTGCTGTGGCCAAGGTCAAAGAGGTTGCTGCCTGTGTTCTCTTCTAGAATTTTGATGGATTCCTGTCTCACATTTAGGTCTGTCATCCATTTTGAATTTATTTTTGCGTCCATTTTCATTCTTTTGTATGTTGCTGTCCAACACCATTTGTTGAAGATACAACAGATCTTAATGTCGGTTTATTTCAGTTCTGCAAATGCTTTCTTTTTAAATATTCTACTTTTCTACTCACCCCCCCCCATATTCCCACAAACTTCTCATATAGAACTGAAGTTGAATTTACAGATGTGGTGGCAAAAGAGCAGGATCAACAAATTTAGGGCATCCACCACCCATAAGACTAATGCCTCACATAATGGATTGCTTAGGAAACACTTTTTGAGTGAATGAATGCATGAATGAATGAATGAACCCTAAAATGCAAGACAGGTGAGAAGTGCCCTAGAGGAGCCAGAGACTAGGCTTCTGGGTTTTTGTAGCATCTATTACTCTGTTGCTTTCTGGTGGGAACTGGCAACCCTGCATTTCTTAGACTAGCTTTGCTACTTTGTGGGCAGAACATAACTTATTTGAGGAGTAATGCCATTCTTGGCAATAAACACCAGCTATTATTATAGCCCAATGCAGAGCTTCTCAGAAACCTAGGGAACAGATTTAACTGAAGTTCTTTTAATCAGTCCACCGTCTAAATGTTTGCTGGCCAGGGCACCATTTTTAAAAGGTTAGGGTATGTCATACATATTCCTTGGCAAGGATGATTTATTTACATTAGTCTTCTTATCATAATGCATTGTGGTTTGTGAGGCATTAAATTTAAATTGGAAATGAGCAAAGTAAATGGAGGTCTATAAGTGAATAACATCTGGGTTCTCAAACTCTTAGGTAAAATGTTTAATGCAGTGTCCAGGGCTCTAGCTTCTTACCCCCCTACCCTGTAAGATTCCATTCAGTCTGACGTTAAGGCCCGGAATCTGCACTTTAACAAATTCAGGTGCCAGATGCAGCAGGTCCATGGATCTTTAAGAAGCATGGTGGTGGGGGTGGAGGCTGACTGGTTCAGTTGGTGAAGCATGCAACTCTTGATCTTGGGGGTTGTGACTTTGAGCCCTACGTTGGGGGTAGAGATTACTTAAAAATAAAATCTTAAAAGAGAGAGAAACATTAGTGTTCATGAAAGGGTCTTGTAAAATATGTGCAAAAGAAAAGTTTAAATTGTTAGTAAACTGCATAGTAATAGCTAGCAGTCATTTACCAGATTTTGTGCCCCAGACTCATGATCTGGATTGCCTTATTACCCTATTTTCCAGATGAGGAAACTGAGGCATAGAGAGGATAGTAGATAGCATTGCCAGGACTCAACACTGGGTGGCTTGACCCATAGTCCACTGTCTTGACCACATGTTATCTTGGCTTTCCCATTACCACTCGGCTTTCAGTGGATACTCCAGAAGTGATAACTTGATGCTTCTGGGAATTCTGCCTGCACTGTTATTTCTGTTATTACACAGGTTTAAATACAGTTATACACAGAAGGTCTAAAACTGTTCATTCTTTGATTTATATATTGATTAAAATTTAGCCAATTCAGGAGGAAAAAAATTACTTGGGGATGGGGGATCATCATTCAGATTTCTGCTTTTGATGGCTTCAAATGTTAATGCTGTTGAGGCAAATACAGATGAAACTTTGGTTGATTAACAGAATTTTGACTAAATTAGTCAGACATTGGGCACCTGGGTGGCTCGGTGGGCTAAGTGTCTGCCTTCAGCTCTGGTTGTGATCCGAGGGTCCTGGTGATCAATCCTGCTCTCGGGCTCCCTGCTCAGCGAGGAGTCTACTCCCTCTCCCTCTGACCCTCCCTTCTGCTCATGATCTCTCTCTCAAATGAATAAATTAAAAATCTGTAAAAAAAAATTAATCAGACATTTGAGCATTATGAAAACAGTATTTTCCTTTAACACTCAATTATTGCCTTTTAAATGGATAAGCTAATATAAAAGTAATTATTGATACCTTACTAGAGGCTGTGATAGGTAACATAAATACATATATTATGGTACAGACAAAAAGGCTGGTTTTCACATAAAAAGGTATTTTATTAATTTGTTTACAATTCACTGTTTGATTAGTAAGTTAAAAAAATTCAAGTGTGCGGATTACTTAAAGGAACTCTTGTTTCTCCCTTATTTTCTTGATGTGTTTTTTTCCTTCTTTCTTTCTCCCCTGCCTTTGCTTTCTCTGTAACTGCTGGCACTTTAATGTAGAAAATAGGCTCATTCATCTTACCTTCTAACGAGCTTTGATTGTACCGTGTAAGAAAACCTGTAATATGGAAAGGTATGCTAATGTTGAATTCCAAGAACCCCAGCATTTGTACTTTTGACTCTCTCATCTTTTATCGTGTAACAAAAGACATAAAATCCAACAAAATGACATAAAATCTAAAAAAAAAAAATGCCTATAACTGCTTTGTTAATCCAAGAGTTGATCCCGTTACATGTAATTTCAGGTTTAAAATAAGATCAAGGGCCACAGCTGGGGTTATGTATGCACTGGGACACCTCTCGCTGCACTGTCTCTGAGTTCCCAGGTCTTCCATTGTCTTTCCTCATGCCCAGCAAGCTGCTGGCACAGACTGTTTGGGGATGAATTGCTTGTACTGTGAGGAACTTGGGAGGTTTTGGCAGCAGTGACTTAGCCAGTGAAATGATATGTTGGCATCTGTGATGTATCATCTTTTTATAGAGTCAGTGTGGTTTGCTGGAAAGGATACTTGGTGGGGCCTCTGGAGATAGGAGTTGTCTCATTGCTTTTGCAACCTTAACGAAGTTTTCTTTAGCCCTTTAGGCTACAATTTCCTCTTAGATGAAATAAAATGCTTGAGCTATATGGTTGTTGTTTTTTTTTAAGTCTCTTCCTGCTTTAAAATTTATGTTTTAAAATGGAAGGCAGTGTATCTACCATTATTTTTTTTACTTTTTTATTTTGAAATAATTTTAAACTTACAGAGAAGTTTCAAGAACAGTACAAAACTACTCCTGATTACCCTTCACTTAGATTCACCAGTTATTAACATTTTGCCTCATGTGCTTTATATATATATATATAGCTTTACCATTTGCTTTATCATTTATATATATACATACATATATAATTATTGTTTTGAAACATTTGAGAGTGGTTACACACACTGTGCCCCCTTACCTCCATATACTTCAGAATGTATTTCCTAAGTATAAAGATGTTTTCTTATATAACCATGATTTATTTATCAAATCCAAGAAAATTACCATTGATTCAATACTATTATCCAATAAATAGTCCATATTTAAATTTTGTCAGTTGTCCCAATAATATATTCTATGTCGATTTTTCCCCCCTGGCTCCAGGACACAATCCAGCATAACACATTGCATATAGTTACCATGTCTCTTTAGTCTTCTTGAATCTGGAACAGTCCTCTATGTTGTGTATGACCTTGACATTTAAAAAAAATTATAGGCCATTTTTTTTTTTTGTAGAAAGTCTCTTAATTTGGGTTTGCCTGATGTTTCTTCATGATTCTATTCAGGTTATGTATTTTTGGCAGGAATATTATACTAAGTAATATTGTGTTCTTCTCAGTGCATCACAGCAAGAGGCACAGGATACCATGAAGTTAAAATATTTTTAAGATGTGAATTTCATGGGGGTAATTTCTCTATTCTCATTGGATTTGGGCTCTGTCTGCAAGACTATAAACAAATGAAAATATTTACTGAATTACCCAGATACTGGAATTCTCTGTATTAAATAAACCGATTGCCTGTATATTTTAGTTTTCATCTAAATAATTTTATTTGCATGTTAGAGAGTTTTAAAGTAACTATTCTGATTCTCAACTAAAGAAATCTCAGTTAAGTTTGAAAAGCATTTGGAAAAGATTTCAAAGAAGATTTAGATGCCTTCATTCTGGAGCCCACATGATATATTTTTTCCTGAAAGAAATAAATTCTAAAGATTACCTCATTAACATAATGCTAGAAAGTATTGTGAAGGCTAACCAGAAAATGAGATCAAACAATGGTGGAATAAGAAAAAACAAGAACCTAGCTCCCCTGACTTGTACTCCAGTACTTTTTCACTACATTTTTGTTCCCATGAATCACTGTTTGAAAGCAAATCTGGCTTTAAAAAAAAATAAAGAAAGCAATTAGTCGATGACTGTATGTATTTATCATATTTTATAGTGTCCTCAGAAGAGTACTGTGGACCAGTTCCAATGATGATGCCCCTAATGAAAATAAAAATAACTGTCTTGGATTCAGTGGGCCACTTTGGGACACTGTAGTGTTACTGATAAGCAGTAGATGGCACTGTTAATATACATTGATTTTATTATAAAATCTGGAAAAGGGAAGTAGTATTCCAGAGATTTACTATGTGGTTGTTCCAACTAAAGCTACTGACACTTCACTTACT
Source organism: Mirounga leonina (assembly GCF_011800145.1). Lineage (NCBI taxonomy): Eukaryota > Metazoa > Chordata > Mammalia > Carnivora > Phocidae > Mirounga > Mirounga leonina. The sequence goes on along the minus strand of NW_023270827.1, from coordinate 10,054 downwards.
TGGTAAAGTCCTACCAACTCTGTGGTCTCTGTGATGTTTATTTTCATCTTTCCTGACATGATCTGGCTGTGGAGGTTTTGGATTGTTTTTGTGTTTTGGGTTTTTCTGGCACATACAGTTAATACAATTTGTAAACTTTGCTCCAAGAGTTTGGTAATTCATATAGTATTGGAAAGGCATTTATTTACCTCATGCTTGCTATTGGAGACTTGGGAAGATATATGGTCTCTCTAATAACCTTTATATATTTTTTAGCTAAAAAATATACTTGAGGGGCGCCTGGGTGGCTCAGTCGTTAAGCATCTGCCTTCGGCTCAGGTCATGATCTCAGGATCCTGGGATCGGCCCTGCATTGGGCTCCCTGCTCCGCGGGAGGCCTGCTTCTCTCTCCCACTCCCCCTGCTTGTGTTCCCTCTCTCACTGTGTCTCTCTCTGTCAAATAAATAAATAAAATCTTTAAAAATATATATATATATACTTGAGAGCATTTCATACTTTTGACCTCTTAATATGATAGTCACACAGAAAAATTTTTTAAGGCATTCAGTTTTCTGATGTTTGATTTAGTTGCTTAAAATAGCTAGATAGTTAATTATTTTCATTTAGAAAAAGTATCAGGAGGATAGAAATGTTTCTTATTTCATGACATCATTTTTTGTATTTTTTGGAATGAGTGGGTAAGATAGTTTATAAATCACACACAAAAGAAATCTCAAAAAAAAAAAACCACCCTGGAAATGGCAGCATCTCCATAATTCTTAATGAATTCAAGCCTTGATTATTTACATTGAATGCAAACTTTACTGGCTCATCATATCACCTTTTAAACACCTCACTTAATTTATGCAGGTAAAAATTCTATTCTGTCCCTTTATAGAAAAAAAAAACTTGAAGAAAAATAAGACTTTAACTAAATGCCTCAGGTGAGAAAAATCACAAATAATGAAATAGTATTCATCTTTGCTTCTTTTAAAAAAATAATTTAGTTTTTCATCTGAGACTGGAGCATATACCTTCTAGAACTATGACATCATATAAAATGTTGACATCTATTATCAACCTAATTAACTATTTGCTGTTCAAATTGTGGTGAAAGTACATTGAGACTTCTTTTGTACTCTTATCACTTGTTTAATACCAAATTGCCTGGCATCTGTGTATCCAGGCTTTGATCTGATACTCTATCAGTTGTTGGCTCAGGCACAAGAGACTGCAGAGTACACAAAGCTGTCGCTGCAGACTCCAGGGAAAAAAAGCTGTGGATATACAGCCCTGATTAGCCAAGTCAGTCAATATTTGCATGATGCAATGATAATGCCTTCTTTATGTTAGATTGTTATTTCACTGAAGCAAGTAGGAAACTTCCTTTTCAAGAACTTGGTGTATTTTTTAGAAATTCTTCCCCTCTACCCTCAGGTTCATATATAGCATATTTTCTTTCATCTCTTTCCATTTCCCTTCCTGCCTTCAACATTTGACCACACACAAATACAATATGATACATATTCTTCAGGATCCCACATTATTTTTCAAGATTTATATGCAAAGGAATTTTGATAAAGATATAATCTTGCATGTAGTATGTCAAAATCCTAGAATCAGAATTGGCTGTTCTATTTTTATACCTTAAATATAAAAGCTGCTTGTTGTAGTCCTACTTTCTATCCTCTAAACTTCACTTAGTTGATTTGTAAACTCAAAACACTGATGTCTTAATTCTACTTTCTACTATAGATCTCGGACATCTTTTAATTTTACTGAAGGGATATGAGAAATAAATCTAAAAAATTAATATTTGAATGAAGGCAATAGAAAGCTATGTTGAGCTCCCAACAAAAGTTGAAGATTTCTTGGGGTGCCTGGGTGGCTCAAGTCGATTAACCATCTGGCTCTTGATCTCAGCTCAGGTCTTGATCTCAGGGTTGTGGGTTCAAGCGCTGCATTGGGCTCCATGCCTAGTGTGGGGCCCACTTGGGAAAAAAAAGTTGAAAATTTCTCTACCATCTTCTTTGTTTCATATTTGTTTTAGAGTTCTTGGTCTTTGCAATGAAGTGATGATATTCATAAGATACTGTTTAGAACCTAGCAAAGTTTTTCAGTCACATTCTCTTATCTAAGATGCATTTTTCTCTTCATCCCTCTTTCCACTTTTCTTTTTAACAAAACAGCCAACCTGGTATTCCCTTTAAAGTCATTAACATTGGGGCGCCTGGGTGGCTCAGTCGTTGGGCGTCTGCCTTCGGCTCAGGTCATGGTCCCGGGGTCCTGGGATCGAGCCCCACGTCGGGCTCCCTGCTCAGCGGGAAGCCTGCTTCTCTCTCTCCCACTCCCCCTGCTTGTGCTCCCTCTCTCGCTGTGTCTCTCTGTCAAATAAATAAAATCTTTAAAAATAAATAAATAAATAAAGTCATTAACATTTATAGAGAGGCCTTACAGGGCACACTGTATTATTTGCTGTAGAGGACAAAAACAAGACTTTGTCCCTGCCTTCAGAGAGTACAGTTGAGTTGACCTGTAACCTCAAGTAGGTGGCATGAAGGAATATAGAGAGCATAATAAAGCTCTGTATAATACGCTGTATAATAATATACTCTGGGTATAGAGGAAGAAGTGGTCAATTCTACCTTGATGGGCTTAGAGGCAAAGGAAACACAGGAAAGGCTTTGTGAAGAAGGGCATCCAGGCAAAGAAAGTGATATGAGCAAAAGTAAAGAGGTATGAAACAACCAGGATATTAGGGACATTTTAAGTATTAAAAATTTATCATGGGTTAAAGTAAGGAGGAAAAAACCTTGAGATACAAAAGGCTCCAGAAGTCAATAGAGGTCAGCAGAAACCAACAGAAGCCAGATCACAGATGGCCTTACAAATGAGTTTGGGTTTTAATCTTAAAATGGTAAGATATTGCAGCAGTTTTGAATAGCAGGGCCATGGTTGGATTTATATTTTGGGAAGACATTATGACAGCAAGATGGAGGATAGGTTAGAAGGGTGAGACTAGAAGCAGGAGGAATAACTAGGAGATTATAACAATGATTAAACTAACCTTTTGGGGGCCTCAGATCCCTTTTTAGAATTACATATGCATATACAGACTTATATATAACACTTAAGTGGCTTACATATAATACTTACGTATAATACTAAGTGGCTCATGGATCTCTTGAAGTCCATCCATGGATTCATGTGAGCCCATGCATTCCAGGTTAAGAACTTGAATAGATGATGAGGGAATAAACAAACATAGTAGCAATGAGGACAGAGAGAAACAGGTGGATATGAGAGGTATAACTAAGATGCTATAAGACTTGTTTGACAGATTGAATATGAGAGTGAGGGATGGCAGAGTGTCTTAGATGATCCCAGGATTCTAGCTACTGTAACTGGGTGGACAGTAGAGCTTCAGCCAAAACAAAGAATATATGAAGAGAAACATCTTATTGAGATTGGTGGAATACCTGTGGAAGAGCCTGGTGGAGATGTTAGAAGGGAGGTATAAATAAGGATCTAGAGTTCAGTAGGGGGTTTGAACTGAAGATGTGGTTATTTTAGAATCTCAAGCCTGTAAATAGAAATTAAACCCATAGGTTGAGCTCAACCAAGTCTTGAGGTAGAGTAAGAAAGAGAAGGCCAGGCAACGATTCTTGGGGAGCACTAACTTTGAAGGATCAAAGATAGAGGAGTGAGCAAAAGAGATTGAGACTTAGAAGGAAAAAACAAGAATGAAGAGGATTAGAAGCCAAAGGAAGAAATAATATCAAGGAAAGAATGGTCCACAGCATCAAATATTTCAAGGACAAATAGAACAAGCACTTAAAAGATGTCATTGTATATGACAGGTAGCTATTTATGATTCCCACCAGAAGAGTTCCAGTGGAACTGGGGGTGGGCAAAGGTAATAAGCTATACTGTTCAAAGTGACTACAGAATATTCCTCCAGGAATATTGACTGTGATAGTAAGATGAGTGATAGAACTAAAAGAGAATTCATGGTATCACTGGGCCAAAATGCTTGTGCATTTTCAGCATGGGTAGAAATATCTGATTACCTTCCCCCAAAATGGTTATATCCATTCACTTCTACAATTGTGTATGAGAGTATACAATTTTCTATCCATTGACAACTGTGCATATTTTTAAAGATCTTATTTATTAGAGAGAGAGTGTGCACATGAGAGAGAGAGAGAGAGCAGGGGCAGAGGGAGAAGTAGATTCCCTGCTGAGCAGGGAGCCCGATGCCATGCTGGATCCCAGGACCCTGGGATCATGACCTAAGCTGAAGGCAGCTGCTTAACTGACTGAGCCACCCAGGCGCCCCCGACAACTGTATATTAACACTCTTTCCAACTTTTGCTATTAATTTGCAGTTTTCTGTTATTAATGAAATTAAATCTTTTTGTATTTTTTAACTCTCTGTATTCACCCTTGTTTGTTTAAAATCTTTGTCCATTTTCCTGTTGAGTTTGTCATTTTGTTGATGTGTAAGAACTCTTTATAATTACTGATATTGATATTTTTTCTGCTTGTACATGTTGAAAACATTTGAAAGCATTTCTTTCAAGCTGTGGTTTGTGTTTTAATTTTGTTTATGGTGCCTTTATGTCAATCATATATGTCAATCTTTATAAAATTTTTTAAAATTCTCATTTATTTTATTCCAGTGCTTTAAATTTTATTATATATGGGTCTTCATTATATCTAGAATTTATGTGTGTTACATAGTGAACAAACTTTATTCTTATAAAATGGATACTTTACTTTTCCAACACCATATTAAATATCCATTCTTTCCTGATGATTTGAAATGCCACCATTATTATATGTACAAAATTCCACATATTCAAGAGTCTGTTTTAGATTTTCTGTTTGTTCCATTAGTATATTTTCATATTTCTGCACTAAGATTACACTGTTGTAAATAATGGAATTTCACAATATGTTTGAGAGCTGATAGAATAAATTGTCTTCATTTTTCCTTTTTTCCCAAAACTTTTGTAGGTTTATTTTTGCTCATTTTCCTTTTCAGATGAATTTTAGTGTCAGCTGGTCATGTTCCATTAAAGATCCTATTAGAATTTTTATTAATATTACATTAGGTTTTTTATTTTTATTTTTATTTTTTAATTTTTTTAAAGATTTTATTTATTCATGTGACAGAGAGAGACACAGCGAGAGAGGGAACACAAGCAGGGGGAGTGGGAGAGGGAGAAGCAGGCTTCCCGCAGAGCAGATGCGGGGCTCAATCCCAGGACTCTGGGATCATGACCTGAGCCGAAGGCAGACGCTTAACGACTGAGCCACCCAGGCGCCCTTGTAGCCTTTTTTTATTGTCATTTTCTTCTTCTGGGTCTTGCTTATTTCTTGTTGTATTTATTTCTAATGTTACAGTTTTTACTTCCTTTGTGCATGAAATACTTTTTCCATTGCATTGGTTATTACATACGTATATTTAGGAGTGTGTTTGGCCACAAACAATAGAAAACTCAAATGTGGCTTAAAGAAACAGAAGCTTATTTTACTCACATAACAAAAAGTCCACAGGTAAGCAGCTGCCAGTGTTGGTTTAGCAGCTCCGTTAAGCAGGGTATGTGTCTCTTCTTTTATCTCTGGTGGCCTTACCTTCAAAAGATGCTCAGTGCAGATCTAGCCCCATGTCAGCATTTGTACAAGAAGGAGAAGGAGATGGGAAAGGTGTGATTCCTGTATCAGGAATGCAAAAATTTCCTCAGGAGAGTTGGCCCACTCCTCACTAGCCAGAACTGTGTCACATCACCACCTTCAAGTGCCAAGGGAGGCAGAAGGGGGAAAGGAGGAGATGAATGAAAGTTCGGTTAGCCACGCCACAGTGTCTCCCCACTTGGCTTGTAGTAAAGCTATTGATTTGTGTTTATTGATCTTATATCAGCTGGCTTGCTAAACACTAATTTTAGTAATGTTTCAGTTGACTCCCTTCTATCATCTAGGTAGAAGATTGTATGTCTACAAATAATAACAGCCTGTCTCTTCCTTTCAGGTAGATGCACCTCATTTCTTTTTCTCTCTCTTTTAATAGGTTTCTCATTTGGTCTTATTGCACTAGATAGTATTCTATTTTTGTCTAATGGATGCAATAACCTCTTAGGTCTTTTTGAAGAAACTAGAATTTATTTTTTCAGTTTTCTTTTATTCCTTTAATTATCTTTAATCCTCTAGGAAGCTTTTCATCATTATTCCTGTTGTTGTTAAAATGCTGTTAGTTTTCCTTCAATATCTCGTAAACTTCACTTGTTCATTTAACATAATTGATGATGAAAGACTAGGCTCATTAATGTAGGCAGCCAATACACCTCTCCTCTGAAGTGGTATTTATTGGTTTGTCCTATAAATAAGCCTATCCCCTGACAAAGAGGGTTGACTGAGACTGGCAGGCTTCTTTTGTGGTGCCTGGGCTCGGAGCCGCAGGTTATAGACTAGTAGTCCCTTCAGTCCTTCCCCACTGCCAGAATAAGGAGGGCTTAATTCTGAGGCAGAGGCAGGTAGCGCATGTTCTTCCTGGGCGGAGGTGCTTCCTTAGCACACCTCTTTCCCTGTCTGTTCTAGTTAGGAGTTACACTCTACTGCCCTCCTGTTTCAGGCCCTTGCACCCACATGGGGAGCCCGTAGGCAAGATATTTCTTGAGAGAGATGTTCTGAGGGTTTAGCCAGGGGTTAAAAGCAGTTCCTGCCAGCAGCGCTGTATAAGCAAGGGGAAAGGGAACACCTACTAGCCTTTGTTGTTCCAACAGCAGTTCTTTAGTGAACCTTCAAGACTCTTCTAGGGCCTACTCTTAAGCGTAAGACTTCTCTGAATCTGTACTTTTCTCCTGTGCCTGGTTTTGACTGTGTTTCTTTCTCTCTGGTTTTATTTTCAGTCAGTACCATACCCCTTGCTTTTCTGTCTTCTAGGTTCTTTAGGATTTTTTGTCTGCAGATGAAAACTTATTTCTTTGTAGACCCATGAATCTATTCTGTTAAAATATCTGTGTTTTCAGGGGGTGTGGCTAGGAGTACATGCATGTTTGGTCTGCCATCTTGATCCACACTTCCCTAGGGGGATACTTACAAAACTATTTACATGTGGCCGATTGGTTGTCCTTCATAAAGCAAACAAAATATAGCCATGGGTTGATTCATTGTCAAATAACCATTCTGTCCTCTGGAAATCTTTCAATAGTAAAAAGCATGTGACTTTGATACATAGTAATTCATTTGTAGGCCTGATTTTGAAGAAAGGAATGTTGATATCCTGAAGTACTAATTCAGTATCTCTCAAAGTGTTTTCCCCCCAAATTGGTGTGTGTTTGCACTCTGTGTGCTTGTCTCACCTTGGGGACAATTTCTTTAAAAAACAAATTTTCTTTTAAATTAGTCATTTTCGGACAATACAAAATTTCCTAAATGTGATGTTTAGATAACACTGATGCCTAGGAATTATAAGCAGAAGTTCAGTTTACTGTATTATTTATTTATTTATTTATTTATATTTTTATTTTTTTTAAGATTTTATTTATTTATTTGAGACAGAGAGAATGAGAGAGAGCACATGAGAGGGGGGAGGGTCAGAGGGAGAAGCAGACTCCCTGCCGAGCAGGGAGCCCGATGCGGGACTCGATCCAGGGACTCCAGGATCATGACCTGAGCCGAAAGCAGTCGCTTAACCAACTGAGCCACCCAGGCGCCCTACTGTATTTTTTATTATTTTCCTCTATTTTGGATGGGGAATGAGGGTAGAAGAATCGTCTTTGTTTTCTTTAAGATGAAATGTCCATTAAAGGAAGCTTTTACATTACCATAGCAACATATTTTATTTTATATTCAGCTCACCTTTAGGGGTGACTGCCTGTCCAGCAGGAAAATCCTGGAAGCTCATCTAATGACTAGCCTGATAAATTTCACTGCAAAATGAAGACCACTTCCATGCTGCCTATGGAATATAGGACCAAGTCACCATCACCATAAACTCATGGCAGAATCTGTAGACTTATATTTGAAAATGAAAAGGGATAAAACATGCTTGTTTCAATGGTGGGCTCTGATTTCTCATCCTCAAAAGCTTGGTGCTCATATTATTAAAATGCTACAAAAATTGTGCATGAAACAAGCATCCAGAGGTTCTAAGCAAAACACCATGTCCTGAAATTAGGTAAGTTAAATGGCCCCTGTAATTTAAAGCTTTTCTGTTATAGAACTACTAGAGATTCTACAAAGGAGAACACCTTCTTAATTCCTGCTGTTTATTTTATCGACTCATTTTATTTGGAAGGGCCAGGAGTGTTACAACCTATGGTGCAGATGAGACTGAGTAAATAATCATGCTAGAAATTAATTGTTGAACAGCTCAGTAAAATATACTTAAAAACAACAGAGGTGTCCCTTAGCTTTTAGCTCCAGGACTTAGAATACCATATTTTTAGCACTTTCCTCAGAAGAGAAGTTATTAAATACATGGATATAACTCAGTCCTCTTTGGCCTAGTCTGTAAGCTAATAAAGTTTGGAGGGAGAATAAATTGGACTGTTATTAAAGATGGGGTTTTAGGATTCTTCAAGAGGAAACATCAATTTCATGTATGGCTTTTCATTCTGCTTAGTCTTTGGTTATGGATTCTACATTTATTACTAAATGGTTAATATACTTAGAACATGGCATCCCAATGACCAAGAGAGACTGTAAGAGTCTCTGGACAAACATTCCTGCTGGGCCAGAAATGCCATCACAGTTTTCTCAAGAAAAAAAATTATCTCAGTGTTTGTCTTTATTCTAATTTAAATCACACGGTGATTTGCTAAAGCTTCAAAAATGCAATTTAATCCTGTTCAGTTTCCAAAGAGGGGCGAACGTACAATGAAATGAATTAGCTAGGCCAGTCATAATCAAACACTGTAGAAAGCCAGGCAGACCCACCATATGCCAAGGGCTTTGCAAATAGATATTCTGTCTGGGGAAAAATTGACACACTCTGTGTGCGTGTGCGTGTGCGTATGTAATACCTGGTGGAGGTAAAATATCTATTAAGGAGCATTACCCCTTTCAGGAAATTTGTTCATATGACTCTCGACAAAGCAGCACCAAAACTGTCACTGTATTTTGTGAATAGTTAAATTCTTCAGGGAGATGAGGACAAAACTTTAAGTTACTATGAAGGAAGTCTCTTCTTGTCTCATATCTTGGTTAAAGATGGAACCCTTATTCTCTTTGAGGGTAATTTGTTCATCTATAGAATGTCACTGAATCAGCAACAGTCACAGAGTATTTTCTAAACTCAAGCTAAGAAATGCTGCTTTGAAGGAGCAGCAGGATAGCATTAAGAACAGAGGGTTTTGAGTAAAATAGTTTGGCCCTGTAGGCTGGCCTTGTTACTGATTACTTAATGTGTCCTTGGGCAAGTGACTTAACTTCATTGAGCTTTGGTTTTTCTCATCTCTAAAATGGGGATAATAACCACATGATGTTGGTGTTAGGATTAAGTAAGGTAAATAAGTGAAGTGCTTAGCACATATTTACATTGTAAATATTCAGTAAGCATTAACAATTATTATTAATATTATTGCTATTATTATTACAGCAGTCAAAAATACCCCAGGTTTTCTTCGTGTTACAAATTCTTATTGTGCATTTACTATGTGTCAAACCTTACTAAATACTGGGAATTAAGAATCTGCATCTCTCGGGGCACCTGGGTGGCTCAGTTGGTTAAGCGACTGCCTTCGGCTCAGGTCATGATCCTGGAGTCCTGGGATCGAGTCCCGCATTGGGCTCCCTGCTCAGCAGGGAGTCTGCTTCTCCTTCTGACCCTCCTCCCTCTCATGCTCTCTGTCTCTCAGTCTCTCTGTCTCAAATAAATAAATAAAATCTAAAAAAAAAAAAAAAAAAGAATCTGCATCTCTCTTGGTTACAGACCGTGCTTTCTGCTTCCTGACCTTAATTCTTTAAAGGCAAAACTTTACAGTGAATCGTTCACTTAAACAGATCAACCCATTGCCACATTAAAAAAAAAAAAAAATTTAAGACTAATATATTTTAGTGATATTTAATG